>NC_134809.1:46731032-46813680 GCF_046742065.1 Oratosquilla oratoria | reverse complement strand
GAGGGAGTCATAAAGTGTGCAAGGATGGATGTTATGTGTGGAAACAAAAAGAGAACAGGGCGGGGAATGGAAAATAGAAGAAAGGGTAGTGAATGGGTGGTGTAGATGATGGAAACAAAGAAGGTTGTAGAAGAGAAGAAGTCAAGCAGTTTCCACAGATTGGTTACAAAAAGAGGAACGAGGGAGGGAGTCATATGAGAGGTACAAAGAAATAGAAAAAGAGAACGTAAAGCAAAAGGTAAAAGGTTTGCAAAGAGGAGAAGCTAGGATTGTGAAAATGGGGGTAAATAAGTTATGACAGAAAATTTTGAAAAGTAATAAAAAGATAGTTTTGGAAAAGGAGTGAATTAACGAGAGGAAGAAGGAGGCGATATTCAAGTAGGAAGAAAAGGTTTAAAAGGTGCAGATGGAGAGAGTGATAATGAGAAAGAGATAAAAAGGCAGTAAGGGGAAGATGCGCAGAATATTTTAGGGAGTTGCTAAAGAATGTGGAAGGAGGATAGGGAAGGAAAGGATAGCTGCAGTGGTGAAAATGCGAAAGGAAAAATGGAGAGTGATGAGTGAGGAAAATGGAGGAGATAATAAGGATAGGATGAAGTGAGAAGGCAGTTGTTTATGATGATGAAAGCAGGTAAGGGCACCTGGTTCTGGTTGGATGCCATGCAGAATGTCTGAAAAAAAGGAGGTTCATAGTGATGGATGGACTGGTTGGTGAGGTTATTTAATGTTATGCGTGGAGAGAGTGGGGTAGAGTGCCGTGGAGGTATATGGATAGGAGTTGCCTGTATAGTTCCTCTTACAATGGGAGAAAAGGGGACAAGTAGTAGATTTGTTAGTAGTTTCAGAGGAGATAAGCTTGTTTAGAAGTGTAGTTGGGGAAGGCTTATGGGAGGAGTTCTTGATTGAGAGGAGTTAGTGAAGAGGAACAGAATGGAGTAATTGGTGAGGAACAGTGGATTTAGGACAGGTAGAGGTTGTGTTGATCAGATCTTTGTGGTAAGGACAGATATGTGAGAAACCTTATAGGAAAGGGGAAGGATGTTTTTTGGGCTTTTATGGATCTGGAAAAGGCTTATGATAGGGTAGACAGAAAGGCACTGTGGGAGGTTATGCAGATATATGGGATAGGAGGAAAGCCTTTTGGGAGCTGTCAAAAGTTTTTATGAGAGCAGTAGAGCTTGTGTCAGGACTGGAAATGAAGAGAGAGAGTGGTTTGAGGTAAAGGTGGGACTTCGTCAAGGATGCGTTATGTCTCCCTGGCTGTTCAACTTTTACATGGATGGGGTGGTGCGAGAGGTAAATGCAAGGGTGGTGGGTCAGGGGATTGGAGATGGTTAAAGAAAATGGAGAAGAGTGGGAGGTGAGCCAGCTGTTGTTTGTGGAAGACACTGCGCTTGTGGCAGGATCGGAGGAGCGATTGAGGAAGATGGTGACAGTTTGGGAGAGTGTGTGAAAGAAAGCTGAAGAAAAATGTGGGTAAAAGTAAGGTGATGAGATGTACAAGGGGTGAAAGTGGCAGTAGACTGGAAGTGAACATTAAGGGAGATGGACTGGAGGAAGTGGATAGTTTTATATACTTGGGTGCAAATTTGGCAGGAATAGGTGGAGTGGAGGTGGAGGTAGAATGTAGATTGAGAGAAGTGTGTAAATACCTTGGTGGATTAAAGAGTGTAATGAGGAATAGACATTTAGGAATGGATGCGAAGAGGAGACTGTATGAAGGAGTGATTGTGCCAACAGCACTGTATGGGGCAGAAACGTGGAACATAAGAGAAGAAGAGAGAAGGAGTTTGAATGTGTTTAAAATGAGGTGTCTGAGAAGTATGGTGGGGGTTACTAGGCTAGATAGAGTGAGAAATGAGGTGGTGAGGGAGGAGAACAGGGGTGAAAAAGGAGCTGGGAGATAGGGTTGATGAAAGAATATTAGGATGGTTTGGACACATGGAAAGTAATGAGTGAAGAAAGACTAGTTAAAATAGGTATGGAAGGCAGATGTGGAGGGAGTGAACATGAGGGGATGTCCTAGGATGAGGTGGATGGATGGGGTGAAGGGGGCTTTGGGGAAGAGGGGAATGTCTGTTGAGGAAGGGAGAGGACGGAAGACAGAGGTGAGTGGAGAATGGTTGTATATGGATGATGTTGTGATTGCATGAGGAGGAAAGGGCGGGGGGGTGGGGGTGAGGTAGTATGGGTGAGCAAATTTTGACGCAGCCCGAAGGGATTTCTCCCCGTCCTCTCCTTATATGCAAGGGGGGACGGAGAGGGGGGGTCGCCGATTAAATGAAGCGGCCTTGCTGTGGATGTGCTGTGTCTTGCGACTCTGCTTCTGACCCAGGGCGGTGGGCAAGGTGCAGAGATGACCCGTCATCCGGGAGGTGCTCAGATGAGAGGGAGGGTGGGAGGGGTGTGGAGTGTTTTTAGGGATGAAATGGGTGGGAGTGTTTTTATGCCTTTCCCTTTTTGGCTACCTCACTTGAAAGGGGGAAAAAGCCTTGGTATATGTATGTATGTATGTACATTTATATTCAACTTTCTTCTTTCACACACTCTCCCAAACTGTCACCAACTTCGTCAATCGCTCCTCTGATCCTGCCACAAGTGCAGTGTCGTCCGAAAACAACAGTTGGCTCACCTCTCACTTTTCTCCATTTTCTTTAACCATCTCCAATCCCTGACCTACCACCCTTTTGCACCACCCCATCCATGTATAAGTTGAACAGCCAGGGTGACATAACACATTCCAGATGAAGTCCCACCTTTACCTCAAACCACTCACTCTCCAATTCTAATCCTGACACATGCTCTACTACTCTCGTAAAAACTCTTAACAGCTCCTAGCTTTCCTCCTATCCCATATATCTGCAAAACTTCCCACAGTGCCTTTGTCTACCCTGTCATAAGCCTTTTCCAGATCCATAAAAGCCCAAAAAACATCCTTACCCTTTCCTATAGCTTTCTCACATATCTGTCTTACCACAAAAATCTGGGGGCAGAAACATGGAGCATAAGAGAGGAGGAGAGGAGTTTGAATTGTGTTCGAGATGAAATGCTGAGGATAGGGATTACTAGGCTAGATTAAAGTGAGAAATGAAGAGGTGAGGAGGAGAAACAGGGGTGGAAAGGGAGTTGGGAGATAGGATTGATGAAAGAGAATTAGAATGGTTTGGACACATGGGAAAGAATGAGTGAGGAAAGCTTCGTAATAGAGGTGTGGCAGGCAGAGGTGGAAGGAGTTTAACATGAGAGGGCGTCCTAGGATGCGATGGATGGATGGGGGTTAAAAGGGGGTATTGGGAAAGAGAGGAATGTCTGTTGAGGAAGGCGGGAGAGGAGGAGAAGGTGGGGTGAATGGAGAATGGTTGTGTATAGATGATGCTGTGATGCATGAGGGTGAGTGGGTGGGAGATGGGGGATGAGTGAGTATGTATGAGAAATAAATTGGCACAGCCCGAGGGGATTTCTCCCTGTCTTCTCCTTTCCTGCCTGAGGGGACAGAGAGGGGGGGGCGGTCGCCAAATTAATGAAGTGGCCTTGCTGTGTATGTGCTGTGTCTTGCAATACTGCTTCTCACCCAGGGCAGTGGACAAGATACAGGGATGTCCCTTCATCCAGGAGGTGCCAATATAAGAGGGAAGGAAGAGAGTAGAAGGGAGTGGAGTATGTGGGGGATAGAATGGGTGGGAGTGGTTTCTATTCCTTGTCTTTTAGCTACCTCTTATGTAAGGGGGAAAAAAGCCTCTGGTATATGTCCTTTTCCTATTTATCAATCTATCCTCCACTATCAACTTACCTTCCAACAAAAAATAATCTGATATTCCCCCACTCTCTCCCCTTAGAACATGTACATCCAAAACTCTTCCTACCCATTTCCCGGTTACCACTATATAGTCCATTAAAGCTGTTTCAACTACCCTTTCATCCACCACCCTCTTCCATGTATACTTATGCTTTTCTTCCTAAACACTGTATTTGCTATCATCAACGCTCTTTCTAGACATATTGACACTATTATCTCTCCACTATGATTTTTCCCAGAAACTCCACAATTCCCAACCACTCCATCTATTGGTTCATCTCCTACCCTAGCATTGAGATCTAATACCACTACATTGACACTTCTCCATAAATCCTCCATGCATCTATTTAAATCTATCTAAAATGCTTCCCTTTCCTCAACACTTCTCACTACCAAACCCATATGCACTTGAAAGATTTGAATATGTAAACATACGCAGGAAAGAAAAAAAGAGAATATGAAAGGGATATCATAGACAAATGTAAGGATCAACCAAAACTCTTTTATAGATATATAAACGACAAACTAAAGGATAAGCATGATATTGTAAAATTGCGTGAGAGTAAAGAGTACATAGACGACACAGGGATGGCAGAAGTTATGATCAGACATTTCAGGTCTGTTTTTACAATTGAGAGCTCACAACCCTGCAAGGACGAACAACTAGAAAGTTCACCCATGATACATACATATACCAAGGCTTTTCCCCCTTACAAGGGAGGTAGCCAAAAAGGAAAAGGCATAAAATCATTCCCACCCATTCCATCCCTGAATACACTCCTCACCCCTCCACCCTCCCTCTTATCTTAGCACCTCCTGGATGACGGGTCATCCCTGCACCTTGTCCACTGCCCTGGGTCAGAAGCAGTGTCACAAGACACAGCAAGGCACCTTCATTAAATCGGCGACCCTCCCACTCCATCCCCCCATGGATAAAAGGAGAAGACTGGGAGAAATCCCTTCGGGCTGCATCAAATTTTGCTCACACATACTACCTCACCACCCATCCCCCCCGCCCATTCCACCTTATGCATCACAACATCATCCATATACAACCATTCTCCATTCACCCCTGTCTTCTGTCCTCTCCCGTCCTTCCTCAACAGACATTCCCCTCTTCCCCAAAGCCCCCTTCACCCCATCCATCCACCTCATCCTAGGACGTCACCTCATGTTCACTCCCTCCACATCTGCCTTCCATACCTATTTTACTAGTCTTTCTTCACTCATTCTTTCCATGTGTCCAAACCATCCTCATGCGCTTTCATCAACTCTATCATATCACTCACCGCTCCATTAACACACTGAAAGACAACACACTGCTGCATGCCAGACCCCCTGATATCCACCCTTCTGAATCCTCTCTCCCACGAAAGGACAGAGTACACTTGGCCAGACTGCGATGCGGGTCACCACCCAGCACTTCTAAGCTACCAGAGGAGGCTGGACGGACCGTGTTGTGAACAGCTGCCCAGGATGTAACACTTCACCCCATACCATACAACACATAATGGAAGACTGCATTATACACAATCATGCACACGCAAACAACACAACATACACTCTATAAAGGATTTGTGGGAATACCCAGTTTCGGCTGTGGCCTTCCTTGGGGAGACGGGACTGCTCGGACAGACAGTCTAGGGAACGACAACAACAACAACAACCCTATCTCCCAACTCCCTTTCCACCCCCGTTCTTCTCCTCACCTCCTCATTTCTCACTCTATCTAACCTAGTAACCCCCATCATACTTCTCAGACACCTCATCTCAAACACATTCAAACTTCTTCTCTCTTCCTCTCTTATGTTCCATGTTTCTGCCCCATACAGTGCTGTCGGCACAATCACTTCTTCATACAGTCTCCTCTTAGCATCCATTCCCAAATGTCTATTCCTTATTACACTTTTTAATCCACCAAGGCATTTAATCGCTTCTCTCAACCTACATTCTACCTCCACCTTTTCCTGCCACATTTGCACCCAAGTATCTAAAACTATCCACTTCCTCCAGTCGCTCTCCCTTAATGCTCACTTCCAGTCTACTGCCACTTTCACCCCTTGTACATCTCATCACCTTACTTTTTAGTCATATTTATTTTTAACTTCCTCCTATCACATACACTCCCAAACTCTGTCACCAACTTCCTCAATCCCTCCTCCAATCCCGCCACAAGCGCAGTGTCGTCAGCAAACAACAGCTGGCTCACCTCCCACTTTTCTCTATCTTCTTTAACCATCTCCAATCCTTGACCCACTACCCTTGCATTTACCTCTCGCACCACCCCATCCATGTATAAGTTGAACAGCCAGGGCGACATAACGCATCCTTGACGAAGTCCCACCTTTACCTCGAACCACTCACTCTCTCCATTTCTAATCCTGACACAAGCTCTACTACTCTCATAAAAACTCTTGACAGCTCCCAGAAGCTTTCCTCCTATCCCATATATCTGCATAACCTCCTACAATGCCTTTCTGTCTACCCTATCCTAAGCCTTTTCCAGATCCATAAAAGCCCAAAAAACATCTTTCCCCTTTCCTATAGCTTTCTCACATATCTGTCTTACCACAAAGATCTGATCTACACAACCTCTACCCGTCCTAAATCCACACTGTTCCTCACCAATTACTCCCTCTGTTCCACTCCTAATCCTCTCAATCAAGATCCTCCCATAAGCCTTCCCAACTACACTTAACAAGCTAATCCCTCTGAATCTATTACATTCACACTTGTTTCCCTTTTCCCTTGTAAAGTGGAACTATACAGGCATTCCTCCAGTCCTCCGGCACTCTACCCTCTCTCCAGCAAACATTAAATAACCTCACCAGCCAGTCCACCATCGCTGTACCTCCTTTTTTTTTTAGACATTCTGCATGGCATCCATCCAGACCAGGTGCCTTACCTGCTTTCATCATCTTAACAACTGCCTTCACTTCATCCTTCCTTATTTCTCCTCCATTCTCCTCACTCATCATTCTCATTTTCTTATTATTTCCCACTGCAACTATCTTTCCCTCCCTATCCTCCTTCACATCTAGCAACTCCCTAAAACATTCTGCCCATCTTCCCCTTACTGCCTTCTCTTCCATTATCATCTCTCCATCAGCAAGGTGATGAGATGTACAAGGGGAGAGAGTGACAGCAGGCTGGAAGTGAGCATAAAGGGTGAAAGACTGGAGGAAGTGGATAATTTTTGGTGCGAATGTGACAGGAAAGGGAGGAGTGGGGGTGGAGGTGAAATGTAGATTGAGAGAAGCGAGTAAATGCCTTGGTGGATTGAAAAGTGTAATGAGAAATAGACATTTGGGAATGGATGCTAAGAGGAGGTTATATGAAGGAGTGATTGTGCCGACAGCACTGTATGGGGCAGAAACATGAAACATAAGAGAGGGAGAGAGAAGGAGTTTGAATGTTTGAGATGAAATGTCTGAGAAGTATGATGGGGTTACTAGGCTGGATAGAGTGAGAAATGAGGAGGGAGAACAGGGGTGGAAAGGGAGTTGGGAGATAGGGTTGATGAAAGAGTATTGGATGGTTTGGACACATGGAAAGAATGAATGAAGAAAGATTAGTAAAAGAGGTGTGGAAGGCAGAGGTGGAAGGAGTGAACATGAGGAGGCATCCTAGGATGAGATGGATGGATGGATGGGGTGAAAGGGGCATTACAAAAGAGAGGAATGTTTGTGGAGGAAGGACGTGAGAGGACAGAAGATAGGTGTGAATGGAGAAGGGTTGTGTATGGATGATGCTGTGATGTATGAGGGGGAGTGGGTAGGGGATGGTGGGTGAGGAAATATGTATGAGAAAAAAATTTGATGCAGCCTGAAGGGATTTCTCCCAGTCTTCTCTTTTTCTGCATGAGGGGACGGAGAGGGTGGGTCGCCGAATTTATGAAGCGGCCTTGCTGTGGATGTGCTGTGTCTTGCGACACTGCTTCTGACCCAGGGCAATGGACAGGATGCAGGGATGACCCGTCATCCAGGAGCTGCCAAGATAAGAGGGAGGGAGGAGGGTGGAGGGGAGTGGAATATATAGGAAATAGAATGGGTGGGAGTGGTTTCTATGCCTTTTCCTTTTTGGCTACCCCCGTGTAAGGGGGAAAAATCCTTTGGTATATCTATGTATATACATAAATGATATGGATGAGTAAATTGTTACACAATTTTTTTTACAGACAATGCCAAATTACTTACGAGAGTGAAAACAGAAGAAGATTGCAGATCGCTACAAGATGACCTGGATAAAAGTATGGGAATGGAGCCAGAAATAAGAGATGAATTTCAACATCAAGAAATGTAGCATAGGGTATGCGTACCAATGGAGATGCACTTGCCCTATGCAGACACATTTGACACAAAACAATTCTACCTGCTGATGGTGAATAGATAGGAGCATAATTATAGGCTCAAAAAATCACTTAACTATCCCCTGCATGCAATGGGAAGCAGTTTCTGATGCACAAGTGTCCATAAAGCCATGCACAAGCCACCTGCAAAAAATGGAATAAAAATCTGTTAAGGGACAAAAAAAGTTTTTTGTAAGGATTCTTTCAAAAACAGTACTTTTTTTATTTCATGTCCTGCAGTCACGTACCTATTTGGATTAGGAAGGTAAGACTGTCATATTATGAGGGGATAGTTAAGTGATTCTTTGAGCCTATAAGTATGTTCCTATCTATCCACCATCGGCAGGTAGAAGTTTTTTTGTATCAAATGCGTCTGCATAGGGCAAGTGCGTCTCCATTGGTACGCCCCTAATGGAATTTGGAAGAGGCAAAAATTGAGTTTCGGGAAAATATACAATTGGAAATGAAGTAGTAAAGAAAGTAAACTCAGAGAGGGACCTAGGAGTAATCATCTCAAGTGACTTGACACCTGACAAACATGTAAATAAATTATTTGGAGAGACTTTCAACTTAAGATCAATGAAAGTGACCTTCGACTACATGGATGAAGGGATGGTTACGAAAATAATTATTACATTGATAAGACCAAAACCAGAATATGCTATATCAATGTGGGCACCAAGCACACAGAAAAATACAAAGATATTAGAAAGAATCCAAAGAGTGGTGACAAAGATGGTACCCACACTATCAAATTTCACATATGAACAAAGATTGGAGAAATTACAGCTGTCAACATTAGAGCAGAGAAGGGAAAGAGGTGACTTGTTGACCATCTTCAGAATTATGAAAGGGATGAATTTCTCGATAGAGATGACCTAATGATATGGGACAAGAGAGAAACAAGAGGACACGGTAAGAAGCTAAAGAAGGACAGTTACAGAAGAGACCTGAAAAAGAACAGTTTCCCACACATAGTGATCGATGGCTGGAACAAACTAAACAGTGAATGCCAAAACTATACACATACATATACCAAGGCTTCTTCCCCCTTACAAGGGAGGTAGCCAAAAAGGAAAAGGCATAAAATCATTCCCAACCAATTCCATCCCTGAATACACTCAACACCCCTCCACCCTCCCTCTTATCTTAGCACCTCCTGGATGATGGGTCATCCTGCACCTTGTCCACTGCCCTGGGTCAGAAGCAGTGTCGCAAGACACAGCACATCCACAGCAAGGCCGCTTCATTAAATCGGCGACCCCCCTTTTCCGTCCCCCCATGCATAAAAGGAGAAGACTGGGAGAAATCCCTTCTGCCTGCGTCAAATTTTGCTCATACATACTACCTCATCCCCCATCTCCCCGCCCATTCCACCTCATGCATCACAACATCATCCATACACAACCATTCTCCATTCACCCCTGTCTTCTGTCCTTCCTCAACAGACATTCCCCTCTTCCCCCAAGCCCCCGTCACCCCATCCAACCACCACCTCCTAGGACGTCCCCACAAGTTCACTCCCGCCACAACAGCCGTCCACACCCCGTTCACTAGTCTTTCCTCACCCACTCCTTCCATGTGTCCAAACCATCCCAACACCAATTCATCAACCCTATCTCCCAACTCCCTTTCCACCCCGTTCTTCTCCTCACCTCCCCATTTCTCACTCTATCTCGCCTAGCAACCCCCATCACACTTCTCAGACACCTCATCTCAAACACATTCAAACTCCTTCTCTCTTCCTCTCTTATGTTCCATGTTTCTGCTCCATACAGTACTGTTGGCACAATCACTCCTTCATACAGTCTCCTCTTAGCATCCATTCCCAAATGTCTATTCCTCATTACACTCTTCAATCCACCAAGGCATTTACTCGCTTCTCTCAATCTACATTCTACCTCCACCTTTTCCTGCCACATTTGCACCCAAGTATCTAAAACTATCCACTTCCTCCAGTTGCTCTCCCTTAATGCTCACTTCCAGTCTACTGCTACTTTCACCCCTTGTACATCTCATCAACTTACTTTTACCCACATTTATCATAAGCTTTCTTCTATCACATACTCTCCCAAACTCTGTCACCAACTTCCTCAGTCCCTCCTCCGATCCTGCCACAAGTGCAGTGTCATCAGCAAACAGCTGGCTCACCTCCCACTTTTCTCCATTTTCTTTAATCATCTCCAATCCCTGACCCACTACCCCATTCATGTTTAACCACTTCACTCTGGGAATTAAATCTCGCGGGCAGCAGCCAATTCCAGCCGTACGACGTGTCGTAATAATACTCGCATCATAAAATATAGTCACCGCTTATATCGATCGTTCTCTCTTTCACCCGTGAATTTCGAAAACCATAGAGAATGTGATTAAGGGCAGATTAGGGAGAATGTCAAAACGCAGGGGCGACTACAATAAATATAATCAAGACGCCGATATGGCAGCGTCGCGAATCCACTTGCTCCTCATGACGCCTACGTGTGTGGCACCGTATGGTAGGGGTTAAGTTGAACAGCCAGGGCGACATAACGCATCCTTGACGAAGTCCCACCTTTACCTCGAACCACTCACTCTCTCCATTTCTAATCCTGACACAAGCTCTACTACTCTCATAAAAACTCTTGATAGCTCCCAGAAGCTTTCCTCCTATCCCATATATCTGCATAACATCCTACAATGCCTTTCTGTCTACCCTATCATAAGCCTTTTCCAGATCCATAAAAGCCCAAAAAACATCTTTCCCCTTTCCTATAGCTTTCTCACATATTTGTCTTGCCACAAAGATCTGATCTACACAACTTCTACCCGTCCTAAATCCACACTGTTCCTCACCAATTACTCCCTCCGTTCCTCTCCTAATCCTCTCAATCAAGATCCTCCCATAAGCCTTCCCAACTACACTTAACAAGCTAATCCCTCTGAAACTACTACATTCACACTTGTCCCCTTTTCCCTTGTAAAGTGGAACTATACAGGCATTCCTCCAGTCCTCCGGCACTCTACCCTCTCTCCAGCAAACATTAAATAACCTCACCAGCCAGTCCACCATTACTGTACCTCCTTTTTTTAGACATTTTGCATGGCATCCATCCAGACCAGGTGCCTTACCTGCTTTCATCATCTTAACTACTGCCTTCACTTCATCCTTCCCTATTTCTCCTCCATTTTCCTCACTCATCACTCTTATTTTCTTAGCATTTCCCACTGCAACTATGTTTCCCTCCCTATCCTCCTTCACATTTAGCAACTCCCTAAAATATTCTGCCCATCTTCCCCTTACTGCCTTCTTTTCCATTATCATCTCTCCATCTGCCCCCTTTACCTTTTCTTCTCTACTTGATTCGCCTCCTCTTCCTCTCTTAATTTCTTTCCAAAACATCTTTTTATTACTTTCAAAATTTTCTGTCATATTCTTACCCCACTTCACATCTGCTCTCCTCTTTGCCTCCTTTACCTTTTGCTTTACTTCTTTTTTCTTTTCTTTGTACCTCTCATATGACTCCCTCATCCTATTTTGTAACCAATCTGTGAAACTATACACGAGTTCAAGAATAAACTGGATATGGAGAGATACGTAAACAGGTCACAATGAGCATAGCTCCTGTCCCATAAAATACAACTAGGTAAACACAACTCCCTTCCCAGGTTCACCTAAGTATATAGATAAGAATATTTCAAGGAGTAATTTACATAGGTCTGAAACATCTTATTGTTTTTGTCACTGTGGGAATAATTGAGTGAATGATGTAACACCATTCCTCACTTGACACTTTCCAATGCTCTCCTCAACAATTTGAAATTTAATATTTGAAGGTATCTCACAACATGCATAAGGTGACTGAATCCCTTCTTTTAAACTATTAGGGTATCAATTTCACCAAAAGCCTAATTCTTCTATATATGAAACCATATGATGCAATAACATGTACTCTCCTACTCATGTCCCAAAGATTTAAAATACCAATTGCTGACAAAATGGTCAGTTGTATACTTGAAAAAGCTTCACAAAGTGAAACACACATTTAATAGAGGTTTCCATTCTCACATGGTGTCTACTCTGACCAAGGCACATACTCATGCAATATTACATTGTAGTTTAAATCATGCACAAAGCTGATCCTAACCTGAGGTTCATTGTACCAGACGCAGCAGCCACTTTCTGTGGTAAGACGTGTGTTGTGGCAGTTGCGGCCTCGTGTAGCACACCATTCCCCGTGGTACCAAACCTGTGCAAATCAAAGGTTTAGTAAACATTAAGTACAGCTTATTAACAGGTCTTTAAGCCTAGGGTATGCCATTTGTACAGAACCTCAAACAGCATCATTCACACCAAAACCTACAGAATGATACTTCCATATTTGAAAGGTTCAACCATTTTCTATCTATAAACCAAGGGCTTTTTTCCCCCCTTTTTTTGGGGGGGAGAGGTAGGCAGCCATTGCATGCACCCACTCCCATCCATTCCAATCCTATTGTTTTGCTTTCATCTTAACTCCTCATGGATGAAAGGTCATCCCTATCACCTGCCCACTGTCCAGGTCATACAATACAGCAAGACACAGTACACCCAAGTCTCTTAATCCAACACTCACTGACCACCACTTGTGCAGACATTTGGGCCCAGGACATAAACCCTCTTCAGGAATAGGCCAACATAAAGCACCAATTCCAGAAGTGGGTTTATGTCCTGGGCCCAAATGTTTGCAAATGTGGTGGTTGGCGAGTGCTGGATTGAGACCTAGTGTACATTCGTGGCAGGACAGCTTAATTTACATAGCGACCCTCTTTCCATGTTGCCTCATGCAGAAAATGGAGAAGTGGAGAAATCCCTTCCAGCTGCATCAAAATATCATCCATACACAACCATTCTCCACTCACATCTATTTTTTGCCTTCTCCCTTCCCTGCTCAACAGATATTCCCCTCTTACTCAAAATCCTTTTCATCACATCCATCCATCTCATTTTGGTCATCCTCACAAGTTCACTCCATCTATGCTTTCCACACTTATTAGCTAATTTTTCTTCACCCATTTTTTCCATATAACCAAACCATCCCATACACCTTTTTTTTGTCAGCTCCCTTTGTAGCCCCCACTCACCTGTTCATTTCTCACTCTATCCAACTTTATAATCCCTACCATACTTTTCAGACACTTCATCTCAAACACATTCAAACTTCTTTCTGCTTCTTTTAACTTCTTCAATACGAGTCAAGTTCTTGTGGGCAGCATCAACTGCCTGATGTACAATGATTCAATGAGGCATCACAATACTCGCATTATACATTAACAAAGGGATTTTTCCCTTACAAGGGTGGTAGCCAAAAAACAAAGGCATAAAATCCACTCCCTCCCAATAATCAGCAAAGTCTGAATATTAACAGAAAATATGATCAAGCCAGTTGACAGAATGTGGGGGTCACTCAGCTACAACTACAAAATCAATATAATCAAGACGCCAATGCTGGCATCCTCATATACCCACTCGTGCCTCATGACACCTATGCAGGTGTCATCTTCTCTTTGAATTCATTCCCAGATGTCTCTCATGACACTTTTCAATCACCCAAGACATTAACATTCTTCCTTCACTCTACAGTTTCCCTCCATCTCTACTCCTCCAATTCTTGACACAAATTTTACAAATTCAAAAGTACTTATTACCTTCTCAGGCACATCTGAAACAATGGAGATGGCAAGACCCATTCGCTCTGCTCGACCAACACGTCCAATACGATGCACATAATTGCTCTTCTCATCTGGTAAGGTGATGTTGATCATGAATGGAAGCCCTCCAACATCTGAAAATAAAAAGTAAAGAAAATTAAGCAGGTTTAACCTCTTCAGTACAGGCCTTAAGTCTCGCGGGCAGCAGCCGATGCCAGCCGTATGACGTGTCGTAATAATACTCGCATCATAAAATATAGTAACCGCTTATATCGATCGTTCTCTCTTTCACCCGTGAATTTTGAAAACCATAGAGAATGTGATTAAGGGCAGTTTATAGAGTGTCAAAACGCAGGGGCGACTACAATAAATATAATCAAGACGCCGATATGGCAGCCTCGCATATCCACTTGCTCCTCATGCCACCTACGTATGCGGCACCGTATGGAAGGGGTTAAGATCTTGCACACACCCTCTCTTTTTCTTTGAAAATAAAAAGTTTAGTTCCTTGCTTACCTATGCCTCTTGCTGCCACATCAGTACAGATGAGGAATTTGACTTCTTTCCTTTTAAAGCATTCCAAATTGGCCTTCCTTTCGTGTGGTTTACGGTCACCATGGAGACAGACGCAGGAGTAAGGGTTATTACGATTCTTGGGTCCTCCACCTACAGGTCAATATTAAAGTGTATATTACAAATATTCAAAATATGAGATTCATTTGTATTCATTAGGTACAGTTATGTTGTGGTTTCCATTTTTTTTTTGGGGGGGGGGGCTATTATTATAGAAAATGGAGAAAAGTGGGAGATAAGCCAGTTGTTGTTTGCTGATGACACTGCACTTGTAGCAGGATCAGAGGAGGAATTAAGGAAGTTAGTGAGTTTGGGAAGATGTTCGAAAGAAGGAAGTTGAAGATTGCATTGGCTATTCAATTTATATATGGATTGGGTGATGTGAGAGGTAAATACAAGGGTAATGGGCCAGGGATTGGAGATGGTTAAAGAAAATGGAGAAAAATTGGAGATGAACCAGTTGTTGTTTGCTGATAACACTGTGTTTGTGGCAGGATCAGATGTGGGATGAAGGAAGTTAGTGACAGCTTGAAAAGGTGTGTGAAAGTAGAAAGTCGAAAATAAATAAGAACATAAGAATGAAGGAGACTGCAAGAGACCATAAGGCCTACACTGGGCACCTCCATATCCATTACCACCTATCATCCCCATCCATAAAGTTGTCTAATCGTTTCTTAAAACAACTGATAGTTTCAGCACTTACGACATGATACTAAGTCTATTCCATTTGTTGACCACCCTATTAGTAAACCAATTTTTGCTTATTTCTTTCTTAAATCTAAATTTGTCCAGTTTAAAACCATTACTGCGAGTCCTGCCCTGTTGTTTTAATCCATTAAACTCCAATGACTGAAAAATATGACGTCAGGACTGACATATTTTTCTGGTGTTTGATCAAACATTTTGGTGTTTTATGATTTTTTGTTTTATTTGACCAAATGACAAGAATCTTGTCATCGGAGTTTAATGGGTTAATATGATGACCTTGTTTGCATCACCCTTGTTGAAGCCTTTGATCCACTTGGACACCTCTATTAGATCACCCCGCACTCTGCGTCTTTCCAGAGAGCATAAGTTAAGGTGCCTAAGCCTCTCTTCGTAAGGCAAATTTCTGAGTCCATGTATCATTTTGGTCATTCTTCTCTGTACTGATTCTAGTGAATTGATGACGTCCATTCTGTAGGACGGAGACCAAAACTGTACCGCATAGTCAAGGATGGGTCTAACTATTGCTATATAGAATTTTATAATTACCTCTGCGCTTCTATTTGTTACCGTCCTAGCAATGAAACCTGATGCTCTGTTTGCATTATTCCTGGCGCTAACGCACTGTTTCTTGGTTTTAAGGTCCGGACTCACTAGAACTCCCAAGTCTCTCTCGGTTTTCTCTAAAAGTATGTTATCTAAGCTGTATCTATTTTTGGGGCTTGTGTAGCATGCTACATTTAAAGATATTGAAGTTCATTTGCCATTTCAGTGACCAAGTGAACAATTTAAGATCATCCTGCAGAATCTCTACGTCGTCTCCTGACCTAATTTGGTGTCCTACTTTAGTGTTGTCCGCAAACTTACTAACATCACTATTTATCACATTGTCTAAGTCGTTTTTGTACATAATGAACAACAAGGGACCCAAAACTGAGCCCTGGGGGACCCCACTAATAACATTGCCCCACCTAAATTTTACTCCATTTATGGTGACCCGCTGTTTTCTGTTACTAATCCAAGCTCTAATCCATTCTAACACTTTTCCTCCTATGCCATGCGCTTTGATTTTATTTAGTAGTCTCTGGTGTGGCACCTTGTCAAACGCTTTGCTAAAGTCAAGGTAAATAACATCATAATCATTATTGTTATCCGACGCCATTAATGTGGGTAAAAGTTGATGAGATGTGCAAGGGGAGAATTTGGCAGCAAATTGAAAGTGATTATTAAAGGAGAGAGACTGAAGGAAGTGGATAGTTTTAGATACTTGGGTGTGAATGTGGCGGGAAAGGCAGGAGTGGAGGTAGAATGTACACAGAGAAGCAAGTAAATGCCTTGGGGGATTAAAATGCGTAACGAGAAATAGACATTTGGGGATGGATGCTAAGAGGAGATTATGCAGGAGTGATTGTGCCTACAGGACTGTATGGGGCAGAAACATGGAACATAGAGGAAGCGAGGAGTTTGAGATAAAGAAGTATGGTATTGGTTACTAGGCTGGATAAAGTGAGAAATGAGGTGAGGAGAACAGGGGTGGAAAGGGAGTTGGGAGACAGGGCTGATGAAAGAATATTGAGATGGTTTGGACACATGAATGATGAAAAATCAGTATAAGAAGTGTAGGAGGCAGAGGTGGAAGGAGTGAACATGAGGGGGTGACCAAGTATGGGATGGATGGAAGGGTGAAAGGAGTACTAATAAAGAGGGAAATGTCTGTTGAGGAAGGGAGATGACAGAAGATAGAGGTGAGTGGAGAATGGTTATGTATAGATGATGCTGTAATGCATTGAAAGGAGTGGTTGGGGGATGGGGGATGGGGGGTGGAAGAGTATGTGTGAATAATATTTTGATGCAGCCTGAAGGGATTTCTCCTCATCTTCTCTTTTTCTGCATAAGGGGCCAGAGTGGGGGGGTGCCAATGAAATTAAGTGGCCTTGCTGTGTGTTGCTACATTGCTTCTGACCCAGGGCAGTGGGCAAGATGCAGGGATGACCCATCATCTAGGAGGAGCCAAGATAAGAGGGAGGGAAAGGGGTGAATACGAGTATAGTATGTAGGGGATGGAAAGAGTGGGAGGGGATTTTATCCCTTTGTTTTTTGGTTACCTCTCTTCTAAAGGGTAAAAAGCCATTGGTGTATATATATATATATATATGTATATAAATTCTTTTATCAATAGAGGAATATATGTTTAGCAATAAAATGTAAAACTTGTACATATACCAATGGCGTTTTCACCCTTACAAGGGAGGTACCCAAAGTCAAAGGCATAAATCCACTCCCACCCATTTCATCCCCACATACACTCCCATTCACCACCTCTCCCTCTCTCTTTTCTTGGCTCCTCCTGGATGAGGGGTTATCACTGCAACTTGCCCACTGCCCTGGGTCAGAGGCAATGAAGCAAGACACAGCACATCTGCAGCAAGGCCACTTCATTTAATCAGTGACCTCTCCCCTCTCTGTCCCCTTATGCAGAAAAAGAGAAGACTGTGAGAAATCCCTTTGGGCTACATAAAAATATCATTCACACTTACTCTCTCACCCCTGCATCCCCTCCCTTCCATGCATCACAGCATCATCCATGCACAACCATTCTTCACTCACCTCTATCTTCCGTCTCATCTTTTCCTTCCTCAACAGGCATTCCCCTCTTTCCTAATGCCCCTTTGATCTCATCTGTCCATCTGATCCTTGGTCACCCCCTCATGTTCACTCTTTCCACCTCTGCCTTCTACACCACCTCTTTTACTAATCATTCTTCACTCAGTCTTCCCATGTGTCTAAAACATCCCCATACTCTCATCAGCCCTATCTCCCAACTCCCTTTCCACCCCTGCTCTTCTCTTCGCCTTGTTTCTCACTCTATCCAGCCTAGTAACCCCTACCATACTTCTCAGGCATTTCATCTCAAAACACATTCACACTCCTCCTATATTACTCTCATAAAAACTCTTATAAAAAGAGAGATTGTATTTTAGGTATATATGGGCCAGGGTGAAGGGATAGTTGTGGGCATTAACCAATTATATAGTCATGCCCAAAAGGAGGATTAGAAGAATTATGGATGTACATATGTTCAGAGGAGAGGGCAGTCAACAAACCCAATTGATTCATGTAGCGTTCCATGTTGTCACAGTCAAGCTTGGTGCGACAGAAGATGAGAGCCTGGTCCATCTTGTGTGTGTCGATGGCTTTGATACACAGTTCACCCTTCATCATTTTCACTGCTTCACTCAAGGTCTCTATTGTACACAAACAATCATCATTTAAGTAATTGAAATTGCTGATAACAAACAACATAATGAAAAACTATACATCCTTCTGAATTTGGGTTTTAAATAAAACTTTGTAAAATGTAAAAATGTGTAAATAACCAATTCTAGTTTTAAAATAGCATCCCTTGACATGACCAATCATAATGGTTCTTAGATAAAAGTACAGTTCAAATGTATAATGTATATCAAAGTCTATCAACTAATCTTTTATTTATGGTGACCAGCAATAATACTTCAAACTACTCTATTACTTGTTCCTTCAAATGTACTTAACTGCTAATTTCTTTACTATCTAACCCTGACAGTACTCCCACTATAACCCCATGTCACCTTGCAACAATAACCACCAACACACCTGGTGTATTATTGCCTGGCCGGACGTTATCCCGACTGTGGACTCCATCTGTTTGGACATGCTTCCTCAGATTGGTCCACGACTGGTTGTTACGTGGGTCCACCTTCACAACAACATGGTGCACTGTCTCAGGAACAGAGTCCTGTCCCTTCAGGTCAATCCATGTTGGGAAGTGCATCAAACGTTCCTGGCACAGAAGTACAAGTCGTTATATACATACAACACATACCTTTCAAGAGGATGACTGAGTCAAAGCACTCTATATGCATGAAATCCCATTTCATGTCCCTCTAATCTCAGCACCATAATTATGGATTATCCCTGTCCCCCACCATTGTTGCTCAGGCCAAAGGTAACTCTGTGAGAACTCTTCAAAGCAGGGCTCAGCCATTCCCCCTCCTCATGTACTCAACATAATTTAGAGAACATTAGTGAGGATGAAATATATGATCATTCCAATCTCACAAACTGGCTTTCCTGTACTTACTGCCATACGTTTGACTTCAAAGGAATGTAACGTAGCTGAACACACCACCATCTGAAGACGTTTCCCATCGGGAGTGATTTTAGGAATGGCACTGTGAATTCTGTTGATAAGATTCTCATGGCCCTTCAGAGACAGAGAGAAATTATTTCTTTAATATTGCCTACATTTACTTTCACCTTCCTCCTCTCATATACATATATCACCAAGTCACACCTGAAAGAACAGTTTGTTCACACTTCATTAGAAACACCTTTGTCAAATAAAATGTTATTTACAAGACTTCAATTTATAACACTAGTTTTGTTATGTTATCAGTTTTGTTATGTTATCATGCCGACAGGAGACCTTTTGGTCCATATCTAGGTCGGATGCAGGGGAGGGGGGAATACACACTTGTAGTCCTGTTAATGTAATCATGTAAAAGCTTGTATCTGTGTCTGAAAAAAAAAAAAAAAAAAAAAAAAAAAAAAAAAAAAAAAAAAATAATAATAATAATAATAAAAATAAAAAAAATAAAAAAAAAAAATAATAATAATAATAATAATAATAAAAAAAAAAAAAAAAAAAAAATGCTATTTTCACTGGATCATGCTAAACTAAAAAGGCACAATAAGAAACAGCATAATTAGAGTGTTACCTGTACAAGGCTTTCTGGCACGACTTTATACATACAACAGGCCAGGAAAGCCTAGTCAGAAACACTTGTTTTCTGGTACAATGTTTGATCAACCCAGATAATTTGAACAATCATAAGTTTGTATTATGGAAAAAATCACTAGTAGATATGATTTATAGTCAAACACCTTTTATTTGACCTTCGAACATCTAACTAGTTCAAACATCCAACTTTTTTCTTCAATGTCCTAAATCGGATAAAAGTTGAATTTGTCCAAATGGATGTTTGGACAAATTCAACTTTTATCCGACCATTAGGTGATTATTTAGTTGTTGCTATCACTGCTACCGACTCATGGTGCTCAGGTCAGCTGTTATTTTTGTGGCTTTGTGGGGATTTCAATGTTTGTTTAAGTTTGTCTTTTGGTGGTTATTTCTCCTCCACCCTGCTGTGTTGTTTATTATGCTTTATTGTAACGTAATTAAGTGAAAATGTCTAAAACCAGTGAGTTTTTTCCCCTTAATATTTTAGTGTACATCCAAGTATCCAACGTTTCCAAACATCCCATCTAGGGTAGGTCCCACCAAGATCGAATAAAAGGAATTTTACTGTATTTCAAACAATCAGGCTAGGCCATCATGAAGTTATAAATGTAGGCCCCTCTGAACACGATGGTACTGCACGAGACTCATGCTCAGAGGGACCTACATTCAGAGCTTTGCAACGGCTGGGGCCTGCCTGATAAATCTGTATGTTTACCAAATTCCTCACCCTCTATTACCCATAACATCTATCTATATACCAAGCATTAAATGTGTACATGGATGGGGTGGTGCGGGGGGTACAGGCAAGGGTAATGGGCAGATAATTAGAGATGGTTAAAGAAAATGGAGAAAAGTGGGAGGTGATCCAGTTGTTGTTACCTGATGACTGCACTTGTGGTAGGGTCAGAGGGGGGTCTAAGGCAGTTAGTGACAGAATTTGGGAAGATATGTGATAGGAGAAAGTTGAAGGTGAATGTGGGTAAAAGCAAGGTGATGAGATGTACAAGGGTAGAAAATGGCAGTGAGCTGGAAGTAAGTCTCAAAGGAGAGAAGCTAGAGAAAGTGCATAGCTTTAGGTATTTGGGGTCACACACAACAGGAAATGGAGGAGTGGAGGTGAAGTTAACTTGTTGATTGAGAAAAACAAATAAATGCCTTGGGGGATTAAAAAGTGTTAGGAGAAAGGCATCTGGGAATGGATGCAAAGAGTTTATATGAAGGGGTGATTGTGATGATGGTATTGTATGGGGCAGAAACTTGGAATCCAACCTCTTCAATATGAGTCAATGATGATTGATGTAAGACGATTTGATGATGCATCACAATACTCGAGTTATAAAATATGTTACAGCTGTATTACTTTATCTCTCTCACTCTGAATACTAATACATACATACATATACCAAAGGCTTTTTCCCCCTTACAAGGGAGGTAGCCAAAAAACAAAGGCATAAAATCCACTTGCATCCCCACGTACTCCACTCCCATCCATCCCCTTCCCTCCTCCTTATTTTGGCACCTCCTGGATGACAGGTTATCCCTGCATCTTACCCACTGCCCTGGGTCACAAGCACATCCATAGCAAGGCTGCTTCATTAAATCAGTGAACCCCCCTCTCTGTACCACCATGCAGAAATGGAGAAAAGGAGAAATTCCTTTGGGCTGTGTCAATTTTTCACATATACTTCCTCATCCCCTATCCCCCACCCACTCCCACTCATGCATCACAGCATCATCCATGCACAACCATTTTCCATTCACCCCTATCTTCTGGTTTCTCACGTCCTTCCTCAACACATTCCCCTCCTTCCTAATGCCCCATCCATATCATCCTAGGTTGCTCCCTCCTGTTCACTCCTTCCACACCTTTTACTTATCTTCCTTCACTCATTCTTTCCATGTGTCCAAATGATCCCAATACTTTTTCATCAACCCTATCTCCCAACTCCCTTTCCACCCCCATTCTCTTCCTCACCTCAATGTTTCTCACTCTATCCAGCCTATAACCCCTATCATCATATTTCTCAGGCAACTCATCTCAAACACATTCAAATTCCTTTCTTATGAATACTAATAACCACAGTGAATATGATCAAGCCAGTTCACAGAATATGGGGGTCACTCAGCTACAACTACAAAATAAATATAATCAAGATGCCAACACAAGCATCCTCACATACCCACTCACACCTCATGATGCCTATGTAGGTGCCATTAGGGTTAACCATTTCAATACAACTCAAATGCTCACGCATAGCATTGGCTGCCATATGTAATTTGTATCATACTACTTGCATTATAAAATAGTCAGTGCTGTATTACTGTATCACTGCATGATCAAACCAGTTCACAGAATCCAGGAGTAAATCATGTACAACTACAAAAAATATATATAATCAAGATGCTGATGCTGGCATCCTCACGTACCCACTTGCGGCTCATGACGCCTACATACGTGTATTTACCTAGTTGTATTGTACGGGAAGGGGAGCTATGTTCGTGGTGACCCATTTTTGTATCTCGCAAGATCAAGTTTATTCTTAAATTCTTGTATTGTGTTTGCATACACTATTTCTTCATCCAATTTATTCCATATATCTATCACTGTGTGGGAAGCTGTTCTTTTTCAGATCTCTTCTGTAGTTATCCTTTTTGAGTTTCATTGCATGTCCTCTTATTTTTCCTCTGTCCCACTTTAATAGGTCCTCTCTATCGAGGCATTCTTTTCCTTTCATAATTCTGTAGATGGTTAGTAGATCCCCTCATTCTCTTCTTTGTTCCAAGGTTGGCAATTCCAGTTTGGCCAGTCTTTGTTCATATGTCAGGTTTGAAAGTGTTGGGACCATCTTTGTCATTGCCCTTTCTATTCTTTCTAATTTTCTTGTATTCTTTTTTGTACTGAGTGACCATATCAGTGCTGCATATTCCAGTTTTGGCCTTATCAGTGTTTGTAATATTTTCTTGACCATTTCCTTATCCAGGTATTTAAAGGCCACCTTTACTGATCTTGACAAATTGTATGTTTCTCTGACCCAGGGCAGTGGACAAGGTGCAGGGATGACCCGTCATCCAGGAGGTGCTAAGATGAGAGGGAGGGTGGAGGGGTGTGGAGTGTATTCAGGGATGGAATGGGTGGGAATGATTTTATGCCTTTTCCTTTTTGGCTACCTCCCTTGTATTGGGGAAAATCCTTGGTATATGTATTTATGTATCTGGCACCATGTCTTTGGTGATAATTACTCCTAGGTCTCTTTCAGAATTTACTTTCTTTACTTCTTTTCATACTGAAGTGGTTGAGAGGCATAGAGTTTAAATGTGTTCGAGATGAAAGGTTTGAAGGATAGTAGGGTTACTAGGTTGGATAGAGTGAGAAATGAGGTGAGAAGGATAGGAGTGGAAAAGATGGCAGATAGGGCACATGAAAGATTATTGGATGGGGTGAAGGGGGCACTGAGCAAGAGGGGAATGTCTGTCAAGCAAAGAAGCTAAAAGACAGGAGATAGGGATGAGTAGTGAGTGACTGTATAGATGATACTATTATGCAAGGAAGGGAGGGGTGGGTGATGGGGGTGCTTATATGTGAATGATATTTTGATGCAGCCTGAAGGGATTTCTCCCTGTCTTCCCTTTTTCTGCATGAAGGGATGGTTTTTTTTTTTTTTTTTTTGCCAATTAAGTGAAGCGGCCTTCATGTGGATGTACTGTGTCTTACTACATTGCTTCTTACCCAGGGAAGTGGGCGGGATTCAAGTACAACCTGTCATCCACGAGGAGCTATGATAAGGGAGGAAAAATGGGTGGATGGGAGAGTAATGGGTTTAGGCACGTGCCTTTGACTTGGCTACCTCCTTTATAAGGGGGAAAATATCTTGGTATATACATACATACATATACCAAGGCTTTATCCCCCTTACAAGGGAGGTAGCCAAAAAGGAAAAGGCATAAAATCATTTCCACCCATTCCATCCCTGAAAACACTCCACACCCATCCACCCTCCCTCTCATCCCTGCACCTTGTCCACTGCCCTGGGTCAGAAGCAGTGTCGCAAGACACAGCACATCCACAGCAAGGCCGCTTCATTAAATCGGCGACCCCCCCTCTACGTCCCCCCCATGCATAAAAGGAGAAGACGGGGAGAAATCCCTTCGGGCTGCGTCAAATTTTGCTCACACATACTACCTCACCACCCATTCCACCTCATGCATCACAACATCATCCATATACAACCATTCTCCATTCAACCGTCTTCTGTCCTCTCCTGTACTTCCTCAACAGACATTCCCCTCTTCCCCAAAGCCCCCTTCACCCCATCCATCCACCTCATCCTAGGACGTCCCCTCATGTTCACTCCCTTCACATCTGCCTTCCATACCTCTTTTACTAGTCTTTCTTCACTCATTCTTTCCATGTGTCCCAACCATCCTAATACTCTTTCATCAACCCTACCTCCCAACTCCCTTTCCACCCCTGTTCTCCTCCTCACCTCCTCATTTCTCACTCTATCTAACCTAGTAACCCCCATCATACTTCTCAGACATCTCATCTCAAACACATTCAAACTTCTCTCTTCCTCTCTTATGTTCCATGTTTCTGCTCCATACAGTGCTGTTGGCACAATCACTCCTTCATACAGTCTCCTCTTAGCATCCATTCCTAAATGTCTATTCCTCATTACACTTTTTAATCCATCAAGGCATTTACTCGCTTCTCTCAATCTACATTCTACCTCCACCTTTTCCTGCCACATATGCACCCAAGTATCTAAAACTATCCACTTCCTCCAGTCGCTCTCCCTTAATGCTCACTTCCAGTCTACTGCCACTTTCACCCCTTGTACATCTCATCACCTTACTTTTACCCACATTTATCTTCAGCTTTCTTCTATCACACACTCTCCCAAACTCTGTCACCAACTTCCTCAATCCCTCCTCGGATCCTGCCACAAGCGCAGTGTTGTCTGCAAACAACAGCTGGCTCACCTCCCACTTTTCTCCATTTTCTTTAACCATCTCCAATCCCTGACCCACCACCCTTGCATTTACCTCTCGCACTACCCCATCCATGTATAAGTTGAACAGCCAGGGAGACATAACGCATCCTTGACGAAGTCCCACCTTTACCTCGAACCATTCACTCTCTCCATTTCTAATCCTGCCACAAGCTCTACTACCCTCATAAAAACTCTCGACAGCTACTAAGAGCTTTCCTCCTATCCCGTATGTCCGCAAAACCTCCCACAGTGCCTTTCTGTCTACCCTGTCATAAGCCTTTTCCAGATCCATTAAAGCCCAAAAAACATCCTTCCCCTTTCCTATAAGGTTTCTCACATATCTGTCTTACCACAAAGATCTGATCTACATAACCTCTACCCGTCCTAAATCCACACTGTTCCTCACCAATTACTCCCTCTATTCCTCTCCTAATCCTCTCAATCAAGATCCTCCCATAAGCCTTCCCAACTACACTTAACAAGCTACCCTCTGAAACTACTACATTCACACTTGTCCCCTTTTCCCTTGTAAAGTGGAACTATACAGGCACTCCTCCAGTCCTCCAGCACTCTACCCTCTCTCCAGCAAACATTAAATAACCTCACCAGCCAGTCCACCACCACTGTACCTCCTTTTTTTAGACATTCTGCATGGCATCCATCCAGACCAAGTGCCTTACCTGCTCTCATCATCTTAACAACTGCCTTCACTTCATCCTTCCTTATTTCTCCTCCATTTTCCTCACTCATCACTCTCAATTTCCTAGCATTTCCCATTGCAGCTATCTTTCCTTCCCTATCCTCCTTCACATTTAGCAATTCCCTAAAATACTCTGCCCATCTTCCTCTTACTGTCGTCTCTTCCATTATCATCTCTCCATTTGCACCTTTTACCTTTTCTTCTCTAATTGATTCGCCTCTTCTACCTCTCTTAATTTCTTTCCAAAACATCTTTTTATTACTTTCTAAATTTTCATTCACACTCTTACCCCATTTCACACCTGCTCTCCTCTTTGCCTCCTTTACCTTTTGCTTTACTTCTCTTTTTTTTTTGTACCTCTCATATGACTCCCTCGTCCTATTTTGTAGGCAATCTGTGAAAGCTTGCTTCTTCTCTTCTACAACCTTCTTTGTTTCCTCATCCCACCATTCACTACCTTTCCTTCTATTTCCTCCTGTCCTTCTTGTTCCACACACCATCCTTGCACACTTTGTGACTCCCTCCTTGAACCATCCCCATTCCTCCTCCACATCTAGCTCTACTCTATCCTTCACTCCCTCCCACTCCTTCAGCTTCTTCTTGTACTCCTTTTCCTTTTCATTTAAAGAGTTCACTCTAAGCACCTCCCTAACTTTTGTCCCTTTCCTCTTTCTCCATCTATGCTCCACTCTCAACTTACCTTCCAACAAAAAATGACCTGATATTCCCCCACCCTCTCCCCTTAGCACATGTACATCCTATCACAATCCTATTTACCACTACATAGTCCATTAACACTCTATCTACCACCCTCTCCCATGTGTCCTTATGCTTGACTTTCTTCCAAAACACTGTATTTGCTATCATCAACTCTCTTTCTAGACACATTTCCAACATCAACTCTCCACTACGATTCTTTCTTGGAACTCCACATTTCCCAACCACTCCATCAATTGGATCATTTCCTACCCTAGCATTAAGGTCTCCCAGTACTATTACACTGACATTTCTTCCTAAATCCTCTATGCACTCATTTAAATCTATCCAAAATGCCTCCCTTTCTTCTATATTCTTCTCATTGCCAGGCCCATATGCACTTACAAAAACCCACATCTCCTTTCCCAGTTTCACCTTCATCCACATTATCCTTGAGGAAACCTCCTTCCACTCCACTACACATTTACCTATCTCTTCACTTACTAGTATAGCCACCCCTTCCCTCCCTTGCCCTCACTTCACTCCTGATAACCTCCCACTTACACTCCCAAACTTACACTCACCCTTCCCTTTCAACTTAGTTTCACTCAAAGCCAACACATCCATCTTTCTTCTCACAAACATACTACCTATCTCTTCCCTTTTACTCTCATCTGTACCACATCCACGCACATTAAAAGACCCAAGCCTTAGGGTGCTGGTCGGAAAACTCCTAGACCCTCTTATGCCTTTACTTTTTTTAGGAATGTCCCCTGTGGGGCTACAAGGAGAAGGATGCCTAGTCCCAATCCCCGTCCCTTTCTTCTCACCTCTTACGATCCAAGTGGAATTACTTGGTGGCAGTATTCTTTTCCCCCACCACAGGGAAGATCTTGGTATAGATATACAGAAGGTCTTTTCCCCCTTATTAGGAAAGTAGCAAGCCAAGGCAAGCAATCACTCCCATCCACTGCTAATTTGGTTCCCTCTCATCTTAGCTCATGTTTTTGCACAAAATATAATTAAAAAGAAAATAATTTCTTACCTGTTTCAAGAGCCCGTCAGCTTCATCAAGTACGAAGAACCTGCAGCCCTGAAGGGAGAGCTGCCCAGTGTTGATCAGCTCCTCCAAACGTCCAGGAGTCCCACTTACAATATCAATACCTACGTAATATAAAATTATGTAATAAAGAAAACAGTCCAAGGACAATGGACTGACATATATAAAATAAAAATGTATCCATTGCCATGTTAAGCCTTCAAATGTGGGAAATGAACGATAGTCTTCATGCACATAAATCAATCCATTATTTCATTTCTCTCTTATACAAAACTTTTATGCCCCAGGTAGCTGCCCAAGGCCTAAGTTTGGCTTACTAGTAAGTTAGTAAAGAGATTTTGTCTTGTCAATAAGAAATTAGAAGATCAGTGTAGTATTAGGTGTCCTTAGTCTTGTGTGTGGATAGAGTGAGAAACAGAGATGAGGCAGAGAGCAGGGATAGAAAGAGAGCTGGCAGACAAGGGCTAATCAAAGAATACAGAGATGGTTTGGGCACATGGAAACAATATGTGAAAAAAAGACTAACAAGAACAGTGTGCAGGGCAAGGCAGGTGGTGGGTGAAGTAAGCTTCAGAGGAAGATCAAGAATGGGATGCATGGAAGGCTTGCCCAAAGTGGCTTGACAAAGAAACTGGAGGAGGGAGAGGAATAATAAGTGCTCAGGTGCACCTAATGACTATCAAAGCATCCCTTGGCATGACAAATCATGTAATAATAAAGATATATATATATTAAAAAGAGAACGCAATATGAAGTGAATATCGCTGATAAATCCAAATATAATCCCAAAGAATTCTATATTTACATTAGATAAAAAGGTTATTAGAAATAATCTGCTGACGGTCAACTTGAATATTCAAATGAAGGAATGTGTGATATTTTAAACAACTATTTTAGCTCAGTATTTGTAAATGAAATGCCTCAAAGTGAACTCCAAACTGAAACCTGTGAAAAGCCTAGGGTGAACTTATATATATACCAAAGGCTTTTCCCCCATACAAGGGAGGTAGCCAAAAAACAAAGGCAACTACACCCAAAGACCTTTATTACGCACAGATACTTAAAACTACACCCAAAGACCTTTATTACGCACAGATACTCTCTTCTCTTCCTCCATAACCACCAAATACCAGCCTCCGGAAACATATTCATAATCATATCACTCACCGCTCCATTAACACACTGAAAGACAACACACTGCTGCATGCCAGACCCCCTGATATCCACCCTTCTGAATCCTCTCTCCCACGAAAGGACAGAGTCCACTTGGCCAGACTGCGATGCGGTCACCACCCAGCACTTCTAAGCTATCAGAAGAGGCTGGACGACCATGTTGTGAACAGCTGCCCAGGATGTAACACTTCACCCCATACCATACAACACATAATGGAAGACTGCATTATACACAATCATGCACGCAAACAACACAACATACACTCTATAAAGGATTTGTGGGAAAACCCAGTTTCGGCTGTGGCCTTCCTTGGGGAGACGGGACTGCTCGGACAGACAGTCTAGGGAACGACAACAACAACAACAACAACAAAAACAAAGGCATAAACCATTCCCACCCCTTCCATGCCCAACATACTCCACTCCCCTTTACCCTCTTTCCTCCCTTTTATCTTGGCACCTCCTGGATGACGGGTCACCCCTGCATCTTGTCTACTGTCCTGGGTCAGAACCAGTGTTGCAAGACACAGCACATCCACAGCAAGGCTGCTTCATTAAATCGGCGACCCCTGCTCTCCATCCCCTCATGCAGAAAAAGAGAAGATGGAGAGAAATCCCTTCGGGCTGTATCAATTTATTTTTCATATATAATCCCTCACCCCACATCCCCCACCCACTCCCCCTCATGCATCACAGCATCATCCATACACAACCCTTCTCCATTCACCCTTATCTTCTGTCCTCTCCTGTCCTTCCACAACAGACATTCCCCTCTTTCCCAATGCCTCTTTTACCCCATCCATCCATCTTATCCAAGGTCAACCCCTCATGTTCACTCCTTCCACCTCTGCCTTCCACACCTCTTTTACTAATCTTTCTTCACTCATTCTTTCCATGTGTCCAAACCATCCCAATACTCTTTCAACCTATCTCGCAACTCCCTTTCCACCCCTGCTCTCCTCATTTTTCATTCTATCCAGCTAGTAACCCATATCACACTTCTCAAGTACCTCATCTCAAATACATTCAAACTCCTCTCTTCCTCTCTTTATGTTTCATGTTTCTGCCCCATACAGTGCTGTCAGCACAATCACTCCTTCATATAATCTCCTCTTAGCATCCATTCCCAAATGTCTATTTCTCATTACACTTTTTACCACTTCCATACGGTGACGCCTACGCAGGCGTCATGAGGAGCAAGTGGGTACGCGATGATGCCAATGTCGGCGTTTTGATTATATTTATTGTAGTTGTACCTGCGTGACCCTTATTCTCTCTAAACTGGCTTCATCATATTTTCTATGGTTATCAAAATTCCGGGGTGAAAGAGAACGAGCGATTGAGCAGTGACTTTATTTTTTATAATGCGATTATTATGACGCAACATCGCACGCCTGGCAGGTAATGCTGCCAGATGTGCAATGTGCCCCGGAGTGAAGAGGTTAATCCCCCAAGGCATTTACTCTCTTCTCTCAACCTACATTCTACCTCCACCCCCACTCCTCCTTTCCTGCCACATTCGCACCCAAGTATCTAAAACTATTCACTTCCTCCAGTCTCTCCCTTAATACTCACTTCCAGGCTGCTGCCACTTTCACCCCTTGTACATCTCATCACCTTACTTTTACCCACATTTATCTTCAACTTCCTTCTTTCACACACCATCCCAAACTCTGTTACTAACTTTCTCAATCCCTCCTCTGATCCTGGTACAAGCACAGTGTCATCAGCAAACAACAACTAGCTTATCTCCCAATTTTCTTTAACCATCTTCAATCCCCAACCCACTACCCTTGCATTTCCCTCTTGCACCATCCCCATCCATGAATAAATTGAACTGCCGGGGCGACATAACACATCCCTGATGAAGTCCCACCTTTACCTCAAATCACTCACTCTCTCCATTTCTAATCCTAACACTAAGCTCTACTACTCTTGTAAAAACTCTTGACTGCTTTTAACAGCTTTCCTCCTATCCCATATATCTGCAGTACCTCCCACAGTGCCTTCCTGTCGACCCTGTCATAAGCATTTTCCAGATCCATAAAAGCCCATGTGGGGTATTGGCTGCATGTTATTGTGGCAAAGTAGTATGTAGATGATACTTTAGGGTCTATATGGGGTACCCCTATGGACCAGAGTCACACATCTTTTTGTCTGTGATAGAGGAACACTCTGTTCATACAGAAATTATGACACTTTTATTATATTGCAACTGTCCCTCTGTTATGCTGTCCCCCCACCCCTTCTTACTGTCCTGTACCATTTCTCTAAATATTATTTTCCTTTTTTTGCCTACCCTGTGGTGGGGGAGAAGAATGCTGCCACCAAGTCTTCCCACTTGAGTTGTACGAGGTGACAAAAATCAGGACGGGTATAGGACTAGGAATCCTGCTACCTGTAGCCCTAAAGGGAGCATTCCTAAAAAAAGTAAAGCCATAAGGGGGTTTAGGAGTTTTCCATACAGTACCCTAAGATTTGGGTCTTTTAATGTGCATGGATGTGGTACAGATGAGAGTAAAAGGGAAGAGATAGGCAGTGTGTTTGTGAGAAGAAAGATTGATGTGTTGGCACTGAGTGAAACTAAGTTGAAAGGGAGGGGCGAGTGTGAGTTTGGGAGTGTAGTTGGGAGGTTCTCAGGAGTGAAGTGAGGATGAGGGAGAGAAGGGGTGGCTATACTAGTTAGTGAAGAGATAGGTAAGTGTGTAGTGGAGTGGTAGGTTTCTTTAAGGTTATTGTGGATGAAGGTGAAGCTGGGAAGGGAGATGTGGATTTTTGTAAGTGCATATGGGCCTAGTAGAGTGAAGTGCATAGAGGAAAGGGAGGCTTTTTGGTTGGATTTAAATGAGTGAATAGAGGGGTTAGGGAGAAAGGTCAATGTAGTGGTGTTGGACAACCTTAATGCTAAGGTAGGAAATGAAGCAATAGACAAGTGATTGGGAAGTATGGCATCCCAGAAAAAAATTGTAGTGGAGAGTTGATGGTGATCTGTCTCAAATGAGAGTTGATGATAGCAAATAGTGCTTCGGAAGAAAGTCAAGCAAATGTACACATGGAAGAGGGTGGTGGATGGAAGGGTGGTAGAGTATTAATGGACTATATAGTGGTAACCAGGAGTATAGTAGGATGAGCTTTGAATATACATGTTCTAAGGGGAGAGTGGGGGAATATCAGATAATTTTTTGGTGGAAGGTAAGTTAGGAGTGGAGAATAGGTGGAGTAAGAGGAAAAGGGCAGAAGGTAGGGAGGTACTTAAAATGAACTGCTTAAATGAGGAAAGTAGGAGTATCAGGAGCTGAAAAAGGAGTGGGAGGGAGTGAAGGATAAAGTAGAGCTAGGAGTAGAGGAGGAATGTGGATGGTTCAAGGAGGGAGTTATAAGGTGTGCAAAGATGGTGTGTGGAACAAGGAGGACAGGAGGGAATAGAAGGATGGGTAGAGAGTGGTGTGATGAGGAAGCAAAGAAGGGTGTAGAAGAAAAGAAGCAGGTTTTCATAGATTGGTTACAAAATAGGACAAGGGAATCATATGAGAGCTACAAAGTAAAGAGAAGTAAAGCATAAAAATTAAAGGAGGCAAAGAGGAGAGCAGATGTGAAATGGGGTAAGAGTATGACAGAAAATTTTGAAAGCAATACAAAATGTTTTGGAAAGAAATTAAAAGAGGAAGAAGAGGCAAATCAAGTAGAGAGGAAAAGGTAAAAGGTGCAGATGGGGAGATGATAATGGAAGAGAAGGCAGTAAGGGTATTTTAGGGAGTTGCTAAATGTGAAGGAGGATAGGGAGGGAAAGATAGTTGCAGTGGGAAGTGCTAAGAAAATGAGAGTGATGAGTGAGGAAAATGGAGGAGAAATAAGGAAGGAAAAAGTGAAGGCAGTTGTCAAGATGATGAAAGCAGGTAAAGCATCTGGTCTGGATGGATGCCATGCAGAATGGCTAAAAATAGGAGGTACAGTTATGGTGGACTGGCTGGTGAGGTTATTTAATGAAAGATTGTATGTGAATAATATTTTTGTGGTGAGGCAGATATGCAAGAACTTTTTAATATTATCATTATTATTACAAAATGTTTAAGAGAGGGTAGAGTGCTGGAGGACTGGAGGAGTGCCTGTATAGTTCCACTTTACAAGGGAAAAGGGGACAAGTGCTAGTGTATTAGTTTCAGAGAGATTAGCTTGTTAAGTGTAGTTGGGAAGGCTTATGGGAGGATCTTGATCGAGAGGAATAGGAGAGGAATAGAGGGAGTAATTGGTGAAGATCAGTGTGGATTTAGGACGGGTAGAGGTTGTGTAGATCAGATTTTTGTGGTAAGACAGATATGTGAGAAAGCTATAGGAAAGGGGAAGGATGTTTTTTGGGCCTTTATGGATCTGGAAAAGGCTTATGACAGTGTAGACAGGAAGGCACTGTGGGAGATTTTGCAGATATACAGGATAGGAGGAAAGCTTCTAGGAGCTGTCTAGAGTTTTTACGAGAGTAGTAGAGCATGTTTCAGGATTAGAAATGGAGAGTGAGTGGTTCAATTTAAAGGTGGGACTTCGTCAAGGATGTGTTATGTCACCCTGGCTGTTCAACTAATACATGGATGGGGTGGTGCAAGAGGTAAATGCAAGGGTGGTGGGTCAGGGATTGGAGATGGTTAAAGAAAATGGAGAAAAGTGGGAGGTGAGCCAGCTGTTGTTTGCGGATGATACAATTTACCTTCAACTTTCTCCTATTGCACACCTTCCCAAAATGCCTTAATCCCCCTCTAACCCTGCCACAAGTACAGTGTCATCTGCAAACAACAACTGGCTCACCTCCCACTTTTGTCTATTTTCTTTAACTATCTCCAGTCCAATGCATTTACCTTCTGCACCACCCCATCCCTGTACAAGTTGAACAGCCATGGTGACATGACATCTCTACCTTTACCTCAAACCACTCGTTTTCTCCATTTCCAATTCTAACACAGGCTATATTACTCTCAAACTTTTAAATGCTCTTAACAGCTTTCCTCCAATCCCATATATCTGACATACCTACCACAAGAACTAAATGCATTAAAATATTACAATTCAGTGCAACTAACCTCCATTTAGAGCTGATATTTGATCCTTCACAGGAACACCACCCACAATGAGAAGATCCTTGACAACAGGATTATCTAGGTGCTTACGGAAAAGTTGTATCTGTTTCAGGGTTTGTTCAGCTAACTCACGGGAAGGCTGTGAGAAAAATCGCTGTGTTAACAAGACATCATCAAGGATTAAAGGATATGGAATACTTTAAAAATTAAGTACTTTGCCCCTTTCATATACTGTATATACATTTCTCTCACCTTCAACTGAATCCCTACAATTTCCTTATCCTTAGGTGAATTGACTTTCAATTTCCTCCTCACCATCTTCTGTAGTCACTCTATTTATCTGCATACCAAAAGGTTCCTTACACTTTGTATAGGAGGTAGCCAGCCAAGAAATGCACCCATCCCACTCCCACCCATTTCCCTTTTATTTTAGCCCTTTGTGGATGATGGGTTTCTGTCCTCAGCCCACTGGATCAGAAGCAATGCAGCAAGACACTTCTGACTCTTCTAACAGAAAATCATCATCCACATACAAAAGGCTTTTGAAAAATACTAGTGCACAGTCATACCTCAATAATGATAGCCTGTGGTGCATTATTTATAACCTTCATCTTCTGATCACCTCCTGCTCCTTTGACATCACTGTTGACAATGCATTCTTTGGTGGCCTCACAAACAGCAATGTAACCATTTTTGGGGGGATGCTTGAAGGGTTGTGCACCAAAATTGAAGGCCATTTCTGCATTCTGTAGACACATACATATATATATACATATACCAAAGGCTTTTTCCCCTTATAAGGGAGGTAGCCATAAAACAAAGGTATAAAAACCACTCCCACCCATTCCATCCCTGACATACTCCACTCCCCTCCACCCTCTTATCTTGGCACCTCCTGAATGACAGGTCATCCCTGCATTTTGCCCACTGCCCTGGGTCAGAAGCAGTGTCGCAAGATACAGCACATTCACAGCACCAACTTTTTCCCCCTTACAAGGAAGGTAGCCAAAGTCAAGGGCATAAATCCACTCCCACCCATTTCATCCCCACATATTCCTTTAAATGCACTGAAAAATTTACCAGCAAATATAGACATTTATTCAAATAAACCATACCTATGCATTCAGTATATGAGCAAGACAGTTATATGTCTCTGTATGTGTGTGTTTGTGTATTTACCTAGTTGTACTACCGTATTTTACGGCTTGCAAGACGCTGCATCTTGGAAGACGCACCCTAATATTTGAAAGAAATTTCCAAGAAAAAAAAAAAAAAAAAAAAAGTCATTCTCATACAAGAACACATTCACCATATACCCGACCACTGAACACAAAAACATAAGAAGCAAGGACGACACGTATTGGACGTATTGTTTACATTACGAAATCACTTGTCCGATTTTGTTTGTATGGCGATGATACCGGTTGGTGATTAGTAAATATACTATACATTTTTCATTGTCCAAGGGTGGTTTTATTTTCATAAAAATAAGATAAAAATTTCTAAAATATGGATGTAGATATATAAAACTCCACTGCCGAATCATTTTTTCGGTAGGCGGTGGTCCAAAGTGTCTTTCTGCTGCTCTTTTACAGTGTTCTTTGGCATATCGTACAACTTGTAGCTTGTATGCGATAGTATAACTAAATCGTTTTGATGAACTAGCCATGGGTGATAATTTCCAGGACAAAAAATCTTATGACACGTGTGATAGCCTGGTGGTAACTGATAAAGGCACCTGGCATTTGCGTGCATTCGTGTGTATGTGTGTGTGTGTGTTGCTATGAGATGAGGGAACGGCCCGTTTTCTCCACACGCCGAGTAGGCTCCAGGAAGGATTATGGTATTGGAAATACTTGTAACAGCTAAGTACTGAGTTTACATAATATAAAAGGTGGAATTAAATAGTACTTAAGCTAACATTATAGTGTAATGACTCAACATACAAATCCAGGTCACTATCGGTCAAGTGTCCAAGCTTACATGAGCCTGGGTGTTGCCTTGCAATACAACATTCATCTTGGAAGACGCATTAGCATTTTTCAGGGTATTTTTTAGGAGAAAAAGTGCGTCTTGTAAGCCGTAAAATACGGTATACAGGAAGGAAAGCTACGCTCACAGTGTCCCGTCTCTGTATCTTGTCATATCTAATTTGCTCAAATTCTTGTACTGTTTCTGCACACACTACTGTTTCATCTAGTACATTCCATACATCCACCACTCTGTGGGGGATTTTTTTTTTTTTTTTTTCTTCAGGTCTCTTCTATAACTCTCCTTTTTGAGCTTCCTTACATGTCCTCTTGTGTTTCTCTTATCCCAATTTAGCAAGTCTTCTCTATCAAGGATTTCTATACTTTTTATCATTCTGTAGATGGTCTACAAGTCACCTCGTTCTCTTCTTTGTTCCACGGTCGGAAATTCTAGTTTTGACAATCGTTTTTCATAAATGTGTGTACTTACCTAGTTGTATCTTACTGGATGGGGAGCTATGCTTGTGGTGTCCTGTCTTTGTATCTTGCAGTATTTCAGTTGTTCTTAAATTAATGTATGGTTTTTGCACACTATCATTTTGCCAAGTTTGTTCCATACATCCATCACTCTGGGGGGAAAGCTGTTCTTTTTCAGATCTCTTCTATATCTGTCCTTTTTGAGTTTTCCATGTCCTCTTGTATTTCTCGTATCCCAATTTAAAAAGTCTTCTCTATCAAGGAATTCAATACTTTTCATGATTCAGGGATGGAATGGGTGGGAATGGTTTTTATGCCCTTTTTTTTGGCTACCTCCCGTATATGTATTATTATAATTTTAGTTATCAATAGTGTTATCATCATCATTATGATTTTCATTTTTGTTGACATTTTAATTCTTGACTGTAGTTCTTGTTTGATCTCATAAATCACTTATGGTATTTCTAAAGTACCATTGTCACAGTTTTCGTGTTTGTGGCAATTTGCATATAGTTTGTTTTGTTTCAAGTATGGTAATTCCTATTTACTCTGCATTACTATATCCATAACAATGTTGAATTATATATGCTATCCATGCTTTCATACATACATACATATACCAAGGCTTTTTCCCCTCTTACAAGGGAGGTAGCCAAAAAGGAAAAGGCATAAAATCACTCCCACCCATTCCATCCCTGAATACACTCCACACCCCTCCACCCTCCCTTTCATCTTGGCACCTCCTGGAGGATGGGTCATCCCTGCACCTTGTCCACTGCCCTGGGTCAGAAGCAGTGTCGCAAGACACAGCACATCCACAGCAAGGCCGCTTCATTAAATCGGCGACCCCCCCCATGCATAAAAGGAGAAGACGGGGAGAAATCCCTTCGGGCTGCGTCAAATTTTGCTCACACATACTACCTCACCCCCCATTCCACCTCATGCATCACATCATCATCCTTATACAACCATTCTCCATTCATCCCTGTCTTCTGCCCTCTCCCGTCCTTCCTCAACAGACATTCCCCTCTTCCCCAAAGCCCCCTTCACCCCATCCATCCACCTCATCCTAGGACGTCCCCTCATGTTCACTCCCTCCACATCTGCCTTCCATACCTCTTTTACTAGTCTTTCTTCACTCATTCTTTCCACGTGTCCCAACCATCCTAATACTCTTTCATCAACCCTATCTCCCAACTCCCTTTCCACCCCTGTTCTCCTCCTCACCTCCTCATTTCTCACTCTATCCAGCCTAGTAACCCCCATCATACTTTTCAGACACCTCATCTCAAACACATTCAAACTCCTTCTCTCTTCCTCTCTTATGTTCCATGTTTCTGCCCCATACAGTGCTGTTGGCACAATCACTCCTTCACATAGTCTCCTCTTAGCATCCATTCCCAAATGTCTATTCCTCATTACACTTTTTAATCCATCAAGGCATTTACTCACTTCTCTCAATCTACAGTCTACCTCCACCTTTTCCTGCCACATTTGCACCCAAGTATCTAAAACTATCCACTTCCTCCAGTCGCTCTCCCTTAATGCTCACTTCCAGACTACTGCCACTTTCACCCCTTGTACATCTCATCACCTTACTTTTACCCACATTTATCTTCAGCTTTCTTCCATCACACACTCTCCCAAACTCTGTCACCAACTTCCTCAATCCCTCCTCCGATCCTGCCACAAGCGCAGTGTCTTCCGCAAACAACAGCTGGCTCACCTCCCACATTTCTCCATTTTCTTTAACCATCTCCAATCCCTGACCCACTGCCCTTGCATTTACCTCTCGCACTACCCCATCCATGTATAAGTTGAACAGCCAGGGCGACATAACGCATCCTTGACGAAGTCCCACCTTTACCTCGAACCACTCACTCTCTCCATTTCTAATCCTGACACAAGCTCTACTACCCTCATAAAAAATCTTGACAGCTCCCAGAAGCTTTCCTCCTATCCCGTATATCTGCAAAACCTCCCACAGTGCCTTTCTGTCTACCCTGTCGTAAGCCTTTTCCAGGTCCATAAAGGCCCAAAAAACATCCTTCCCCTTTCCTATAACTTTCTCACATATCTGTCTTACCACAAAAATCTGATCTACACAACCTCTACCCATCCTAAATCCACACTGTTCCTCTCCTAATCCTCTCAATCAAGATCCTCCCATAAGCCTTCCCAACTACACTTAACAAGCTAATCCCTCTGAAACTACTACATTCACACATGTCCCCTTTTCCCTTGTAAAGTGGAACTATACAGGCACTCCTCCAGTCCTCCGGCACTCTACCCTCTCTCCAGCAAACATTAAATAACCTCACCAACCAGTCCACCTTCACTGTACCTCCTTTTTTTTAGACATTCTGTATGGCATCCATCCAGACCAGGTGCCTTACCTGCTTTCATCATCTTAACAACTGCCTTCACTTCATCCTTCCTTATTTCTCCTCCATTTTCCTCACTCATCACGGTCATTTTCTTAGCATTTCCCACTGCAGCTATCTTTCCCTCCCTATCCTCCTTTCATAGTTGTGTAAAATAATAGAAAACCTTCAGCATTAGAAAATGACTCGCAAGAGTAGAAACATTGTACTTTTATAGTTACACAGTTCACCAAACTGGATTTTGGAATTTTGTTTTATAATTTTCCAACTACTAAGGAAAGTTTTTAGTTTGTTAACCCCTTCCATACGGTGCCGCACACGTAGGCGTCATGGACTTAGATCTCGGTGGCAGCAGCCAATGCCAGCCGTACGACGTGTCGTAATAATACTCGCATCATAAAATATAGTCACCGCTTATATCGATCGTTCTCTCTTCACCCGTGAATTTTGATAACCATAGAAAATGCGATTACAAAAGAATTAGAAAGAATGTCATTATGGAGGGGCGACTACAATAAATATAATCAAGACGCCGATATGGCAGCCTCGCGAATACACTCGCTCCCCATGACGCCTACGTGTGCGGCACCGTATGGATGGGGTTAAATTAAAAGGTTGAATAAGAAGTTTATATATATACAACACATATATATCATAAAATGATTATGAAAATTAATAATTGCAGTAGTAGCATTTTGCATTAGTAGCAGCATGATGCTTGAAAGAGAACACAAAGGGAAAAGAATATATATGGGCATAATACAATTTATCTTAATATGACATCCCTTTTTTCTGAAAAAAATATGGACAATTTATGGACAACATCAATGAGAAGGATGTGCCTAATGGGCATCAACAAGGTTGTAGATTAGTAAGTTTTAGTCGTTGTCTCCACGTTCCTCCACACTCAGTTTGCTCCTCTGCTTTGTTAGAATTTCATTTACATGGCTAAAACCAGCTTCAACCACTTCACAAAACTGAGGATATTTAGCAACATTGTTTTCAGTGCTCCAAAAATCACGTAGACTTTTTGTTTTGAATAATGCACTTGCTTCGATATCCATACTCATGTCAATAAATTCTTCCTGCAGCTGTGGGTCAATGCCTCCATTTTCTATTTTGACATTACCTTATTTTACGGCTTACAAGACGCACTTTTTTCCTAAAAAATACCCTGAAAAATGCTAATGCGTCTTCAAAGACGAATGTTGTATTGTAAGGCAACACCCAGGCTCATGTAAGCTTGGACACTTGACCAATAGCGACCTGGATTTGTATGTTGAGTCATTACACTATGATGTTAGCTTAAGTACTATTTAATTCAACCTTTTATATTATGTAAAATCAGTACTTAGCTGTTACAAGTATTTCCAATACCATAATCCTTCCTGGAGCCTACTCGGCGTGTGGAGAAATCGGGCCATTCCCTCGTCTCATAGCAACACACACACACACATACACACGAATGCATGCAAATGCCAGGTGCCTTTATCAGTTACCACCAGGCTATCACACGTGTCATAAGATTTTTTGTCCTGGAAATTATCACCCATGGCTAGTTCATCAAAACGGTTTAGTTATACTATTGCATACAAGCTACAAGTTGTACGATATGCCAAAGAACACTGTAAAAGAGCAGCAGAAAGACACTTTAGACCACCGCCCACCGAAAAAATGATTCGGCAGTGAAGTTTTATATATCTACATCCATATTTTTGAAATTTTTATCTTATTTTTATGAAAATAAAACCACCCTTGGACAATGAAAAATGTATAGTATATTTACTAATCACCAACCGGTATCATCGCCATACAAACAAAATCGGACAAGTGATTTCATAATGTAAACAATACGTGTCGTCCTTGCTTCTTATGTTTTTGTGTTCAGTGGTCGGGTATATGATGAATGTGTTCTTGTATGAGAATGACTTCTTTCTTTTTCTTAGAAATTTCTTTCAAATATCAGGGCGTAAAATACGGTAAATGGTGTAAGGATCCATTCAGGCACTTGCATTTTCTCCAGGTCTTCAAACCGCACTTTGAAGTCTTCAATTAATTTGTCCAGACGAGTTATTTATGTCTCTAGGTCACCATTTGAAACATTTTCATTTTTTATCAATTGTTGTAAATTTAAAAAATATTGGAAGTCTGCGTACCAAAGAAGATTTAAATAGGGTTAGTTTGCCTTGGAAGCCTAGTAGAATTGATCTGGCTTGAATAATGGTAACATCTTTACCTTGCAGACATTTCTATGACTTGTTAAACTTTGAATACAGGTCTGCCAAATAGAACAGAGCATTTTTACAATTTTTTTACTCTTCACATAAAAATGGGTCTATATATGCCAGAAACTGTACAGTTGAACTGTACAACTTTGCAAGTCTTTGTAAGCTTTGGCCCCTAGAGAGCCACCTTACTTTAGTGTGCATGAATAATTGGCAAAAAACTCCATCATTCTCTTCACATAGCAATGCAAACAATCGTGAGTTAAGTGGATATGCCTTTATTTTGTTTATTGATCTGATGCACACTTTTAAAACATCATGAAGTTCACTGCCGAGTTTCTTGGCTACAAGGTGTTGCCTATGCAATACACAAAGAACAGTGTCACCTTTTCCTTGAGTAAAGCTGCAAATCCTCTATATGGCCAACCATTGCTGGTGCTCCATCAGTAACCACTGTAGTAACATTGCTAAGAGATATATCATGCTTCTTTAAATACTCCTCCAAGCACTTAAAAATTCTCACCTTTTGAACCAGTTGCAAGATACTTGGCAAATAAAAATTCATCAATGATGCACTTTTGCCTTTGACTGCAATACCTCACATATGCCATGAGAAGATTTGTGTGGTCAAAAGTTGATTCATCAAGTTACAAAGAAAACGTCCTGCATTGAAGTTCAGATGTCAAGTTTTTTTTATACATCATTTGACATTTCATCAATTTGTCTCTGTACAGTATTGTTACTTAATGGCAGTTTCTTAAGAGCAGATTGAGAATCTTTCTTCAATACAGTTTCAACAAATTCTTTAATTGCTGGAATTGTGATTTCATCACCAATTGTATGTGGTTTGCCTTTCTTTGCTATCATGTAGGATATATTGTATGATGCTGTTAAGCCTCCTTCATTATCAACACTAGCAGATGATTGAAGAAAGTCCTGATGTTTGATTGATTTTTAATTTTTTTTTTTTTGCAGTGACAAAATATTCAAGGTCTTTGGATTTTTTTTTGTCAGTAAATACTTTCAAGATGGTCTTTCATCTTTGAAGGTTTCATGGCATTACTATTGAAAGTCTTTTCACACAGAAGGCACAATGGCACAGTTTCATTGGTAAAGGAAATAGTGAAACCATATTTCAAATATTCTTGTGAATATTGTCGGCTTCTTCGCATCAGCAGCAGCCATTATTTCTTCTACAAACAATATTCAAGTCAAAATAATAATTTCCTTGGCACAACTGACAGTGCTATGCAAGTTGAGAATGTACTGAACTACAGGCTCCCATCTCTTCAGCAAGAGAGGGGTGGGGTGGGGGTTGGTTGCAACATGTCATACTGTGTAGCAGCCTTGATGGCATCACCCGGGAAAGAAAACTTCATTTGTTTACATTTTGATGGGGAACTTTTCACTCGATTATATTTCATTTTTAGTAGATTCATTATCCAAAGTCATGCATTATCATCATTTTAAGGAAAAAGAAAGAAAAAAAAAAAAGTCAGATTAAAACCTAGAATGATTTTTCAGCAAGAAATCAGGGGAAAAATGAAAGCTGAATAAGTTGCAAGAAAATTTGTATCACCATATCACAGCGCATTTCAAAGTCTCAGAGTGAGATTCCAATTATAACTATTTTATTGAATAGCTTATAATATAAATATCTGTGTGAGCATATGCCCACCATGTGTAGTAAGCCATTATAACTGTTAGTATCCTTGGATTTTACTTATTCTATTCGTTTTTTTTTTTTTTTTTTTTTTTTTTTTTATCTATTACAAACGGGCTAAATGGCAACATTCATCAAAGCGACAGTGTTCCAATAATGATACAGACACTTTCACATATACATAAACATAAGCGTTTCAAAATAAATATTTACAATCTACCAGTAGCTTTAACCCCTTCCATACGGTGCCGCACACGTAGGCGTCATGGGGAGCGAGTGTATTCACGAGGCTGCCATATCGGCGTCTTGATTATATTTATTGTAGTCGCCCCTCCATAATGACATTCTTTCTAATTCTTTTGTAATCGCATTTTCTATGGTTATCAAAATTCACGGGTGAAGAGAGAACGATCGATATAAGCGGTGACTATATTTTATGATGCGAGTATTATTACGACACGTCGTACGGCTGGCATTGGCTGCTGCCACCGAGATCTAAGTCCATGACGCCTACGTGTGCGGCACCGTATGGAAGGGGTTAACCTCTTCCATACGGTGCCGCCTACGTAGGCAGCATGAGGAGCAAGTGGATACGCGAGGCTGCCATATCGGCGTCTTGATTATATTTATTGTAGTTGTCCCTGCTTAACTGACATACTCTCTAAACTGGCTTCATCACATTTTCTATGGTTATAAAAATTCACGGGTGAAAGAGAGAACGATCGATATAAGCGGTGACTATTTTTTATGATGCGAGTATTATGACGCAACATCGTACGTCTGGCAGCTAATGCTGCCCGCGAGATTTTGGCCCGGAGTGAAGTGGTTAAGAGTGATATTACATATTCTTTATTATATTACTATATGTAATATTCAAGCCAATAATATTACACAAGCTATCTCGATGTTCATTCACGATGTGGTTGTGTGCATGTGAGATTCTCCCTACATGCACAGAATGGGGAGAATTTTTGACTCAGTGAAATGCCATGGTTTTTCTTTAAGTTTAGATATTAGTTGGTTGATCATTCTCCTTGTTTCAGTACGGGAGGAGAACAGGATCATTTCATGCTAACCATTTAATTTTAAAGACTGACTTTCTACCCCATAGTAATTTACTAACCCTTTTCGAGCCCCTAGCAATCTACCGACCCCCTTTTGAACCCTTGGATGGTCTCATCGACCCCTAGCAATCCACTGACCCCCTTTTGACCCCTGGAGGTCGATATCGACCACTTTGGGAACCCCTGCTTTACAGTATGTACCCATTCTATGCACATCGTCAATTTCCTTCTCAAATTCCTGACCCTTGTCCTGAACCACTTTCAGCATTTTCTTCACAATTTCTTTCTCTTCTCTTTCTTTGGTATTTGTGTACATTATGTTTTTCTTTGATACTGTAAACCACAATGCACTTCTTTTTATCCACTGTGTCTCTCACCCAGTTTTCCTTTTCTTTGATTACCTTAATTACTGTTTCTTTTGCATTCTCTTCTACCTGTTGTTGTACTATCTCTTTTAACCTCTTCAGTATGGGCCTTAAATCTCGCGGGCAGCAGCCGCTGCCAGCCGTACGACGTGTCGTAATAATACTCGCATCATAAAATATAGTCACCGCTTATATCGATTGTTCTCTCTTTCACCCGTGAATTTTGATAACCATAGAAAATGTGATTAAGGACAGTTTAGAGAGTATGTAAAAATGCAGGGGCAACTACAATAAATATAATCAAGACGCCGATATGGCAGCATCGCGTTTCCACTTGCTCCTCATGCTGCCTACGTATGCGGCACCGTATGGAAGGGGTTAAAGAGATTTTTGTTATTTTCATGTTCCTGTTTCCACTGATTTTTTATTTCAATAAAATCTGTCTCTTTGATTCTCCCATTTTTTCAATCACTGCTTGTAATTGTTCTTTGACCGCTTTAGTTCTTCATTTTTGTTTCTATTCTAATTTTTCTTTCATTTTCTTTTAATCATATCTAGTTCACTTTTTAGATCATTTAATTCTCTGATTATTTCATCGTTGGTTCTGTGTAAGTTTGACATCTCTAATTGCAAAGCTCTATGGTCTAATTCTAAATCAATTAATTCGTCTACCAAGTCATTGATATCTTGATTTCTTAGCACCCAGCTAATCCTAGTATTCTATGTCCATAATTTTTTCTATTGCTCCACTTTTCCCTCTGAAATCCCGAAAAAACTCTATTGTCATACCACCGAGTTGTCTTCCGAGTAATGTTTATACACATTTTCTTAGGGATTACTCCCAGTGGTGACTCCACTCTACTCATGTCTAATCCTCTCTTTGTTGGTTTGTTTCTTTTCTTCTTTATTTTCCTCCATTTTGTGCTAAAACTATACTTATTTAAGTACTGGATTAGATACCTTACCAGTCACTGAGAACACAACACTACATCTCAAAAGACAACTAAAAGGCATTTTTCCTGAATCCAACAACAAAGTGCTAAGTCGGAGCTCAATTGTTGACCCTCCTTCCTCTTTGACGATGAAGCAGCTAGTGTATGTGTGTGTGTATAATTATAAATCTACCATAACCATGACTGGGGAAAACTTACCTTCAAAACACATGATGGGAAGAGAGTAGCATTCTTAAAGTCACTTCTCAGTGAAAATGCTTTACCCAGGTCAACACCATTCTTGGAATACCTCATCTCCATACCCTCCATGTCAAGGTAACACCCTATCACATCATGAAGACCAAAAGCTTCACCATAGTCGTCAAACTGACGACAATTGGATTTCTTGCCTGTACCTCCAAAGCCAAAGCCCCACTTGCAGGTACCCAAGTCAAGTGCAGCCTGTAAAAGCCCAGAGTAATTATTACAGTGAATCAGTGCTGGGGATAACCAGCCAGAGTTAGTGATGAGGTGTAACCCTTGAATTGTTGCAAGATGGAATGACAGGGATGAAAGTGATGGGTGAGACAAATGGGGAGGATTTTCCTCTACCATGACTAGTTCTCACTTTGAGTAATGGCTGAGTGTAAGGGAGGGGGGCAATGGAACAAAGGCAAGAAGGAAGAGGAAAAGGAGACGAAGAAGAGAAAAAGAGTTCATGTAAAAACAAAAATGAACAAGAACAACCGTTCAATCAGCTGTTATCTGCAAATCAAGGTAAGGAACAGGAAAATCTTCACCCACTTCATAGTTAATGAAATGTATAGACTAAGGTCATGACTTGTTCCACAAAAAAGCTGAACTGGAAATTATTATCATTACACCTTAATCTCTTCCACATCATTAATGTACATATCACTAATACCTCACCTGTCTTGTTGACCAGCCAACTCGACACAATCCTTCATCAGATACAGTTGCTTCATAGTAATATTTTCCCTTCCCAGTAACACCCTTTGTGCACCGGACACCCTGCCAGGCTTTGGGCTCACGGGACTGACAGCGTAAGCCATCCGGTGTTACAGCCATCCCAGTATCTCTATCAAAGAAGCTTAGAAGCCAGTGTGGGGCTGGAAACAGAAATAAGAAAGAATTATTAATCAATCAATCAATCCATTTCCTCTGGTCTCTCCCATGGCCTCCTGGAAACTGGCAACGGCCTCCAGACAGGACCATAAGTCATTTAGGGAAGAGATATTTATTATTGTTTGAAAGAAAAAAATATAATAAGGATCTCTAGTCCTCTCAAGGCAAGAATTGGTTTACAAATAGGGTGGTCGATGAATGGAATAAACTTAGTAACCACGTAGTAAGCGCTGAAACTATCAGTTGTTTTAAAAAACGATTAGACAACTTTATGGATGGGGACGACAGGTGGTGATGGATACGGAGCTGCCTAGTGTAGGCCTTATGGTCTTTTGCAGTCTCCTTTATTTCTTATGTTCTTATGTTCAAATAGTCACCTTGTATACACATGGGAACATGGTAGTAGTGGAGGTAGAAAGAAAGGTCAGTCATAGCATACATCAATAAATCAATCTTAGCAACCATGCTGTAGAGACATAGTTAAGTGTGGTTCTAATGAATTATTTGTGTATGCATTGTACCTATGTTTTGTTTTTACTGAACCTGTAAATGTTATGATAATTATGTATTAATATTATTTTTTTAGGAATGCCTTTGGGGCTACAGGGAGAAGGAAGCCTAGTCCTATCCCCATCCCATTTTTGTTGCCTCATACGACAAGTGGAAAGACTTGGTGGCAGTATTCTTTTCCCCCACCACAGGGTTTGGCAAAATGTGAAATGAACATTCCGAGAACTGGTACAGGACAGTAACAAGAGTGGGGGACAGCATAGTGGAGGGACAGTCGGAATATAATAAAGTACCATCATTTCTCTATGAATAGAAATTTCCTCTACCACAGACAAAATAATGCATGGCTCTGGTCCATTGGGGCACCACAGATAGACCTTAAAGTATCAGCTGCATGCTACTTAACAGCTTTTAACCCCACAACAAGCAGGAAATAACCCCAGACAGGGATGAATGTGTGGGATTGGTTTTCATGCCTTTGTTTTTTGGCTACCTACCCTTGTAAGGGAAAAATCTTTTGGTATACGTTTTTTTTCCAACACACTTCAAACTGGTACAAAAATGTTCTTTAATGAGGCTTCTGTGGGGAGAGAGTCAATCATTTGCAATTTTAAACATTCTGGTTTTTGTTATCCTATGCAAATGGCAAAAACTGAGTGTTATTAGTTTCCATATGCTGTCCTAACCTCCTGACAGAGGGGGTTCACAATGTTAAACTGAATCACTGTCCAAAGCCTGTGCTTGTGAATGTGTGGGGCGAAGGCCATTAAGGGTTATTATATCTGATTTTAAGAATTCAACATTCAATGGAGTCACTGAAACAAATTCAATGTGTACTTACAAACTTCTTTATTAACTTTATTTGATTTTCCTTGTTGTATATCTTTGAGGGTTTCCCACACAATCTGGAGGATGGGGAGACAGAATGCTCCTGTCTTACCACTACCAGTCTCAGCTGCCATGAGTGTGTCTCCACCTCCCAGGACAAGAGGAATTGCTTCAGACTGAACATCTGTTGGTAGACTGTAAAAGATGGAAAAATGTAAGTTACCTGTAACTATCTTAAGGCTACATGTAATATCTATATACTAAAAGGCTTCTTATCCTTTATAAGGGAGGTAGCCAACCAAGACAAGCACTCCACCATCGACAAAAATATATATATATATTTTATGACCGGTCGAAATGAACAAAGGGTGGACTTCTCAAGCAAAGTTCCCTATTTGTCTGGTAGGTGGCAGTGATGGCTGTACACGTGTACTCAAACCCGGCCCAGTCAAGCCGCTGCCAGGGCTGTCGTTTCGTAGAATTTTGTACCAAAATGTAGTAAAATAGCGGCAGTGGCAACTGCACAAGGACATGAGGAATTTCTTTCTACATAGCGGGCTGTTAAAAACATTCAAAAACTCAAACTTTTGTTTAAAAATCATAGAACTAGTTATCAGATAATAAATGGTACAGACGCTCCTCAACTTACATTTTAGTTACGTGCCGAATGGCCGAACGTAAGTTGAAAATGAAAGCAAGTTGTTACTGTACGTTCTAGTATTGTATGACCGTTCATACTGTACTATACATCCGTAAATTCTATTACCGTATCTTATAAAACACCCCTAAATCATTAATTATACACAACATTGTAAAATACAGTAAACATCCACTTATCCGAACTCCAAGGAGGATTAGAAATGTCCGATTAACCAAAATGTCCGGTTAATCCGACTTTGTATGGTTCATTCCCATAGGGTTTTATGCAATAATGTCAGCTGCAATATTCGTACCTGTAAACTTAACATACACATGGAAATACTTAAAATAGTTCATAAACATATTCTATAGAGTATAAACAGCCGATCAGGTGTAAACATGGAGTGTGCTGCCACCGTGTGAGCACTTAGTGAAGCTTGCGGGTGGCGCGGGGGTGGCGGAAGAGGCGGCGGGGTGTTTGAATGTTCGGTTGAGATCCAAATACGTTCGGTTGAAGCGATGGCTACCGTATTGAGAAAATGTTCGGATAAAGCGATGGCTACCGTATTGAGAAAATGTTCGGTTAATGCGATTATTCGGTTAAACGCGTTCGGATAAGCGCGAGTTTACTGTAACATTAATTTCAAATAAATTAAATTCAAGCAACATAAATGGAGATGGTGGAGGAGGAGGGGAGGAGGAGGAGGAGGCAAGGCACGTTCAGTCTGTCGTTTGTGCCATGTAAACAATGGATGCAGCGTCATGCGCAAGTATCGTTTGAACTACGGAGAGCGCGCTAAACTAAAAAATTCACTCAAATTTTTTTCTAACTTTTTTTTAGTCAGTTCAAACGTAAAATCGAAAAAACGTAAAATGAATGAACGTAAGTAGAGGAGCGTCTGTACATCAAAACATGACTTTTATTGGTAATTGTGTTACTCATAAAATACCATACCCCAAAAGATACGTTTTTACGTTATAGAAAAAAATTCTAAGCTAAAGTTTCAGCTTTCTTTTAGCACCCGGGCTGCCGTTTCGTAGAATTTTGTACCAAAATATAGTAAAATAGCGGCATGTGGCAACTGCACAAGGACATGAGGAATTTTTTCTACATATCAGCTGGCTGTTAAAAACATTAAAAAACTCAAACTTTTGTTTAAAAATCATAGAACTAGTTATCAAATAACAAATGGTACATCAAAATATGACTTTTATTGGTAACTGTTATAAAATATCATGCCCCAAAAGATACGTTTTTACGGTGTAGAAAAAAATTCTACGCTAAAGTTTCAGCTTTATTTTAGCGATAATAATAATAATAAAAAAATAATTGTTATATCTTACTGAATATGTTTGGGCATGGGGGCCTTATATACATTCAAGAATAAAAAAACTAGAACCAACATTTTGTCAAAGTTTGACAAGTACAGTATATCTTGCTATGAAAGTCTGCACACTCCCGAGAAAAATGTACGCCCCGGTATGGCAACACTCCCATTCCACACGGCAGTGTAGAAAATGCGGCAACCCTGGCCGCCACCACTGTCCCGCGTGCATACCTTCCGATATTTACAGTGTACGTAATAAAAAATACAGTACAGTACACTGTATGTACAGTACATTTACATGCCTGTATTACAGTTATTACAGAATTATTATAATTATTATTACAGTATTGTTATTATTACAGTGTTAGAGTATTATCCTTGTGTTTCTAAGCCATATCATACATTACCTATACGTATACTGATACAAAAATCTACGGGTGTTAGGGCGACATTTTCGATGACCAGACTTTTGGCATGACCGGACCACCCTTCCCCCCAATTAGTCCAGGCTTTCGAGGTTCGACTGTATGTGTATATATATATATATATATATATATATATATATATATATAAATATAGAATAATAATAATCTTCCCAACCATTGCAAGGCACCAAGATAGAGCATATCCACAGCAGGGTTGGGCATTTCATTAACATATCCTTCCCTTTGTGTCTTTTCATGTGTAAATGGAGATGCTGTGTCAATCTATTGTCCCATTCACTATCATTTCCCACTTATACCCATCTTCTGCCTTCTCCCTTCCCTGCTCAATATACATCCCCCTTTTACTCAAAGACATTGCTGTTTTACACATGCTGTTGTTGCCCCTGATTGCATCACCATGTCCTCCTCCACTGTGTCCCAACCTCTGGAAATTTGCACTTGTCTACAAATTGCTGTCTCAGTCGAACAGCGTGTCCTGTGAGTCATGATTCTTATGTAAATAGTTAATTTCCCATGTACATACATATACCAAGGCTTTTTCCCCCTTACAAGGGAGGTAGCCAAAAAAGAAAAAGGCATAAAATCATTCCAACCCATTCCATCCCTGAATACACTCCACACCTCTCCACCCTCCCTTTTATCTTAGCACCTCCTGGATGACGGGTCATCCCAGCACCTTGTCCACTGCCCTGGGTCAGAAGCAGAGTTGCAAGACACACATCCACAGCAAGGCCGCTTCATTAAATCGGCGACCCCCCCTCTCCATCCCCCCTGGCATAAAAGAATACGGGGAGAAATCCCTTTGGGCTGCATCAAATTTTACTCACATATACTACCTCACCACCCATCTCCCCGCCCATTCCACCTCATGCATCACATCATCATCCATACACAACCATTCTCCATTCACCCGTCTACTGTCGTTTCTTGTCCTTCCTCAACAGACATTCCCCTCTTCCCCAAAGCCCCCTTCACCCCATCCATCCACCTCATCCTAGGACGTCCCTTCATGTTCACTCCCTCCACATCTGCCTTCCATACTTCTTTTACTAGTCTTTCTTCACTCATTCTTTCCATGTTTCCAAACCATCCTAATACTCTTTCATCAACCCTATCTCCCAACTCCCTTTCCACCCTTGTTCTCCTCACCTCCTCCTTTCTCACTCTATCTAGCCTAGTAAACCCCATCATACTTCTCAGACACATTCAAACTCCTTCTCTCTTCCTCTCTTATGTTCCATGTTTCTGCCCCATACAGTGCTGTTGGCACAATCACTCCTTCATACAGTCTCATCTTAGCATCCATTCCCAAATGTCTATTTCTCATTACACTTTTTAATCCATCAAGGCATTTACTTGCTTCTCTCAATCTACATTCTACCTCCACCTTTTCCTGCCACATTTGCACCCAAGTATCTAAAACTATCCACTTCCTCCAATCGCTCTCCTTTAATGCTCACTTCCAGTCTACTGCCACTTTCACCCCTTGTACATCTCATCACCTTACTTTTACCCACATTTATCTTCAGCTTTCTTCTATCACACACTCTCCCAAACTCTGTCACCAACTTCCTCAATCCCTCCTCCAATCCTGCCACAAGCGCAGTGTCGTCCGCAAACAACAGCTGGCTCACCTCCCACTTTTCTCCATCTTCTTTAAGGGGACCAGCTGATCAAAAGATAAAAATCTTTATTAATTGGGTTATTGCACAGAAATTTATGCCAGGAGTTAGGGACACCATATACATCTTTCCTACCGAAAAAAACTAATCTGCAACCCTTTCATGTTTTGCCCCCCCCCCCACCTCCCTTTCAAAAAAATTGATAATTTTGAAATGGCTACTCCTATAATAATTGCTCTACATGAATGAAATTAATATGGTGGAAGGACCTCATCCAGACCTTCAAACTAATAAGAGAGAAATTTTAGTTAAATTAGTTTGTGGAATTTTAATTTTTATATTTTTCCCACCCTGTCCCCCTTCAAATAGGGGAATTTTTTTTTTTTGGGATAAATGAACCCTTTCAGATATTAAAAATAACTTCTATTTCATCAATCAGGCAGATTTAGACATATCATGTGTGAATTTTCATTGAAATTGATTAAGATGTTATGGAGGAGTAGAAGTTTGAAGGTATAAAACTTAGGTTTTGAGATATAGGCCGTCAAAGTTTTCACTAACTTTGAACCCCTACATACTAATATAAATAAGGGATATCATGGCATTTCCTTATTTAGTTTTTTAGGCTTGACTGTTGATAATATTTAGAATAAAATTTATTCATATTCATTCATATATGTTGATGTTCAGTCATAGGTATAGTTAGATAATAAACAAACAGGTAAATAGTAAATAATAATAAATTGACATATAACTAATAATAAATGAAAATCAGACAGACAAATGATAACAAAACAAAAACAAATAATACAAAATAAATTATAATCATTACAGCATATTGCTTAGGTGTTTATCTAAATGATTCTTAAAGCTTCAAATTGAACTACATTGTACCGCCTCTGCAGGAAGTTTATTCCATTCATTAACTATACAGTTGGCAAAGTTGTTTCTACCCACTTCCAAATTAAATCTATTTCCGGACAGTTTGAGACCATTGTTTCTTGTCTGATTCTCATTCAGTGTGAAAATTTTGTCACTTTTGATGTTGTCAATTCCCTTTAAGATCTTAAAGACCTGTATCAAGTCATCTCTGAGTCTACGTTTTCTTAGGGAAAACAGATTCATATGTTTTAGTCGATTTTCGTATGATAGTTAGACCCATCCTTGACTATGCGGTACAGTTTTGGTCTCCGTCCTACAGAATGGACATAAATTCACTAGAATCAGTACAGAGAAGAATGACCAAAATGATACAAGGACTTGGAAATTTGCCTTACGAAGAGAGGCTTAGGCACCTAAACTTGCACTCTCTGGAAAGACGCAGAGTGCGGGGTGATCTAATAGAAGTGTTCAAGCGGATCAAAGGCTATAACAAGGGTGATGCAAACAAGGTCATCATAATAAAACAACAGGGCAGGACTCGCAGTAATGGGTATAAACTGGACAAATTTAGATTTAAGAAGGAAATAGGCAAGAATTGGTTTACTAATAGGGTGGTCGATGAATGGAATAAACTTAGTAACCATGTAGTAAGCGCTGAAACTATCAGTTGTTTTAAAAAAACAATTAGACAACTTTATGGATGGGGATGACAGGTGGTGATGGATACGGAGCTGCCAAGTGTAGGCCTTATGGTCTTTTGCAGTCTCCTTTATTCTTATGTTATTATTTATTTTTGATATTTGGAATCAGTTTTGTGGCTCGCCGTTGTACTTTTTCCAGTCTGTCAATGTCTTTAATGAGATTCGGTGACCATACGGAAACAGCATATTCCAAATGTGGACGAACTAACGATTTATATAGCTTGTTAATGAGTGATGGACTTTTGAAATCAAAAGATCGCACAATCAGTCCTAAAATCTTATTTGCTTTCTCAGAGGCTGAAATACACTGCTTGGATGATTTGAAGTCGTTACTGATAATTACGCCGAGATCTTTTTCACTATCCACTTTTGTTAAGGAATTTCCAAATAACTTGTAATCGTACTTACTGTTATTTTTACCTATGTGCATTACCTTGCATTTACTTGTGTTAAATTTCATTAGCCACTTTTCAGACCATTGCTGTAATTTATCTAAATCTTCTTGAATATGTAATTGGTTTGAGTGATCATTTGCCACTCCGCACAGTTTTGTATCATCAGCAAATTTGGAAACAGTAGATTTTAGTCCATAGTCTATATCATTTATATATACTATGAATAGAAGTGGTCCAAGAATGGAACCCTGAGGAACTCCACTTGTAACATTTTTCCATCTAGAAGATTTTCCATTTAAAACAACTCTCTGTTTTTGACCATTCAACCAATTACTAGTCCAACCTAATAGGCTACCACTTATTCCATGTAAAGCTAATTTAGTAAGTAGTCTTTCGTGTGGGACGGTATCAAAAGTTTTTGCAAAGTCTAGATATAGTAAATCTATATTGTTTCAATTGTCATAATTCGAGATAACTGTGTTGTAGAATTCGAGTAAGTTAGTCACGCAAGAACATTTCCGTCTGAAACCATGCTGGCTATCACTTATCAAATGGTTACTTTCTAAATGATGTTCGATAGCATCTCTGATGATAGTTTCCATTATTTTTCCTACGATTGAAGTCAAACTTATAGGCCTATAGTTATTTGGCTTCTTTTTGTCACCTTTTTTGAATATGGGAGTAACGTTAGCTAGCTTCCATTCTCTTGGCACATCTCCAGATATGATGGATTTCTTGAAAATAATTTCTAATGGAACAACAATCTCATTTTTCATTTCCTTTAAGATTCTTGGATGCCAACCATCAGGCCCTGGTGTTTTATTAACTTTGAGTTTATCTATACACCTTTTAATTTTTTCTTTTGTTATATTTAGCATAGTAAGTTTACCCTAGACTTTTCACAGGTTCAGTTGAATTTACTTTGAGGTGTTTCGTTTATGAATACCGAGATAAAATAATTGTTTAAGATATTACACATTCCTTCATTTGAATATTCAAGTTGACCGTCAGCAGATAATAGTGGACCAATGTGATTCGTAACAACCTTTTTATCTCTAATGTAACTATAGAATTCTTTGGGATTCTCTTTGGATTTATCAGCGATGTTCATTTCATATTGTTTTCTTTTTCTTTTTCTTATTGTCTTTTTTAAATCTCTCTGTATTGATACATAACTTTCATAGTCATTAGATGCACCTGAGCACTTTCATTCATCATCTTTCATATACCAAGGCTTTTTCCCCCTTCCAAGGGAGGTAGCCAAAAAGGGAAAGGCATAAAAACACTCCCACCCATTTCATCTCTAAATACACTCCACACCCCTCCCACCCTTCCTCTCATCTGAGCACCTCCTGGATGACGGGTCATCCCTGCACCCTGCCCACCGCCCTGGGTCAGAAGCAGTGTCGCAAGACACAGTACATCCACAGCGAGGCCGTTTCATTTAATCGGCGACCCCCCCTCTCCGTCCCCCTTTGCATATAAGCCTGTCTCTTTTTAGCAATACTTTTTTCAGTTTCTTTGTCAAGCCACTTTGGGCGAGCCTGATTTGGGAGATGTCTGTCCATAAAAGGAATGCAAGTTTGAATCATCTTAGTGAGCATATTTTGAAATATTTCCCACATCTGATCTACAGGCCTTTTGTTTAATTTTGCCTCCCAATCTGTAAGCTGAAGCTCCTAACGTAGTCCTATGAACTGAGCTTTACTGAAATCGGGTATTTTAGAAACACAAGTATCTATTCTAAAATTGTTTAGGAGTTTGAATCTAACTAAGTTGTGATCGCTATTTGCAACAGATTCACCGACTTCTACATCAGTTACCATGCTTTCGCGGCTAGTGATCAATAGATCGAGTAAGTTTCCATATCTTGTGGGCTCTTTTATATGCTGAATTAAGTAATTGTCACCAAGAAAATCAATCAAGCAACTACCTATATGGCCATGTTCAAGGGTCATCCAATCAATGTCAGTAAAATTGAAATCACCCATTATCAATAAATCCTGGTTGCAGAAACTAGACAGTTCTTGAAATAACAGTTTGTCGTCTGCTAATGATAAATGTCTTTGGCCTATATATTACACCTAAATTCCTTTTTTGTCCATTTGTTTGGGTTAACTCAACCCACAAACATCATATGCATCCTGTTTCACTTTCTCTAAAACACAAGCATGAACGTACAACAGAACACACCCCCACCTTTCTTGTGGTTTCTATCCTGATGAAAGTGTTTAAATCCCGCAATATTAAATTCAGCTTCGAACTCTGTACTGTTTAACCATGTCTCAGTTATTCCTATCTTATCGAGATTTTCGCTTTTGACATACGCCTGTATTTCTTGAAATTTGTTTCTAATACTACGAGCATTAAAGTACATACATACATATACCAAGGCTTTTTCCCCCTTACTAGGGAGGTAGCCAAAAAGGAAAAGGGATAAAATCATTCCCAACCATTCCATCCCCGAAAACACTCCACACCCCTCCCTCCCATCTTAGCACCTAGATGACGGGTCATCCCTGCACCCTGTCCACTGCCCTGGGTCAGAAGCAGTGTCGCAAGACACAGCACATCCACAGCAAGGCTGTCTGAGGTATTGGCTGCTTGTTATTGTGGCAAAGTAGCACGCAGTCGATACTTTAGGGTCTATATGGGTCGCCCCTACGGACCAGAGCCGCACATCGTTTTGTCTATGATAGAGGAAAAACTCTGTTCATAGAGAAATGATGACACTTTTATACTACGACTGTCCCTCCGTTATGCTGTCCCCCAACCCCTTGTTGCTGTCCTGTACCATTTCTCTGAGTATTCTTTTTCTGTGGTGGGGGAATTCCCTGTGGTGGGGGAAAAGAATACTGCCACCAAGTATTCCCACTTGGATCGTAAGAGGCGAGAAGAAAGGGACGGGGATTGGGACTAGGCATCCTTCTCCTTGTAGCCCCACAGGATGCATTCCTAAAAGTTAAAGCAAAGTGAAGGCAGCAGTTAAGATGATGAAAGCAGGTAAGGCACCTGGTCTGGATGGATGCATGCAGAATGTCTTAAAAAAGGAGGTACACCGATGGTGGACTGGTTGGTGAGGTTATTTAATGTTTGCTGGAGAGAAGGTAGAGTGCCAGAGGACTGGAGGAGTGCTTGTATAGTTCCACTTTACAAGGGAAAAGGGGACAAGTGTGAATGTAGTAGTTTCAGAGGGATTAGCTTGGTAAGTGTAGTTGGGAAGGCTTATGGGAGGATCTTGATTGAGAGGATTAGGAGAGGAAGAGAGGGAGTAATTGGTGAGGAACAGTGTGGATTTAGAACAGGTAGAGGTTGTATAGATCAGATCTTTGTGGTAAGACAGATATGTGAGAAAGCTATAGGAAAGGGGAAGGATGTTTTTTGGGCCTTTATGGATCTGGAAAAGGCTTACGATAGGGTAGACAGAAAGGCACTGTGGGCGGTTATGCGGATATACGGGATAGGAGGAAAGATTCTCGGAGCTGTCAAGAGTTTTTATGAGAGTGGTAGAGCTTGTGTCACGATTAGAAATGGAGAGAGTGAGTGGTGTGAGGTAAAGGTGGGACTTCGTCAAGGATGCGTTATGTCACCCTGGCGGTTCAACTTATACATGGATGGGGTAGTGCGAGAGGTAAATGCAAGGGTAGTGGGTCAGGGATTGGAGATGGTTAACCACTTCACTACGAGACTTAAATCTCGCGGGCAGCAGCCAATGCCAGCCGTACGACATGTCGTAATAATACTCGCATCATAAAATATAGTCACGGCTTATATCGATCGTTCTCTCTTTCACCCGTGAATTTTGAAAACCACAGAGAATGGGATTAAGAGCAGATTAGGGAGAATGTAAAAACACAGGGGCGACTACAATAAATATAATCAAGACGCCGATATGGTAGCGTCGCGAATCCACTTGCTCCTCATGACGCCTACGTAGGCGGCACCGTATGGAAGGGGTTAAAGAAAATGGAGAAAAGTGGGAGGTGAGCCAGCTGTTGTTTGCGGACGACACTGCGCTTGTGGCAGGATCGGAGGAGGGATTGAGGAAGTTGGTGACAGAGTTTGGGAGAGTGTGTGATAGAAGAAAGCTGAAGATAAATGTGGGTAAAAGTAAGGTGATGAGATGTACAAGGGGTGAAAGTGGCAGTAATCTGGAAGTGAGCATTAAGGGAGAGCAACTGGAGGAAGTGGATAGTTTTAGATACTTGGGTGCAAATGTGGCAGGAAAAGGTGGAGTAAAGGTGGAGGTAGAATGTAGATTGAGCGAAGCGAGTAAATGCCTTGGTGGATTAAAAAGAGTAATGAGGAATAGAAATTTGGGAATGGATGCTAAGATGAGACTGTATGAAGGAGTGATTGTGCCAACAGCACTGTATGGAGCAGAAACATGGAACATAAGAGAGGAAGAGAGAAGGAGCTTGAATGTGTTTGAGATGAGGTGTCTGAGAAGTATGATGGGGGTTACTAGGCTGGATAGAGTGAGAAATGAGGAGGTGAGGAGGGGTGGAAAGGGAGTTGGGAGATAGGGTTGATGAAAGAGTATTAGGATGGTTTGGACACATGGAAAGAATGAGTGAAGAAAGACTAGTAAAGGAGGTATGGAAGGCAGATGTGGAGGGAGTGAACATGAGGGGACGTCCTAGGATGAGATGGAATGGATGGGGTGAAGGGGGCTTTGGGGAAGAGGGGAATGTCTGTTGAGGAAGGATGGGAGAGGACAGAAGACAGGGGTGAATGGAGAATGGTTGTATGTGGAAGATGTTGTGATGCATGAGGTGGAATGGGCGGGGGGATGGGGGGTGAGGTAGTGTGTGTGAGCAAAATTTTTGACGCAGCCCGAAGGGATTTCTCCCCGTCCTCTCCTTTATATGGGGGGACGGAGAGGGGGGTCGCCGATTTAATGAAGCTTTAATGAGCATTAAAGTACATGGTTTTAAGAAACTCGTGATTATTTCTTTTTGACACATTTTGAGTTTCAATATCATGTCTTACATTATCATTTTGTTTTTTATTTATACCTTGCTCTATATTATTATTTGGTCCTTCATTGACATTCAATGCCTCATTAACATTTCTCCCATCAAAATTAACATTAACATTTCCCCCATCACAGACATCTGGTCAATCACGGTCATCCGATCTCTTTTGTACATTTTGCCTCCCTACGTCACCGTGATTCATGCCGGCCTCCCGTCGTTCATTGACATTATGTCCGGCATCCCTTCCTAAAATTATATTTTGTCCTCCAGTGACATTATATCCTACCGTGATGTTTTTTCCTCCACTATAATTACATCCCATTGTGATCTTTTGTCTTCCACTGTCATTACATCCTATCATGATATTTTGGCCTTCATTGACATTCTGTCCGGTATCCCTTCCTAAAATTATATTTTGTCCTCCACTGACATTATATCCTACCGTGATATTTTCTCCTCCATTATCATTACATCCTATCATGATATTTTGTCCTCCACTATCATTACTTCCCATCGTGATCTTTTGTCCTCCACTGTCATTACATCCCATTGCGACATTTTGTCCTATGACATTACATCCTAATGTAACATTTACACTTTTCTTTGTTTTTTCACAGTTTTGGGTTTCTTCTTCCTCAGACTCATCAACTGTCTTTGATCATCCTGCATCGTTAGGGAGTGGTCAAGGGATGCAGTGGCATCTACCCATGCTGGGGTCTATATATAACCTCTGTTACAGAGACAGAGTTGCCAGAAGTCACTAGCAATAGCACTCAATCATTACAAATTATTGTTATTTATTGCAATGATATATACAGTCGAACCTCGAAAGCCCAGACTAATTGGGGGGAAGGGTGGTCCGGTCATGCCAAACGTCTGGTCATCGAAAATATTGCCCTAACATCTGTAGATTTTCATAGCGGTATACGTATAGATCAGTGGGTCCCAAACTTTTTTTGTTGCGGAACCCTTTGACATTATTTATTTATTTATTTATTTATTAAAAAAAAAAAAAAAAAATGGAACCCAAAATAAAACATACTATATTGAAAAATGAATTTATTTTAAACATACTTTATACTCAAAATAGTAAGTTGTACATAATTTCCTTAAAACAAACTATACTGAAAAATGAATTTATTTTAAATAAACATACTTTTTACTCAAAATAGTAAGTTGTACAACATAATTTCCTTAAACATACTATACTGAAAAATGAATTTATTTTAAACATACTTTTTACTCAAAATAGTAATTTGTACATAATTTCCTTAAACATACTATATTGAAAAATGAATATATTTTAAATAAGCATCTTTTTTACTCAAAATAGTAAGTTATACATAATTTCCTTAAAAAAATAACTAATGGGAAGAATGCATCTGTTTCTTGGACATCATTATCCTCTGAAAATTTGGTTTAATGCTAGATAATTGAATTCTCATATCCGGTGTAGCATCCAGTTTGCTTCGATATTTAGTTTTCGTGCTAGCATATCTTGAAAATCCTGATTCGCACAAATAAGTTGTCGCAAATGGTAAGAGTACTCTTACGGCTCGTTTGGATATTTATCACTTAGATTCCCCCCAAAAAGATCTAATGGCACTTCTTCAAACTTGGCCTATCAAGTGTTCATAATCCACTGCTGGAAATCCTGTTGGTTTTTCTGTTACTTTGAATGGATTTTGTACCCAGTAATGGTCTTTGTTCTTCAAGTTAGGAAAATACTCAATAAGAGATTCTGATAAGCTGTTGAGATGTCCCTTAATATCACTGAAGGTTTCGGTATCTAAATCCACTTCAAATTCTTGTAGAAATTCAGTAAGAAGCGGAAAGCAGTCAAAATTATGATTTTCTACTTCTGAAGTCCAGTATTGCAATTTACGTGATAGAGATATTATGTTATCTTGAGCTCGAAAAATGTTTGTTTCTTTCCTTTGTAGGGACAGGCATGTTTCATTCAGTTTTGAAAAAATATCTGCTAAATATGCAAGTTTTGACAACCATATACTATTTCTTAATCGTTCAGACAATCTAAATTTATGATCAAGAAAATAAGACAACAATTCTTTTCTCAACTCAACCATTCTCACAAGAACGTTTCCTCTCGAAAGCCATCTAACTTCGGTATGTAAAAGAAGAGTCGTATGATGACTTCCCATATCTTCACATAAAGCCTTAAATATTCTTGATTGTAATGGCCGAGTTTTAATAAAATTGATAATCTGCACTGCTTCATCCAAAACTGTCTTCAATGAAGCTGAAATCCTTTTTGTTACTAATGCATATCTGTGAAGAATGCAGTGATTACTGCTGCTGTTCTTTGCAACATTCTTGATTCTAGTTATGGCACCAGATAATTTTCCTGTCATCCCCTTTGCTCCATCTGTGCATACTGAAATGCATTTTTCCAAGCCAATATCATGAATTTTTATGAAATCATCCATGCAGTTAAAAATATATTTTCCTGTGGTATGCAGCTCTAAACTTTTACAAAAAAGGATAATGTCCTCAATTTTTTTCTTCAAAATCGTATCTGACAAACACAAGTAAAATTGCTAGCCCAGCCACATCTGTAGACTTATCCATTTGCAATGCGTAAGCATCACACGTATGTAATCGTGAAATAAGTTCATTTTCAATGTCATCAGCAATATCTGTAATATGTATTGACACCGTATTGTTAGAAAGAGATATAGCTTCAACCTTTTGAACAGACACAGGATACTACATCTTTCAATATAGGTTTTATAAGCGATTCGCCAATAGTATGTGCTTCACCATGAAGAGAAATGTGGTAACTTGCTTTATATGATGCTTCTGTTGCATTTTCATTTTCTGTTTTTAATTTTTTTAACAAGACACTTTTAGATCTATTATAACTTTCAAGTTCTCTTTCGAAAAAAGAAATATCTTCATCTTTAAAAGTACTATGCTTTGTTTCCATATGTCTTTGTAACTTAGCTGGTGCCAACGAACTGTTAGCTAATATTTTGTCACAAAGTATGCAAATAGCATCTGGGGCTTCTTCATCACCAATTCTAGTAAAGCCATATGACAAATATCGAGGATCATACTTACGCTTTTTCTTTGCTGGCTGCTGTTTAGAACAAAAGGAAGCAGATTTTATATTTTGCACATTAATCAAATTAGGCCTAGTAGTTGTCGACGGTTGTGCTGCAGGTTCAGAAACCTCTGTATCTTCCACAGATGATATTGTTTTACTTTCTTCATTTCTAGTAATTCCAGCCTCTTTGCGAATTCCAGTTTTTTTTTAACCATCGATCCATTGAAGAACTTAGGAAATGGTAACTAAAATATATAAGAATAAACTCGTTGACAAAGAGCGAACAATAACATACACTCAGGATACAACAGAGCAAAACTTATCCACCGTACAAGAGTTGGTGCTAACTGAAGTGTGAAAAAAAAAAAAAACTAACTAACCGAGAGAGAGTTAGCCAGGGTTGCCAGATCTTTCTCAGAGCATACCACCAAACATAATGTATAAAAATTAATTAAAAAAAGGGTTTCCAAAATTACAAAACCAAATTACATCGAAATTAAATTTGGTATCGAAATTGTACTTTCCAATACCAAACTAAATTTCCAATGCCAAAATTGTTCAAAATTTGGTATTGAGAATACCAAATGGCAACTCTGGAGTTAGCTGTACGGCAGGATTCTCAGTTCTGAGGAATTTTTAATATTATGGATTTCCATTTTCTTTCAACTTTTAATTTTAAGAAATTTCCTCTGATGAAGAAGTCTACTGCCTTTTAATCATATTTTTTTAATAAAATTTCCTCAAGTTAAGATGAGGTATTTGAATGGAAAATATAAGGAAGTATCATGTTTCCAAAGTTAAAGCTCTGATGTGCGCTCATCAGTGCAACACTCTTTGCATGTCTGGTGAACTTTAGCTTACGACCTACGGAACCCCTGGCCTAGCTTCACGGAACCCACTTTGGGAACCCCTGGTATAGGTAATGTATGATATGGCATAGAAAAACATAAGAATAATACTCTAATACTGTAATAATAACAATACTGTAATAATGCTATAATACTAATAATTCTGTAATAATAACTGTAATACAGGCATGTAAATGTACTGTATATACAGTGTACCGTATATACTCGTCTATAGGTCGATCTCGTGTAAAGGTCGACCCCCCCATTTTTAGCCAAAAAATCTGGAATTTTCCATATACCTCATGTATAGGTCGAGTGGCTTGTTTTTGTTTTGATGCTGTGAGCATTCCACTGTCTTAATGCTTTGAAGTGGCATGGCTTGCCTGGTATAGCAATTGATTATTATGTTTTTTCACTTCATTAATTCTGATGTATTTTGGTTTATGTTTTTTTCAAGTTCACTGATTTTAATATTTAATAAGTTTCACTGAAGTTGCCATTTCAGCAGAATGAAAAACTTAAACAGATTACCAAGTCTTTTTTTTTTTTTTTTTATGAAAGTAGCAGTTGCCGACAAGACTGACGAGTTAAACATCATATGAGGACGGAGCCTTAATTTGTACGACATTTCGCTTATTACAGCCTTTTCAAGTACAAGTTGAGATACATATGCTTGAGATTAAATAAGGGGAAAGGAGGGAACGGGGAGGGAAAAGAAATAGGGGGGAAGGGAGAGGAGGAGGAGGAGGGGGACTGAACACAGGAAAAGGTTGAGAATGCTGGCCCAAACATTCGTGGGCAAAATGTTCACAAAGGGTGGTTTAAATATTTTAAAAAAAATTTGCTGGCCATGGGTATTAGGGGAATTATGTGGGGCGAGATGTTGAACATGCCCCTATTTTGTTCAATAGTGTGTTCGTTCCTTGAATGATCGCTGCTTCTAAACACTTCCTGTGGATTTTGTATGGTTCTCGTATCAGCAGCTCTGCATTCTTCCAGTCCATAAGATGGTTTTCCTTGTTTCTATGTGTCACACATGCATTGGTGGTGACATCATGCCTAACGTCGTAACGGTGTTCACGTATTCGTGTATTCAGGTCGCGTGACGTCTCTCCGATGTAAACTTCATCACATCCTGAACACAGAATACGATAAACACCAGCTTTGGTGCCCGGTGTTTGGTTGTTGTGTATCTTCGTCTTCATGATGTCTTTTATCGTCCTGCTTGTCTGGCACACAACTTTCAAATTGGTGGTTCTTAAAATATGTGTCAGGTTGGTGGCAACGTCACTGGTTGGCAACACGAGACGTCTTGTTGTGCAGCAGGACAGCACAACAAGACATCTCCTTTCAATTATGTTTACATTTAATGCACAAAAACTTTTGTATCCGTCAATAAAAAAAAAAAAAAAATGTGCCTTACATTTTTTCTGCTACCCTATGGTAAAATATCTGATAACAGTAACAAGCTGGCAATACTGAACAGTTTGTTTTCGTGATGGTGAGATCCATGCATTGTTTTGGTAATGGTAACAATAATATATACCATAAAGAAAGCTAAATTTAAGAATATCACAGCATTTTATTATTTTTTTTAAACAACTATGGGTACTATGATAGTATACATGATATAATAAGCTTGCCTGTGCTAAAAAATTTAACAAACAGGTAAAACCACAGTATGGGGTTACTGTATCTAGAAGGAATTTCACATGTTTTGGTACGTACTGTGTATTTTATGTCCCCATTGTTTACTGGTAGTATCTAGTAGGTAAATATTTTGATTTCTGAACCTAAAGAAAAGGTAAGAGTTCTTCCTAGCCTTTCTTGTCATGTCTGGATTTCAACCTAACAAGATTATTACTTGTGTATAGGTCGACCCCTAGGTTTTGGCCTAAAAAAAATTCCTTAAGATTTCGACCTATAGACGAGTATATACGGTACTGTATTTTTTATTCCGTACACTGTACATATCAGAAGGTATGCACGTGGGACAGTGGTGGCGGCCAGGGTTGCCACGTTTTCTACACTGCCGTGTGGAATGGGAGTGTTGCCATACCAGGGCATACATTTTTCTCGGGAGTGTGCAGACTTTCATAGCAAGATATACTTGTCAAACTTAGACAAAATGTTGGTTCTAGTTTTTTTATTCTTGAATGTATATCAGGCCCCCATGCCCTAACATATTCAGTAAGATATAAAAATTATTTCTTTTTTTATATTATTATCACTAAAAGAAAGCTGAAACTTTAGCATAAAAAATTTTTCTACATGGCAAAAACTTATCTTTTGGGGTATAATATTTTATAAGTAACACAATTACCAATAAAAGTCATATTTTGATGTACCATTTATTATTTGATAACTACAGTAGTTCTATGATTTTTAACCCGTTGCGGCCGATCGCGGTAAAATAAAATGTCACGCCAGAGACGACGGGGTAGGTGAAAATTTTTTTTTCTCTGTTTATGGGCTAAATCAACTCATTTGGGTCTAAATAGTAAGAAAAACATCAATAGACAAGTCACCTTGGCGTATTTTGGTGGTAGGGAGCAACCTATGAGACGACGGGGTAGGTTGAGGGAGTGCCACAGGCGAGACAATGGCCGCCATGTTGCCAGGCTCGATTGGTGGCGGAGAAGACACACGCGATCTTCTTCCGTATGCCTCCGCCGTACTGACGGACGTTGACGGTTCCTCTTCTCCTCCTTCCTCTCCTCCTTCCTCGTCAGAGGAAAAATTAACGTGGATGCCAGGGAACAAGGATGCATCCTCCTCCATTTCTTCCCTGAACAATGTCTGTGCGTGCGCGGTGGGTCGGTAATTATCGTCCACAGAATCACTATCACCAGAACCACTAGTGTCACTGTCACTTAGTAGGGCACTTTCATCTAAAACAGCCCGAATTTTGGCTGATGTGTCCAAAATAGTACGTGATTCGGCATTTTCGCTAATGGGGTCGAGCGAGTACGCACAAATAGAGGTCAGGGGTCAACTGGTGAGGGTGCGTGGGTCGCGCCGTGGGTGGTCGGGGTGCGCGCGCAGACACTGTGCGTGGGTATAACACATGCCAATGTGCCATACTATTCATATTTTACCCAAACAAGTCATAACTCTTGCTAATTTCGTATTTTAAAACGTGACGGATTATTACGTCAATCGTCGCTCGTTCGGCTTTTTATTCTGAGGCGCGGAAAATACATCCTCCATGTTTACCGTAAAATTGAACCAGTTTAGGAAACTGGCAACTCAATCAGGCTCCTTCCCTGGGAAGATCCATCACTCCTCTATCACGTGACACCCGGTAGAAGCTCAGGGGGCGGGTATTTCAAAAGTTACATAGCAACAAATGAAAGCCACTTACGCGACGGATCATTACGTCGATCGTCACAGCGGTAACCTTTTAGGTGACGTAATATTACGTCGGTCGTACACAACGGGTTAAACAAAAGTGAGTTTTTGAACGTTTTTAATAGCCCGCTGATATGTAGGAAAAATTTCCTTGTGTTCTTGTGCTGTTGCCACATGCCGCTATTTTACTACGATTTGGTACAAAAATATACGAAACGGCAGCCCTGGCGGCGGCTTGACTGGGCCGGGTTTGAGTACACGTGTACGGCCGTCGCTGCCACCTGCTGGACAAATAGGGAACTTTGCTTGAAAAGTCTGCCCTTTGTTCATTTTGACCGGTCATACGAGGGTCCGGGCATTCGGGGTCCGGGGTTTCGAGGTTCGACTGTATATTGTACTGACCAATACGTATCATAGGGCCGAGATGGGGTCGAGTTGGGGAGAGGAGGGGGTTTATTTGTCATAACTACGAAAATAAGGCGAATTTTGATTAAATACTCCGCATACAGACTGTTGATTGCCATACACAGATGTAGAAAAATTTCCCCAGTTTTTCATTTTTTCCCAATTTTCATCGATTCTTGACCAGCCGGTCCCCTTAACCATCTCCAATCCCTGACCCACTACCCTTGCATTTACCTCTCGCACTACCCCATCCATGTATAAGTTGAACAGCCAGGGCGACAAAACGCATCCTTGACGAAGTCCCACCTTTACCTCGAACCACTCACTCTCTCCATTTCTAATCCTGACACAAGAAAAAACTCTACTACTCTCATAAAAACTCTTGACAGCTCCTAGAAGCTTTCCTCCTATCCTGTATATCCGCATAACCTCCCACAATGCCTTTCTGTCTACCCTGTCGTAAGCCTTTTCCAGGTCCATAAAGGCCAAAAAAACATCCTTCCCCTTTCCTATAGCTTTCTCGCATATCTGTCTTACCACAAAAATCTGATCTACACAACCTCTACCCGTCCTAAATCCACACTGTTCCTCACTAATTACTCCCTCTGTTCCTCTCCTATTCCTCTCAATCAAGATCCTCCCATAAGCCTTCTCAACTACACTTACCAAGCTAATCCCTCTGAAACTACTACATTCACACTTGTCCCCTTTTCCCTTGTAAAGTGGAACTATACAGACTCCTCCAGTCCTCCGGCATTCTACCCTCTCTCCAGCAAACATTAAATACTGCATGGCATCCATCCAGACCAGGTGCCTTACCTGCTTTCATCATAACAACTGCCTTCACTTCATCCTTCCTTATTTCTCCTCCATTTTCCTCACTCATCACGGTTATTTTCTAAGCATTTCCCACTGCAGCTATCTTTCCCTCCTTCACATTTAGCGACTCCCTAAAATATTCTGCCCATCTTCCCTTCCCCTTACTGCCTTCTCTTTCACTATCATCTCTCCATCTGGAGGAAAAAAAAAAAAAAAAAAAAAAATAATAATAATAATAATAATAATAATACACATACCAAAGGCATTTTCCCCTTATATGGGAGGTAGCCAAAAGACAAAGGCATAAAAACCACTCCCACCCATTCCATCCCTAACATACTCTAATTCCCTCCACCCTCTTATCTCGGCACCTCCTGGATGATGGGTCATCTCTGCATCTTGCTCACTGCCCTGGGTCAGAGGCAATGTCGCAAGACACAGCACACACACAGAAAGGCTGCTTCATTAAATTGGCAACCCCCCCTCTCCATCTCCTCATGCAGAAAAGATGGGGAGAAATCCCTTTGGGCTGCATCAATTTATTTCTCACACATACTCCCCATAATTATTTAAAACTATCCACCTCCTCTAGCCTCTCTCCTTTAAATCTCACCTCTAACTAACTGCCACCCTCACCCCATGTCCATCACCTTGCTTTTACCCACATTTATCTTCAACTTCCTTCTTTCACACACCTTCCCAAACTTCCTCAATCCCTCCTCTGATCCTGCTACAAGAGCAGTGCTGTCAGCAAACAACAGCTGGCTTATCTCCCACTTTTCTCCATTTTCTTTAACCATCTCCAATCCCTGACCCACTACCCTTCCATTTACCTCTCGCACCACCCTATCCATGTATAAATTGAACAGCCAGGGCAACACAACACATCTGTGACAAAGTCCCACCTTTACCTCTAACCACTCTCTCCACTTCTAATCCTAACACATGCTCTACTACTCTCGTAAAAGCTCTTGACTGCTCTTAACAGGTTTCCTATCCCATATATTTGCAACAGTCCCTTCCTGTCTACCTTGTCATAAGACTTTTCCTGATCAATAAAAGACCCAAAAAATCCTTACCTTTTCCTATACTTTCTCACATGTCTTATCACAAAAATCTGATCTACGCAACCCCTACCTGTCCTAAACCCACACTGTTCCTCACCAATTACTCCCTCTGTTCTTCTCCCAATCCACTCAAGACCCTCCTGCTTTCCCAACTACACTTAACAAGCTAATCCCTCTTAAACTACTACTCACATGTCCCCTTTTCCCTTGTAAAGTGGAACTATACAGGCACTCCTCCAGTCCTCTGGCACTCTACCCTCTCAAACATTTTGTAATAATAATATTAAAAAGTTCTTGCATATCTGCCTTACCACAAAAACATTATTCACATACAGTCTTTCCTAAAGCCACATTGTTTCTCCTCAATTACTCTTATGGAGTATTGACTGCATGGAGGTTTGGGATTGATTGTGGCAGCAAGAGGAACTAGGAAAATGACTTGTAATGGGAGAGGGAAATGACAGGGCATTTATGTAACTATTTACTATCAACGTGTCTACTTACGTCCAGTCCATTTCCTCTACTGCCTTCGCAATTTCTGGCATCACACCCATCTCTGAATAAGGAAAGAAATAAAATATAAAATCCAAAACAGTCCTCACATAACTTCCTTGAGTCCATAAAAAAAAAAAAAGTTATATAATCACTGAACTGTATTCAATAGATACTGATTTGTACCTTCAAATGGGGTCAATGAAGCAATGGAAAGGTTCCAAAGGAACAGTATCCCCCGAGGAAATGAGGAGGAGAAAGGAGGAGGGATGAGGATGAGGAGGAAGGGGGATAAAAGAGGAGGAAGGGGGATAAAAGAGGAGGAAGAGGTGTACAATGAGAAGGAAGGAGAGGGAAGGAGGAGAAAGGAGAGGAGGAAAAAAAAATATATATATATATATATTAGGTACTTAGGTTGCATTAGGTTAGGATGAACCTAATACTCTACCGAAGGCATTACATACAATTTTTTTTTTAAGTTTAGTCATTTATATTTTCAAAAGTTTTTATTTCAAAGTTTAACAATTAGCTTCATTTGCCATACACATGCATCTTAAAATTTAATTTGGTTTACTACAAATTCATAAATTTAAATCTTTATAAAGTCAGTATCAGTACATAAGAGAAGAAGAGAGAAGGAGTTTGAATGTGTTTGAGATGAGGTGTCTGAGAAGTATGGTGGGGGTTACTAGGCTGGATAGAGTGAGAAATGAGGAGGTGAGGAGGAGAACAGGGGTGAAAAAGGATTTGGGAGATAGGGTTGATGAAAGAATATTAGGATGGTTTGGACACATGGAAAGAATGAGTGAAGAAAGACTAGTAAAAGAGGTATGGAAGGCAGATGTGGAGGGAGTGAACATGAGGGGATGTCCTAGGATGAGGTGGATGGATGGGGTGAAGGGGGCTTTGGGGAAGAGGGGAATGTCTGTTGAGGAAGGAAGGGAGAGGACGGAAGACAGAGGTGAGTGGAGAATGGTTGTATATGGATGATGTTGTGACTGCATGAGGAGGAAGGGGCGGGGTAGTATGTGTGAGTAAATTTTGACGCAGCCCGAAGGGATTTCTCCCCGTCCTCGCCTTATATGCAAAGGGGGACGGAGAGGGGGGGTCGCCGATTAAATGAAGCGGCCTTGCTGTGGATGTACTGTGTCTTGCGACACTGCTTCTGACCCAAGGCGGTGGGCAGGGTGCAGGGATGACCCGTCATCCAGGAGGTGCTCAGATGAGAGGAAGGGTGGGAGGGGTGTGGAGTGTATTTAGGGATGAAATGGGTGGCAGTGTTTTTATGCCTTTCCCTTTTTGGCTACCTCCCTTGGAAGGGGGAAAAAGCCTTGGTATATGTATGTATGTATGTACATATCTATCAATGTGAAACAGCAAAAAGAGTATATAAGCCATAACAAATTCTATACAACATGATAAATAAGTATATTGGATCCCCAAAGAAACACTTGATCTACCCCTAATGGACCAGGGGTTTTGCATAGCTGTGAAGTAGGCAACTGATAACAATTATGTTTACTACATATTTTTAAATTGAATTGGTATTTTGTTTTTTAAGAAGTGCACACCTATGTGATATAGCATTAGAAAATTATTTTGTAAATTATAAAAAATCAATGTAATATACATTTTTCATAGAAGAAATCAACAACAACAAAAATTCCTGAAAGCAAATATACTACCAAACAAAGCTGTGAACATAGCACTGAGATGCCCCAATCCAGTCAATGTCAGTTAAGACAATGGCTTTCATGTTTGTGCACCAGGTGTTCAACTCCAGGTGACGTTAATAAGTGCTGTTACAAAGACAAAACTGGGCTTCCTTCAGGCTATGCAACAACTGCAGTCTGATCGAGTACAGTACTTAATCAGGCCATCAGCATCCATGACACGACAACAACGACCCAGGCGATCTTTAAAATTACAGGTACTACATTACTAAATACAGCTTAGGTTGTGTAGGTTAGGTAGGTTTGTTAAGTAGGTTAGGTTAGATCAGAATGGACTAATTTATCCTTTCATTTCTTTGACCTCTGCATCTATCAAAACAAACATGGCATATCATTCACCCACCACTTACACTTAGATGACTTCTGTCGGTGATCGACGCAGCTAGACTGGGGTCCCACTGTGACCAGGCAGCTCCCTCACATCAGTTGTCCAATCCATTAGTCGATTGGCGTTGGTGCTGGTGTATCCTGGTGTTGGCGGCTGGTCTGGTATTTTGGCCAACCATATATCCAGATGTTTTTTGAAGGTGTCTGGAGACACTCCTGTTATGTTTCTCAGTTGAGACAGGATGCAGTTGAACAATCTTGGCCGACTGAACGAGAAGCTGTTATGAATTCTGGACTTGATGCTCAGTGTTGATCCAGGAGTGGTCCTTACATAACACAACCTCCCTCTTCTTTGGTGGATTGTTACTTGGATACCAGTGTTGGGCACTCTCTTTTCTAGCACCTTCCTGATGTAGATGATGATGATGTAGCGTTCCCTGCGCCGTTGAAGAGAAAACAGCTGCAACTCCTTCAGCCTCTCCCAGTAGTTCAGTTCCTGGAGCCCATGTATTTTGCTGGTAAAGGTCCTTTGGGGCCCTTCAATCTCCGTGATTTCTGATATTTTCTGGGGAGACTAGAGTTGGCAGCAGTATTCTAGGTGTGGTAACACTAATGATTTCCACAGGGTCAGCATACATCTTGGACTTCTTGTCTGGAAGGTACATAGGATCCACCCTGATAGATGCCTTGCTTTTAATGTTGTTTGGTTTATGTGATGATAGAAGGAGGCATCACTGCTCATACTCACTCCCAGATCTTTCACTACATCCTTTGCAATGATCTCTTGTTGGCCACAACAGTAATTTGTTGAGTTCTTGAGATCCAGATGGTGGCCATAGCGTAAAAGTTCAAACTTGTCTCCGTTCAGTGCCATGTTGTTCTCCTCTGCCCACCTCAGGATTTCAATAAGGTCTTGCTGTAGGTTATCGGCATCTTGTTGTGTACAGATCTTCAATTCAATTCGCGTGTCATCGGCGAAGGATGTAGATGTAGTGTTTAAGGTCTCTGTCTATGTCCCCTATCATGATGAGGAACAGTAAGGGACCCAGTACAGTACCTTGGGGAACACCGCTAATAACACTGCTTGCATGTGAAGGATTTCCCTGTACATTGACCCGCTGTTTCCTATCACATAAAAAGCTGTGTAGCCATTTACCTAGGACTCCGCATATTCCAAGTGCTCATAATTTGTGTAAAAGGATCCCATGGTCCACCATCTTTGGTGTCATCCAGTATTCTATCATAGTGGGCGAGTAGTTGTGAGAGGCATGAGCGTACTTGTCTGAATCTATGTTGGCCATTGTTAAATGCCTCTATGGTTTCCAGACATTTAACGATTGCTTTCCGCACTACTCTTTCCATTATTTTTATTAAATAGGATGTTAGTACCACTGGCCTGTAGTTTTTGGCAATGCCCTTGCTACCCCCTTTGTGTATTGGGGTGATTGTGCCATATTTGAGGGCTTGTGGCACATGTCCTGCTTGTAGAGACATATTCCATAGCAGTTTCAGGGGTAGTGCTAGCTGATGTTTGCAGTTCTTTAGCAGTTGGGCATGGAAGCCATCTGGTCCTGCTGCTGCATTTGGTGCGATCTTGTTGATGGCCACTATTATTTCTTCTGTAGAGATCTCTACTGAAGATAATTGGTGTGGCGTCACCTGGGGTTCGTTGAAGGTGTGTGGATCAATTACCTTCATGTGGTCTTTCGGTTGGCTAAACACACTCTCATATTGCAGCTTGAGCAACTCTGCCATTTTAGTTGGGTCGCTCTCGAGTTCCCCAGCTGGATTTATAAGTGGTCCTATGGTTGGTGTACTCTTTAGTTTCTTGTTAGCATAAGCGTAAAAGAACTTGCTATTTATTTGAATATTAGAGATAGCTCGTAGTTCTTCTTGAGCCCTCTGGTCTTTGTGGGACTGAATGAGTTTTCTCTCGATTTCCTCTAGTTCACTTTGGATGTTGGTGGTGGTTGGTAGATGGATGGTCTTTTGAAGTTTGACTCTTAGCTTTGTTCTCCTCTTCATCAAGTTTTTCCTGTCTCTTGGGATAATTTTTCTTTGTTTCTTGGTATTTGTTGGTTTGGGAGGCACCATTGTTTTACAGATTTCAAAGCATCTTCTCTGTAAGATGTCTAGGGTTCCTTCAGTGTCTTTGTCTTGGAAAAGAGTTGCCCAGTTGGACTGCTGAAGAAGTTCAGGTCATGGAGAGAGGAACAAGAGAAGTGTGCCTTTTGTTGTTTAGTAAAATGTGTTGTCATAACTTTGATAAGACCGTGATCAGACATTGTTGTCTTGGTAACTTCATATGAATGTACCAGGTCGTAGTTGTTACTGAATAACAGATCAAGTATGTTGTTGCCTCTTGTTGGATCCTCAATGAATTGCTTGAGATAGGCTAGATCAGCTAGGCTGATCAACTCCATTGCTTGCCTCTGTTCATTTATTGTTCCTCCTCGTATATTCCTAGAGGGCCAGGTTATTATTAGTAAATTTAAATCACCTGCAAATATGACTTCAGTGTAGGGGGATGGCAGTTTGGGGGTCAATACAGGGTTGCAATGAATAGGTCAAGCTTCTTTACATGTACAGCTAGTAACTCTGTTGTGTTGTTTGAGAAAGCAGTAAGAACTTCTGTGTTTGCTACTAAGTCCTCCCTTAAGTATAATGCTACCCCTCCATGACTTCTATCTACCCTATCGGCTCGTTTGTTTATAAATTAGTTTTTGATACTTTCTAAATTAATTTTGCCAAGAAAAATGCATATTACGTTGATATAGTAAGTTTATTTGGCATTGCATCAATATACATGAAGTGCAGATAATGAAAAGAACACATAGTTCAAAATAACAATTACAATTGCCAAGGATAACAAAAAAGTATGCAAGTTTATATCAATTGTGGTCCTCATTAGACTGATTTTCTACACTAAGTTACACAGACAACATACGTAGGGGTTAAGGCGACCAGAGACAGTCATGAATAATACCAATCAGTACACATATGACACAAACATTATTATAGATTTCCTAATACTACTAAAATGTTCGTAACACATAGGATATTGAGACCAAAACTTGAGCACCATCACATTAAGAAACATTGCATTATGCATCATGAACAAAAAAATTTACAAATGTATTAATTTTCTATGGCTATATCACTTAGGTGTGCACTTCTATAAATTTACTGTTGAATTTTTTTTATTAACTACATATATATCGATCAGAAACAACTATAACAGTATACAATTACAATACAAATGATAATCATAATACTCAGAAACAACAATAACAGTATAATAAACATAATACATGATAACATGATAAATAGCTACACAGGACCCCCCAAAAGTCCAAACGAAAGAGTACAATTCATTTTACCAGGTAAATCGAGCATTTACTGTGACCCATTATTTCTGCTGGTACATTTCATGCTGCTCTTCATTTGGATGTGGGGGGTAGCTAGGAAGCCCACCAGACCAGGTAAGAAAACAGAACCAACAGTGATGTAGACTAGATGAAATCTATATTGCTATGGTGACTACAATGTGTGGCTTTCTGTCACCCCTCTCTTACAGACAGATTATCAGAATAAATACAATAATGACCTCTAAAACAACCAAATTCATGACAACGAAAAAAATCTGACGCCGGGAGAAGCAATGAAATTGCAAAAAATATTACAAACAACATCTCAAAGCATATTTATCATGGAATCCCTTGCCTTTAATATAAGACTATCCTTAAACAGCAACAAACCTTCAAATGCAGTCATCGTTGTATTTTTACTATTCTACGTAGTACAAGGAATAATAACTTTTCCTCCTCGGCATACCCCGATGTAAACTACTCCCAGGTCCCAACTCGACAGCACTACAACTTGCTGTAGCGAACGTATGGACAAGATTGCTGAAATAGAAATAACGAATGTATCATATCTATCTAACATTTCCTAATACGAGACAAGATAATATACATAATTATACTGACGAAATTAAATTAGAATTAAATTTACATGCAATTTTATCATCAATTACATTACGTTCTCATGCTACTGTCATCTACTGAAAAAACGGAATAGGGTTCAATTTGATTTGGGGTCCCTATTCTTCAAAAGGGCAAAACTGGGACCCCTATTGTTCAAAATGTCTTATTTACATATTTGTGATAAAAGATAACTTAGGTTAGGTTGTGTATTTTTACATAAGAACATAAGAATAAAGGAGACTGCAAGAGACCATAAGGCCTACACTAGGCAGCTCCGTATCCATCACCACCTGTCATCCCCATCCATAAAGTTGTCTAATCGTTTTTTAAAACAACTGATGGTTACAGAGCTTACTACATGGTTACTAAGTTTATTCCATTCATCGACCACCCTTATAGTAAACCAATTCTTGCATATTTCCTTCTTAAATCTAAATTTGTCCAGTTTAAAACCATTACTGCGAGTCCTGCCCTGTTGTTTTATTATGATGACCTTGTTTGCATCACCCTTGTTATAGCCTTTGATCCACTTGAACACTTCTATTAGATCACCCCGCACTCTGCCTAACAGCATATTTTTTGCGTAATGTAACTTATACTGTACAGTGGACAGACTGAAGGCTGGACTGGATAAATTCCTATCATCAGTACCAGACGAACCACCTGTACCAGGATACACTGCTGGATGCCGGTCGACAAACACCATGCTAGACCAAGTGACCTTAATTAAAGAAATTGGACACCAGGAATGGTAACAGTGGCGGATCACCGTGACTGTGAAGAGGTCTGCTAGACATATCCAAGTAAAGTAAATTATACATATAATACAGTACGTTTACCTTTACATAAAAACTTAATATGATTTATTGATAAATTTGATGATAAACAAATAATTTTATTTCTGTTGTTGTTTTTTCCTTAAATGGAACGATTATTCTTCATAAGGGCAATTTTAAGACCGCTGTTGTTCAAATAGGGCATTTATGTATACCCGGGCAGAAACGACGCAGGCCTACGACCTAGGGTCAGTGAAAAGTGAGTGAGCTGCTTGCGTTAGTTGCTTGCAACTTACTTAATATTCCCAAATACCACTTAACGTTGACTCTTATTCGCTCTATCCACACGCGTAATCATGGTGACCCACACCATTGTAGTGGCGGGGCTCCACCCGCCAACATCGACCGTGCCTGAGACACCCGTTTCCCATGCAGACCGAGCCGGAACTGATGACGTCACCAACGCGAGCGGAAGTGCGCGCACTTACCAGCGCTCGCAATGGGACCTTTCGCAGTAAGGCTCGTAGATTCCTATTAGCGCAAGAATTTTCAATTGTCTCGGATTTCACGAGGCAAAGGGGTGACTTAGCTAATTTGGAAACCGATATTAAAAAAAAAAAAAAAAACGATATAAACTGCTGCATAAGTGTATTCAAAATTAAAAACATGACTCTTAATGTTATAATTTTTACTTACTGGTGTGTGATAAGGCTTTGTTAATTAAATTAAAAAAAACTAAAAATAGGTAATTATTTTTACTGAAGTAAGTATGAGCAGTAAAAATAAGAGGATGTTGAATTCTGTTTGTGCATTTTATCTGAGAGTGTTGAAAAATAATGGATATCACTGTCACGTCCTGTATATGAAGATAATCAGTGAGGTGAAATATAACAACAGTGGTGGCGGACGTACGAGGTGAGCGACGTTTGTGTAAACAATAGCCTCTTAGATCTGCTGGGAGCTATTTTCAAACAAATATGACTAATTTTACGTGTGCCGTGGCAGACTGCACGTCAGATTCAAGAAAAAGTAAGAGAAAGACAAACCGTAATCGTACCGGAAAAATTAAGTCTTCGATGCAAAATTATATTTTCTATACATTACATGGATTTGCCTATTGCTTGGTGCATTCAAATGAAAGTATATATCAGTATACGTCCATTGAAGTCGGTAGAAAATGACAAATTGCTTGGCTTGATACAATTATAGGCTGTTTTACGAATATCATCTGTAATTATAAATAGAGGCTCAAACAATGCTATATGCCGTTTGCAATCATGAAATTAATTAACTTAAATTTCAGACAAAACAATGTACAACGATACACCTCTGTAAGCTTATAAAACTTGCCCAAAAAAGTATTTATTTTCCGGCAAGAATTACAAAATCTGGCGGTGTCTGGTATCAAATCGCTCACTGCGAAAGGTCCTATTGGCCCATAGCCAAAGGGATGGCGACCAATCAGAAAACTAGTCAGAAACCGGGACCTGACTTTGAGCCGCTACCAGGATTTAAAAGACGGTCTCTTGCCAACGGAGGTTAAAACAAGAGATTCAACTCAGCGCTCAGAGAACTCGGACGTCTCCGCTCCAGCTCCAGCTCCTCGCTAATTGCCCCTAGCATCGCCCCTTTGTACCTGCACACACTTGAGTCTAACCGCGTCTAACCGACCAACTGACTCAACAGCAACGCCTACTCTCCGTAAGTAAAGAAATCTCAGGGTAAACACAGACACAAAAGTGCTTAATATCCATTGATACTCAGTGGTGTACTTTACTTACACAACACTTCCGAAGTCACGTAATCGTTCTCTGTTTTCAGTCTTGCCTTCGCAGAAAAGAGAAAGAACACTACACATTTAGCTGTGCCTGCATCTAGATTACAGTTAACACAAGTGCTTAATATCCATTGATACTTAGTACTTTACCTACACAACACTTCCGAAGTCACGTAATCGCTCTCTGTTTTCAGAGTCTTGCCTTCGTAGAAAAGAGAAAAGAGAAATAACACTACACATTTAGTCTTCGACTTGGTTATAACCAGTACACATCAACACTGCCCGCCTTCTGTATCCTCTTTTAGCGCCTTAAGGAAATTCGTGTCTTGACCGTCTTCTTCGTAGGTGCTTCTGCTCTTCCTCTTTCTCTCCTTCCCTGACGTGTCTAACTCTCGTAGAACTTACCGTCAAGCGCCCTCATCATGAAAACCAACTATCAAGTGGTTTTTGTGAGAGGCAACTCACGCCCGGATGGCATCTCGCTTGTGGACGATGCCAACCAATTAAGCGGTGTGATAGGCAGTGCTCCTGTGCGCTTTGCCCAGACGGAAGGGGCAAATGTCCTGTTCCACTTGATGGATCAGGATAGTCTCGATGCCTGCTTCGAGAAGAGGACTGTGATCAGGCTGGAGAAGCTGGGTTTCTCTCCCCGTAGGGTCACACCCACCTACGCTCATGTCAGAGCGTCCATGTACGTGGGTAGGATGGTCCTTGGCAAGCTCGGGGATAAGGAAGCCATTCTGTGTGACCTAAGGGAGAGGAACTCGGATGTTGACTTTGTCGATGTCTTCCGGCCTCCGGGCACTGATTTCGTCAGGATTTCCCTTAAATCTAGGTCCGACCTTGAGAAGATTCTCAGGGTAGGACTCAAGATTAGTTTCTTATATCTGCCCCCATCGTCTATTAGAGAGTTTAAAAACTTGCAAGTCAGGCAATGCCTGATATGTTACTCCCTGCAACATGAATCCCGATCCTGTCCTCAACCCAATCTGACTAGGTGCTCCAAGTGTGCTACCGACGGACATCGGTATAGAGAATGCGAGGCAGCGAGACTCAGGTGTCTCCTATGTGGGGGAACCCACAGCGCCATCTCCAATTCCTGCCCGGAAAGGAGAAAGGCGGCTGACACAGCGCAGCCTGCTCAACCGGTGGCTAGGTCAGCTCCCAACACCCGCCCCCAACCTGCGCAACCCTCTAATCCTCGTCCTAAAACCAAAACCCCCTCCTCCTCCTCCTCCTCCTCCTCCTCCACCTCCTCCTCCTCCTCCTCCTCCTCCCCCTCCTCCTCCACCCCCTCCCCCTCCTCCCCATCCCAAGGCAAAATCCCTCAACCCCCCACCCCCAAACCCAGAACCCACCCAGGTGTAAAGAGGAGGGCTAGCTCCCCTGCTGCCGCCCCTGACCAGGAGCCTTCTTGCGCCCCCAAGGAGCAGCGGACGCAGAGGACGAAGTCCAAGCGTTCTCGCCAGGATGCGAGCAGGCCCTCCACCAGTACCGAAGTCCCTAACATGGTTGCATCAATTATCGGCAGCACCCTGGAAAGGGAGGCAGCTGGTAATCTCCAGTGTCCGTCTGGAGACGAAAGGTGCAACCAGGCGAGGGACGCTCAAGTACTTGCTCTGAGTATTGTCTATTCGGCAATGCTCATGTCCAAGAGCAAGGAGCAGGTACAGGAAGTGCTGTCCACAGCACTCACTCACCTGGGCTTACCTGCCTTCCCCATTCCAACTCACGTCCTAGAGGCTATTCCCTTTGGTCCCAACAACCCATCCTATCCTCACCCAGCCCCTACCCCTCCCACCACCGCTCCCTCTGTTTCCACACCCCCTCCCTCTGATTCCTCCTCCTCCTCCTCCTCCTCCTCCACCTCCACCTGCCCCAAGAAGGCTGCGCAAGAACCTAAACCTAACCCCAGGCTATCACGCCCCAAGTCCAGGGCATCCAGACATGAATCCTACCAACGTAGCAACCGCTCACGCTCCCCAATCCTAAGCCCCTGCTCCTCCTCGTCAGGGGCAAACAAATCCTCCTCCGGGCTCCCGCGCCGTGTGGCCATACCACGAGCCAGCTCGACTGGGAGGCCTAAGTTGAACCTGACGAAACTCACAAAAGAGACGCTGCGGGACATAATCCCCTTCACCAGCACTATTCAAGACACTGTCCAGTCTAGTGATAGTGCATCCTCCTCCTCCTCCTCCTCCGACAGCGAAGTGCTTACCCTCCAAGCCCCTAAGGCTAACTAAGCTTCCTCTTAAAATCTCCCTCCAGCTAGTAGGACTCACTAAAAGACAACTATTCCTATGGATAGATTGGATTTACGTGTGTTCTACCAGAACGTCCGTCACTGGGCCCCACAAAGGACCAACACCTTGCTAGAGATTGCCAGACACGGTCCTGATGTCATTTGTTTGACTTCGATGGGTGATCCAGCCCCCGACTCTCTTCCCAAGATTCAAGGCTTCAACACTTGGAGTCGGGGTCTTGCTTTGCACTCGGGCGTCTGTATTTTGGCCAGGAAGTCCCTCCAGGCAACTATACTTGATCAATTTCATTATGAGCAGATGTTCGCGATCAAGTTAAGCACCACTCGCGGTCCCATCCTCCTCTGTACCCTCCTCTGTCCCTTCCTCCCCTTTGTTGACATTGCCAAGGTGATGTCATACAAAATCCCAACCTTCTTCATTGGCGATTTCAACTGCAGTCATGCTGCTTGGAGCCCTGGAACGCACGACAGCAGCTCAGTGAGTCGGCAACTACACTCTCTTACTATACTTCACCGGCTGAAGTTCCTAGGTCCGGACTTTCCCACATTCATAGGTCATGGATTGCAGGGTAAGCCCGACCTGGTGTTCTCCAACAGCCGAGCTTTCTTCCTCAACTCCACTATCTCACCCGGTGCCCCCACCCTCTCAGACCACATACCCTTAATCCTTCGCATCTCCACCTCACCCATCCTTATCCCCAGTGAGCCTCGGTTACGTTACAGTCAGGCCGACTGGGAAGGCTTCAAAAACACTCTCACGACATACACCAACACAAATATGGACAACACTCCACAAGCGGCGATAGAGCAGGAATGGCGCTCACTTACAAAGTTTGTAAAAAACGCTGTAAAAAAGCACATTCCTAGAACAAAGCACCGAAAGATTGCCACGTTCACCGCTTCTATGCGCACTAACAGACTACGCATCGCACTACAGAACAGATCTACAGATCTATTACAAGCACCCCTAGAGGCTCGTGTAGCCATCCTAAGAGACATGCACTGGCTACAGAGTAGCCTGAGGAAGTCCCTCTACATCGATTCACATCGAGAGGAGGAGCAACTGATGGCCTCGCTCTCCGGCGCCTGTGAGAAGGACCCTTCCAAGTTCTGGAGGTCCCTCAAACGTGAGCTGGAGGAGTGCTCTGTGCCTCCACCCAAGGTCATCAACCATCTTAACCACTCTGCACACTCCCCCCAACACCAAGCTGACCTTCTGGCGTCAGCATGGAGTGAGGTCTTTAAGCCCCATCCTGTGCAAGGACCACATTGCTTTAGCACCTTGCACAGTGTTAACTCCTTCATGAACAGCTGTAGTGACCTCATTCCCGACGAGACTGTTGATCTCTCTCAGTTAGATGAGGATGATCCCCTTATCTGCCCCATCGTTTTGGAGGAGGTAAAGGGGGTTATCTCGGCATTAAAACTAAAATCCCCTGGCCCTTCAGGCATCGATGCACACATACTCAAACGTATGCCAGACAACATAATCTCACACATGACGACACTATATAACAGCTCACTAGCCTCTGGGTACTTCCCACAACTATTCAAGGCCTCCCATACCATCCTCATTCCTAAACCCCAGAAACCCGCCTCCGCCCCCCTTTCATATCGGCCCATCTCCCTTCTGGAGTACTTTGGAAAGGTGTTCGAGCACGTCTTAAGCCGCCGCCTGACCGTGTACCTAGAGACGGAGAATGTGCTGAGGGACTGCCAGTTTGGTTTTCGGCCGGGGCGCGGTGCAGAAGACGTAATATCCATAATCACTCAATGGGTTCAAAGACCGCCAGACGGTCGCCCTGGTAAGGCCATTTTGGTTTGTAAGGATGTGGAGAAGGCATTCGATACTGTATGGCACGAAGGCCTTAAGTACAAATTGTACCACAACTTCGACTTTGCCCTGCCGTTCACAAGGTTGCTCTGCAACTACCTGGACGACAGGTCAATTAGAATAAAGTGGCGGGGCTGTCTGTCCCAACCTTTTGTGCCGAAGGCTGGAGTGCCGCAAGGGTCAGTCCTTGCCCCCACTCTGTACAATCTATATACGAATGACCTGCCAGAGCCGGCTTATCCTCGCAACCAGGCTCTAACTCTTTCGTATGCGGACGACACTAACCACATAAGCAGACACAAAACGCTGCAGGGAGCGTTACACGTAATGCAAAACATCCTAGACGGGGCACACGCGTGGGAGCAACAGTGGCGCATTAAGACCAACGCGTCGAAATGCAATGCTGTACACTTCCGCTGCAAACGAACCAACAGAACAATCACAAACACTCCTCTTAAAATAAACAACACAAACATCCCAGCGAAGGACCATACCCGTGTGCTGGGTAGCACACTTGATAATGGCCTTACCTGGACCCCACACTTCCGCAAGCAGGGAGCGAAGGCTAGGGCTGTGCTGGGTAAGCTCAGACGTTTCAAAACTGCAACACTGAGAACCAAACGTCGATTGTACCTAGCCCTCGTCAGACCGATTCTGTGCCAGTCCCCGGGACTAAGCCAGCTGACATGTGCCACCAATAACTACGAGCATCAGAAGGTTCAGAATGCCGCTGTCCAGTTCATCACGGGCTCGCGATGGAGCGACTTCAGAACCACTGAGTCTCTACACCAAATTTCCAACATCCGTCCACTCAACCGACACAAACACAAACTTCACTCAAGACACCTAGAAAAACTGCACGCCAAACACAAACATCTGATACAACATATTACACCTAGACCACACCGTACAGACTATCTGTCAGCTGCGCCCGTCCCACGTGCGGTGTACACGATAAAACGTGTATAACCGCACCAACAAGTAACACACCCCTTCACCAGCTTGACTGGTGATAACCGCAATAATGTAATAATAATAATAGTAATGGTAATAATAATGATAATAATAATAATAATATCGCTACTCAAACCCGACCTGGGGTAAAACAGGAATTCTCATGCCTTACCTGGGGCTAATCAGGAACGCCCTCTACACGCGGGAAGTGAAATCTACTCACTAACCGTAAATTACACACATACACCTCTCACGAACATAGCCGCATCCCACGCACAAACATATACACTTCCTTTTTCTTCGACTAAAATTCGCTTCCTTTCTCACTTTCTCTTATACTACATCTTCTCATTTCAGTTTACCTCCCACTAAAGATTTTTCCGTTTTTCCCCCTTTCTCTCCTACTACGTCTCCTACCATTTTCCAAACTTTCGTTGGTGATATAATATGCTCTTCCTCCCGGCATTGGCGCCACCGTCCAAGTTCCTAGCCCAGTTCTCCTAAAGCCACGACAACAAACTAGCCCCTAATCGCTCGCAATTCGCCCGGTGGCAATAGCCCTCTTTTATACACTACTATCTTTTCATTTTCTAACAGACATTCTTCCCCTCCCACAAAACCCGATCCCGCGCAAGCGAGGTGGTATTTTCTTGGAATCCAGAATCCAGAATCCAGAAACAGCTCTGTGCCTCCACCCAAGGTCATCAACCCTCTGAACTACTCTGCACACTCCCCCAAACACCTAGCTGACCTGGCGTCAGCATGGAGTGAGGTCTTTAAGCTCCATACTGTGCAAGGGCCACATTGCTTTAGCACCTTGCACACTGTTAACTCTTTC
>NC_134809.1:46378532-46726032 GCF_046742065.1 Oratosquilla oratoria | reverse complement strand
ACCGTGATATTTTTTCCTCCACTATAATTACATCCCATCGTGATCTTTTGTCTTCCACTGTCATTACATCCTATCTTGATATTTTGGCCTTCATTGCCATTCTGTCCGGTATCTCTTCCTAAAATTATATTTTGTCCTTCACTGACATTATATCCTACCGTGATATTTTCTCCTCCATTATCATTACATCCTATCGTGATATTTTGTTCTCCACTATCATTATTTCCCATCGTGATCTTTTGTCCTCCACTGTCATTACATCCCATTGTGACATTTTGTCCTATGACATTACATCCTAATGTGTCATATCGTCCTCTAGCGACATTACATCCTATCATGATATTTTGGCCTTCATTGACATTCTGTCCGGTATCCCTTCCTAAAATTACATTTTGGCCTTCAATGACATTATATCCTACCGTGATATTTTCTCCTCCATTATCATTACATCCTATCGTGATATTTTGTTCTCCACTATCATTACTTCCCATCGTGATCTTTTGTCCTCCACTGTCATTACATCCCATTGTGACATTTTGTCCTATGACATTATATCCTAATGTGACATTTCGTCCTCTAGCGACATTAAATCCTAAAATTATATTTTGTCCTATACTGGTACATTGTTCTACATTAATGCTATACTCTACACTGTTTTCCCAAGTACATTCTATTTCCCCTTCCCTTTGGCCTTCTACCCTAAAAAAGGAGCTAGTTCATTACAAACTCCCACAATGAGGTTTGTAAGAACATCTTTGCCTCTGCGGGTAAGGTGGATCCCATCAGAAGCGTAAAGGTCATGGCGCCTAGAAAAGAGATACCAAGGATCAAGAAAGTGGTATCCCAATTGTGTGCACAACTGCGATATCCTATCATTGATCCCTATGGCTCTACTGTTCCAACACGAACCTGCGTAGATCCTCGGGAGGATCCCGCAGACTACGTGACGGCTCCCACGTTCCTTCATCTCCTGAAGGAGGACCTTGTAATTCCGAACAAGCTCCTCTGATCTCACCCTACCTACATCGTTACTTCCCGTATGAATGAACAATCGTAACCGTGTTCTTCCGTCCTTGCTCCCTGATGGACCGGGTACAATCATAAATTCTAAGAAAGAATTACATCTATATACGAAAAGGCCTTTCTCCTTTATATGGGGGTAGAGGTGGTCCAGGCAAAGTATACACCCATCTTTCAACCATCCAAACCAATTTGTTTTCCCTTCCATTTTAGCTCCTTGTGGATGGAGGAGGGTCATCCCAGTCTCCTGCCCACTTCTCAGGTCAGAAGCAATGCACCAAGTCATAGCTGACACGAATTTCCTGGACAGTGGAAGGAGGTGATGGATGAGGGGGTGTGGGTAATACGTACCTTAAGTGAGTGATGAAGGGAGGGGAAGGATAGCTGCAGTTGGGGAACCGAAGTCCAGGAGATTTGTATCACCATCCGGGACCACTCGCGCTCCCTCCAGAGCGAGCGTGAACGTAAATCAAAGAGGGGGGGGGTGGTGATGGGGCAACTCATTAAGTGAACCGTCCTAGGCTAATGAAACCCAGAACTCCTAATGTGAGTTTTAATGGATTAATCAATTCTATAATTAGACACTAGAATTATGCTACTTGTCATTAACAATGTGAGTTAACAATTAACTGGATTTCACATACATCCTAGCTATTCCCTGCGCGCGATTACTAGCTATAACTTATACTAAAACACCTTAACTTAATGTGTGTCTTGCGTGTGGAGACGTCTTCAATTGGCGCGGTCTCCTGCTGAGTTCTGACCGGCGCGGCTCCGCTTCTGGTGGGGGCGGGGGGCGACGGCTTTTTGTGGATCGGAGCGGGAAACTGACCGACCTAGTAGCTTGATGGTTAAGGACGGGTGCTGAGATGGACTTTGCAAGCAACACACTTCACCGACGTATTCTTGGTCAATCGTACACTGCACTTTGTGGAGTTCCGGCGGGAGGGGTCTGTACCCAAATCACTTGTTTGATGTCCCTTGGTACACAATCGTCACTCAAGGATGAAAATCCTTAATAGCCACATGAGGGAGGAAAGGACGCGAATGGACTTCCGAGAATGAGCGGTCCGACCTCCCTTGTTGAACCCGATGGGAAGACTGACCTGTGTCCCGCGGCATGTGTGGTCAAAAATGCCCGCCAGCTAGCATCCAACGTTGCCAATACTTCTACGTTCCCGCCACTAGTGTTGAAGGGTACTACGAATAATGTTCATGTGGAAGATGACACAGTTCCAATTGTTCCTTGAGGTAGACACTATTCACGAGCGGGTTAGATACGATCCTAATTATTCTAATTGCCTAGTTTAAAACAAATATGTGGCAGCGCGCAGGGGGGGGGGTGTGTTCGCACGAAGCTGGAACAAGGTCGCTTTGTGCTTGGGCGCGAAAACCGTTGGTCTAGGCTATGGGAACACGAATCTAAAGGGAGGGGGGGGTTCTCTAGATAATTAGAAGCCTCTCACTTCGTTAAGGCACTGTAATTGATTGTCAAAATGGCACGGCAGTTGATGAGGATAAGGAGAAGGAGAAAGGACAGGAAGTAGCTACTAGAAGTCTTAAGGACTCTGGTAATTCCCCAGAGTATAGGGAATGAATGACCGAAACGGGGAGAAATCGGACGAAAGAAAATGGGAAGGGGAGACAGCGAGCCGGGTGTCACAATAATATTAAAAAATTGTGACACAGCTATGACCCAAAGGAGGCCGAGGAGGGTATCCTCTGCAGCTTTGAAGCTGAGAGAAGGAGGCACGTTATTCATCAAGAGTAGAGAACCAGTTTTTGGCTTGCTGGGCGGCCGTTCTTCTTGGTCGTGCTCTTGTTAACGGAGCCGCTGTTGGCTCGTTGAATGACGTGGCTGTTGATCTCGTTGGGACGTCGGTCACCGTGGCCGTGCTGGGTTGTAGTGTAGGTGGCGTGGTGAGGTGCTCGCGTTCGCAGGCGATTTCAGTCGGGTCGTTCGCCGCCGGAGAGGTTCCGTCGTCTACGGTGTCCGCTTCGCCTTCCCCCGCGGGGGGAAGGTGCTCCGCGGTCGGTTCGTGACGGTCCGCGTGGGAACGAGGGGGCGTGTCTGCGCTCAGATGGATTTCTAGAGGGATGATTCGTGTGACAGACCGCTCGTATTCTCCTTTAGGAGTGCGGACTCTTACGGATCTGATGACGTCGTCAGGACCTGGGAAGACTTGGGTGATGCGTGCCAAGGGATATTGGTCTCGGGGGACGCCGTCCAGAATGAGAAGAACTAGGTCGTGTACTCGAGGTCTATTCTGAGGCGGTTTGCTGTGTCGCAGGTGACGTTCTCTCAGACTCGCGACGTAATCGTGAGTCCATCTCCTCTTGAAATTTCGCAGGATCTCTGTCAGGAACTGGTATTGAGTCCTCAAGGTGGTGGTGCCGCGATAGTCTGGGTCTGTTGGTTCCGTTAGTTGTACCTGCGGGGACAGGGCGATGGTCCGTCCGTACATGAGATGATTAGGAGTAAGGGGGGTGTCATCTTCCGTGCCAACATAAGTGAGGGGGCGGTTGTTTACCACGCATTCTACTTCTTGGCACAAGGTTCTGAACTCGTCATAGGTGGGAGTGTGCTTGTATAGAGCCTTCTTCAGGTTGGATTCGGTAATTCCGACGAGGCGTTCATACATGCCACCTTGCCAGGGGGCAAGTGGGTTGATAAAGGTCCAGGACGAGTGGTGGTGTGTTAAGAACTCGTCGATGCTGGGCTCCTCTTTGAGTTCTCGGAGCAACCTGTTGGTGACCCCGAAATTGGCGGCGTTGTCGGATACGAACGAGTGGGGCATTCCCATTCGTGCTGCAAAGCGCCGCAGTGCTCTCAGAAAGTCTGCTACACTGAGGGAGGTGACCACTTCCAAGATAAGGGCTCTGATGCTGGCGCAGGTGAAGATGACTACATAGGCTGCGTCAACGTGGGACTGTTTCAACTTGATAGCTCCCGTGAAGTCGACTCCGGTGGTGGAAAAGGGTGTGTTAAAATGAACTCTATTAGGATGTAAACGTGCTGGAGGAGGGAACCTGAAGGGCTGCGATTGGATGCGCCGACAGTGTAAACACTGTCTGAGGAGTGACTTGATGGTTTGTCGTTGGCGTGAGACCCAGTAATCTCGTCGTAGGAGGACATGGAGTGTGGCGGTGTTGGTGTGTAGCGCGAGACGGTGTTGGTGCAAGACAATGCGGCTCCACAATGGGCACTTTGGGTGTAATAACAGCGGGGGGGGGGGGCGCGACCGTACTCGTGGAGCGTAGCAGCGTGTGGTGGTTGGCAGCGTATGAGGCCTTGTTCATCTAGTTTGAGTCCTCTTTGATAGATGAGATTTCTGTCATCAGAAGTGAGCTGGGTGGCTCGTCCTTGGAGATGTCGGTATATTCTCGGGTAAGAGCTGATTTGTGCTATTCGGAGCATAACTTGCATAGGGCTCTGATAAAGTTTGGCTTTTACCGTAGCTGATGCTTTGGCCCTCACAGCTCTCAGCAGAACCCTGAAGGCGTTGTACGCTGCTGGTAGATCGCGGAATTGTGTCATGTTGAACGCTCTCTCTGTTTCTTGGACCATGGTGGGATTGGCGTGTATCAAGATGGGTAGAGCATCCAATTCTTGTGGGGGATATTGTTCGGGGTGGGGAAGCCATTCTGGACCCTTGAACCAAAGGTCCTGCCGGTTGCTAAGGCCTGCCACGTTAGTGCCCTTCGAGGCGAGATCCGCTGGGTTGTCTTGGAGCTAACGTGCCTGAGGCGGAGGTTGTGATCTTGTACCAACTGCTTGATCTCTCTAGCTCTGTTAAGGACGTATGTTGAAGTGCTGGTCTGGCTGCGGACCCAGAAAAGGGCTGATTTGGCGTCAGACCACACGAAGGTGGTGTGGTAGTGGGATGGACGTAGATTCATCAGGTACGTCGCGAGGCGGCTGCCGAAGAGAATAGACGTGAGTTCTAGACGGGGGATGGTGAGTTCTTCGCTAAGTTTGTCCATGCTCTTGGGTGCGACCCTACTCCTGCCTGTGAGAGAGGAAACGTGCCCCTCCCTCGAGACGGTATAGGCCGCCACCCAGAACCCTCTTTGACTCGCGTCGCAGAAGATGTGCAGGGCGTGGTGACTGCCAGGGTGCGCATTCCGAGGGAATTGAAGAGTATCCAAGTTCCGGTAGTTATTAAGGATGGTGGGGAGGGCCCGGATGCTGTCCCCGTTGAGGTCGGTATCCCATCCTTCTTCCGTTTTCCACAAGCTCTGTATGAAAAGTTTGCCCGTGAGTGTGATAGGGGCCAGGAATCCCACGGGATCGTATAGTGAAGAAAATAGACTGAGAATTTTCCTCTTGGTCTTGAAGAGTAGTGGTTGTTCAAAAGCCTGTTTAAATTGGTGGGGCATGGCAACTCCAAGCATGTCTCGTTCCGTGTCCCAGCGGAGACCGAGATAATCACGGACTCCGTTGTGTTCAAATCCTTCGATGTTCGCGTTGGAGGCCCATTGATCCAGGGGCATGTTGGCTTGATTCAAGATTTGTTCTATCTGGGGTCTTTCCACAGTGATCTCGTCGATGCGATCATACGTCAGTTGTAGGTTATCCACGTAGAATGCGGTCTTGATCATACGTCTCTAAGTGATGTTCAATGGTTTGGTTGAGGAGGTAAGGACTGCAAGTGGCGCCAAACAACACTACTTTGAAGCGGAAGGCTTGGATTTCTCGCATATCTGCACTTGTAAAAAAGAGAAAGCGGCAGAAATCTCTGTCTGCCTCGTCTACCCCTATTCGTAGGAAAGCCTTGCTGATGTCTGCCAGGACACCGTACGTGCCCTCTCTGAAGAGCAGGATCATGGATTGGATTTTCTGAGCCAGGTTGGGTCCAGTATACAGGGCATCATTGAGGGATAGCGCATTCTTGTGTGCTCTGGAGGATGCGTTGAACACTATCCTGACGGGAGTCGTGGAGGAATTCTTGTAGACTGGGTGATGAGGTAGGTAATGTACCTTCCCATCCACCTCGGGCCCCGGGGGAACGGTTTCGATGAACCCGAGCCGGAGGTATTCTTCCAAAATATTACGGTAGTCGGAGTAAAGAGATGGGTGTGGATTCCTCTTGAGTGAGTGTAGTTGAGCTACCGCACGCCCATAGTTGATGGCTGGGCGTTCCTCCGTTTTGAAAGGTAGTCGTATGGTGTATGCTCCATTCCCCTTCCGTACGGTTGATTTGAAAAACTTGACCGCCTTCTCCTCTAGATGACTGTATTTTTCTAGTGATATACCGACCGAGTCCAATGACCAGAGTTCGTGTACCGGAGGATCAACGAGGACCGGCTCGTCTATGCGGATGCTGTTAAGTGCGGTGGTTTCAATTGGTGGATTGAGGGCTCGGTCTTGACTCCAAGGGGGTAACTTGCCCCACACCACGTAACCAGCTGAGGTGGCAAAAAGTTCGCCACCCAAGAAACGCATGGCGCGTTTAAAGACCAATGGCATGTGATCGCTGCCTAATATGATGTGGATGTCGGTAGTTTGGTCCGACGGTGTTTCATTGGCGATAGTGATGCCTTGAGACTGGAGAACCTGCACTGTACGTTGGTACCCGGGCATAGACATGTTTTTTCCCACTGCGGGGTGCACTACTGCTTCGATGCGATGCTTCTCAGCGCCCACGTGCAAGTTGAATTCGACGATATCGAACACCTGAGGTAGCTCGGTTTTGTTGAAGGAATCGATCTTGAAGAGTACGGTCCCCTTTGGCTGGAGCTTAAGTTGGTCCACGACGGAAGGGTGTACAAACGTGCGTTGAGCTCCGCAATCAATGAAGATTTGGGAGATACAACTCTTGCCGTTTTCCCGGAGACGTCCGGTGAAGACGGGCCGAGCGACAGTGCTCTGTACTGCTCGTCGGATGAGAGCAGTGTCCGCAACAATTTGCGTAGTCTCAATGAGAACAGGAACTGGTTCTGCTTCCAGTTCCTGAGGCAAGGTGATATTAGATACAGAGGAAGTTTGGACCAACGCGGCGCGGTGTGCTGTTGTCGTTGGAGTTGGTCTCATCGTCGCGTCCGACACTGTTGGAGAGGATTCCGGGGCAGTTGGGGTGGCGGTGATGGGGGCCATGTGTATTGAAGAGGGAGCACTGGTGGATGCAGGGGCGTGGGTTACCTCTGGCGGTGCTCTGAGGGCGTCGTGGGAGCTGGTAGAGGCGGATGGTGTAGGGGTTGAGGTGCCATCTTGAATTGCTCTCTTGCCAAGTGGCGCTGGTTGCGATGGAGGATGGTAGGGGGACTGGTGAGGAGGGGGGTAGTTCCCCGGATACTGAAACAAGGGGGGGGGTAATACAGATGGTATCCTGGAGCTTGTGGGTAACCAGCAGGAGGCTGAGATGAAGCCGCGCTGTAGGGGGGAGTGGGGGCGTGGCTTAACGGAGACTGGTTCCAGAGGTGAGAAGGAACTGTATTCTGCGTAGGATAAACGATGATGCCATTGCTTGTTATGCTGATGGCTTGAGGGCACAGGGGAGCTTTATGGCGCTCGCCACATTTCATACAGCCTGCTTGGAAGTCGCAGCGGTTCGTCAGATGCCTGTTGGAGTAGCAGATGGTACACTTGTTTAGTGCTAAAAGCCTGTTGGTGCGTGTGGAGATATCCGGGTACGTCGTACAGTGTGACGGCCTATGTGGGCCGCTGCAAAACAAACAGTTGGCGCGGTGCTGTGCTTCATTGGGGACCGCAGGTACTGGTTGTGGGGGCGTGGGTACTGGCCGTCCAGTGGTGTGCCTTGACGTATGACCTTGACTCCTCGGTGGCGTCGGAGCGCTCGTCAATGTCTGTCGAGGCGGGCGTGTTGATGGTTGAGTAGGAATGGGTGTAGGGGTCGCTGCGGGAACAGGACGTACCGTTACAGGGGTATGGAGTCGACTGCTCGCGATGGCACCCGAGTAGACCTTGAGTGCCGCGTGAAGCTCTGGCGCACTAAGTTCAGCAGTGCCTTTGAACAAGTATATTGACGAGAGGGCCTGGCGGGGCAGTTTCGGCACTAGGACCCCCTCTACAAATTCATCGGAGAGGGCTTGTCCTACTGCGTTCTGGTACCGCTCCCTCAACTCGTCCCAATCGGCGAGGAACCTTGACAAGTCCTCACATTCGTCCGTAGGTGCGGGAATGGCGACGAGGCGTTCCTTCAGACTTCTTCGTACTGCCAAGGGCTTGTCATAGGCATCATGCAGCCGTCGGATGGTGTGTTCATACGCGGTGTTGTTGTACACGGGGTAACCAAGCAGGCGTTTGGCACTCCCCGTTAGAGAGCGCATGAGAGCGCTGAACTTTTCTCCCTCTGTGTATCTACTGTTTTCATGAACAACTGTTTTGAAGATACTCCACCAGCTGGAGAACATTTCCAGATCCCCATCGAAAGAGGGGGGTTGGGGTTCCTCCCTTATGTATGTAATAATGGGGCTTTGATGAAGCTGGCTGTTGGATGCTTGAGCGATGGTATCTGCGCCGTTCAGTCGCGCATCTGCTCGGACCTTGAGGTTTAATAAGACTTTCTTGTGCGGTCTCAATTCCTGTTTGAGTGCTGCAAATCGATCATCGAGAAGGTATCGGGCCCAGGCGGGCTCCAAGAACCGCCATGTTTGGTGATGGTCTTGACCTTCTTGGTGAATTTCCGTTGCTGCACTGGGGCTCAGGCTCTCGATGTTGACAGTCCCGTAAGCATCAGTATATTCCGTGACAGCGTCAAGGAAATTCTGAGTGATGTCAATGAGTTCGGCCAGCGTTGCGTTCGTAATTGTGTCTCCGGTAGGGCTGTAGTAAGACATGGTGGCTGCCGTTTAATGCACTGGCACAATAGGTTGTTTCTATGTGTAAAGGTGGCCGTTTTAGAACGCTTGCTGCAGCAGGTACTATGTTAAGCGAACGAACGGGAAACGTCACCCGATTCTCAAGGCAGTGGTGCGAGAATTCTCACGGGGATTAGGTTACAGAAACGAAATGTAATGAATTAAAGTGTGAGTAAGGAACGATGAATTAAGAGTCGAGCGAAAGAATCGCACAACGAAAATGGAGAATCGAAGGGGGTGACTACAGAAGATTGTGCTGTCATACGAGCTGGTCAGACAAAGGAGGAGTGGGGGGGGGGGCTCGCGCGAAGCCGCTGAGAGAAGGGGCAAGGACCCTTTGTTCCTTTGGTGGTAGGAAAAAACCGTTAGACCTAGGGCCGCTGTTGGTGCGGGATAGGCCTAACGTGAGCGTGTGTTGGCGGATGGCGTCAAAAGAAGGCTTAACAATGATGCCGCGTTGAAGGGGCTGAGCTGAGCCGATAACTAAGCCGGAAATGGCTGAACTTAAAATTACGAAGGGTGGCTGAGGATGCCGCGTTGAAGGGGCTGAGCTGAGCCGATAACTGAGCCGGAAATGGCTGAACTTAAAATTACGAAGGGCGGCTGAGGATGCCGCTGAATGAAGTCGACGGGCGGACTTGCCCGTGTAACAGGGACCAGAGTATTTTCAGCACAATCTAATTCTACTTAGGGGGCGTATTGTCGCCCAAGAGAAAGGTACAAGTAGGAAGGGTAAGTCAACGTAACATGAAATTATTATAGCATGCTTGACCTTGGCGTGCCTTAGCGAGCAGGAGGAACTCCTGTACAGTGCATTAAGTTGCTAACCTATGCGCAGGGAAACATGTTGTGATCTACTTGATGAGTTGTCATACGGATTATTGAACTTGGGGTCATAAATAGATTGACTATCTGTATAGGTAATGGAGCGAGTATCCGGTTCGAAGGACCAAAAACGGACTGTGACACGAATTTCCTGGACAGTGGAAGGAGGTGATGGATGAGGGTGTGTGGGTAATACGTACCTTAAGTGAGTGATGAAGGGAGGGGAAGGATAGCTGCAGTTGGGGAACCGAAGTCCAGGAGATTTGTATCACCATCCGGGACCACTCGCGCTCCCTCCAGAGCGAGCGTGAACGTAAATCAAAGAGGGGGGGGGGTGATGGGGCAACTCATTAAGTGAACCGTCCTAGGCTAATGAAACCCAGAACTCCTAATGTGAGTTTTAATGGATTAATTAATTCTATAATTAGACACTAGAATTATGCTACTTGTCATTAACAATGTGAGTTAACAATTAACTGGATTTCACATACATCCTAGCTATTCCCTGCGCGCGATTACTAGCTATAACTTATACTAAAACACCTTAACTTAATGTGTGTCTTGCGTGTGGAGACGTCTTCAATTGGCGCGGTCTCCTGCTGAGTTCTGACCGGCGCGGCTCCGCTTCTGGTGGGGGCGGGGAGCGACGGCTTTTTGTGGATCGGAGCGGGAAACTGACCGACCTAGTAGCTTGATGGTTAAGGACGGGTGCTGAGATGGACTTTGCAAGCAACACACTTCACCGACGTATTCTTGGTCAATCGTACACTGCACTTTGTGGAGTTCCGGCGGGAGGGGTCTGTACCCAAATCACTTGTTTGATGTCCCTTGGTACACAATCGTCACTCAAGGATGAAAATCCTTAATAGCCACATGAGGGAGGAAAGGACGCGAATGGACTTCCGAGAATGAGCGGTCCGACCTCCCTTGTTGAACCCGATGGGAAGACTGACCTGTGTCCCGCGGCATGTGTGGTCAAAAATGCCCGCCAGCTAGCATCCAACGTTGCCAATACTTCTACGTTCCCGCCACTAGTGTTGAAGGGTACTACGAATAATGTTCATGTGGAAGATGACACAGTTCCAATTGTTCCTTGAGGTAGACACTATTCACGAGCGGGTTAGATACGATCCTAATTATTCTAATTGCCTAGTTTAAAACAAATATGTGGCAGCGCGCAGGGGGGGTGTGTTCGCACGAAGCTGGAACAAGGTCGCTTTGTGCTTGGGCGCGAAAACCGTTGGTCTAGGCTATGGGAACACGAATCTAAAGGGAGGGGGGGTTCTCTAGATAATTAGAAGTCTCTCACTTCGTTAAGGCACTGTAATTGATTGTCAAAATGGCACGACAGTTGATGAGGATAAGGAGAAGGAGAAAGGACAGGAAGTAGCTACTAGAAGTCTTAAGGACTCTGGTAATTCCTCAGAGTATAGGGAATGAATGACCGAAACGGGGAGAAATCGGACGAAAGAAAATGGGAAGGGGAGACAGCGAGTCGGGTGTCACAATAATATTCAAAAATTGTGACAATAGCAACTCCACATCAGAGCATGGCAGCCAAAGTTGGTTTACACCCTTGACACATGTTATCAATGAGGATAAAAAAGACAGATCCACAACACTAACAAGAAATGAAAAAGTGATAAACAAACCCCTGTTTACTGGAAGACATCGGATATTAACCCAAAACAACATTTCTGGGACTAAAAGACTGCACAATGGAGCCCCCAAGGAGCAATACTCTCAATGCATTATTCAATTTCTTCGCAGATGATCTATATATTTAACAGCCCTTTGACATGTTTTACTCATCTTAGGCAGCCTACACACGTCTTTGTGACGTGCGTCATTTATGACGACCGTCGAAAAAGACGCTCGTTTTTAGATAACTATACTCGCAAACGTTGTCCTACACACGCAGCGTTAAAATGACGATCGTCATTATGGCGCCTGAGCGTTGCGCGTCATCCTGCTAATTTCAGAGAGCCTACACACGGAGCGTCTTTGTGACGTGCGTCATTTATGACGACCGTCGAAAAAGACGCTCGTTTTTAGATAACTATACTCGCAAACGTTGTCCTACACACGCAGCGTTAAAATGACGGTCGTCATTATGGCGCCTAGCGTTGCGCGTCATCCTGCTAATTTGACGCGCAACGCTCAGGCGCCATAATGACGACCGTCATTTTAACCAAGGTCTAAATATACAGGTCAGACCGTTTGAATTCTTCTGCGCAGCTTCTGACGTCATTAGGCTGAGTCCATTTTCTCTTTGTGAAACACTGAAGAAAACTGTGAAACGCCAAGGAAGACAGGAACTATAATATTTTATATATTATATATATATATATTATATATCATATATATTATATATTCATATATATAGACAGGAACTATAATATTTTATATATATTTATATATATATTTTATATGATATTTGTCAGAATATAACTAATTGCGTGGAGCGGTGCGAGCGAAGCCAACGTCTTTCCCAAACGACGCACCAGCTTCAACTGACAGCTATAGGACCCGCCAACCCCACTTTGAACAGCCAGGTGACGTTCACGGGCCCGCTGCGCCAACTCCCTCGAAATTCGGTCGGAAGTGGTTAGACCTTATATTCTTAGATCTTGATTTTAACGCTGCGTGTGTAGGACAACGTTTGCGAGTATAGTTATTGAAATTAGCAGGATGACGTGCAACGCTCAGGCGCCATAATGAAGACTGTCATTTAACGCTGCGTGTTAAATGAGTATAGTTATCTAAAAACGAGCGTCTTTTTCGACGGTCGTCATAAATGAAGCACGTCACAAAGACGCTCCGTGTGTAGTCTGCCTTAAGGGCCCCATTCACGACAACGATTTTCAACCCCAACCCAGATTTCGAACATGGTCGGGGTTGGAGTTGTGGTTGGTGGATTCGCCACTCACTGCAACAACCAATTGTCCAATTTTTCGCAGTTGATCCGCAGTTCTATTGTGATAAGATGTCTGATCTCGACTCTGACGATATTTTTAATATTGCTGTTTTTTTTTAGAGGCAGATAGAAAGCTAAAAAAAAAAAAAAAAAGTCAAAGTGGTGTAAGTCTTGGCTTCAAAAAAGAAACAAGCTATCCCATAATCAATTATTAGAGGAACTGAGACTAGAGCCTAAAGACTATATGAATCCACATTTTTAGAACTTCTGTCCTTGGTAACACCAATCATAAAAAACAGGATACGATGATGAGGAAGGCTATTACACCTTAAATTTTGAAACGAGTATTTCATAAGCATTGTTTTTCATTATTTTATTCGAGTATTCTTTACTTTTAACTTTCCATAGGCATGGATGTTGACGGTATATCTCAATAATCCCTCTTACGAAATCTTTACTGTACGCTTCCATTTTTTTTAGTTAGCCAGCACAACTATAGCTACAAACGCACGGTACGAAATTTTGGGCACAAGTGCTAGATTTGGTTGTCCGCACCCATCCACCACTCCAACCCCAACACAGACATAAAGCTCCGCCCACAAAATATCAGGAAAATCTGAACGATTCCAACCCCAACCACGACCTGCAAATCGGGGTTGCGATGTAGGTTGTTGGAGCCCATCCACGAGAAAATTTGGTCTGGGTTGGAGTTGGAAATCTGGGTTGGGGTTGAAAATCGTTGTCGTGAATGGGGCCCTTTACACTCTTTGCGAGACCAACGATGGGTACCTGCATGTGGAGGTCCGGCAAGATGTACAGTGAAACTACCCATCAACCTCCTCACCTCCAATGGGAGGTGTAGATATTGGCCCCAATCTATGAACTTCTGCTGTATATCTTACACTTTTTCTCACATGGAAAAACTCACATGGAGAACTGACAATCTTCTGCCACGCATCACCAATATATGCATATAGATATATGTTTGCATATACACATATCACAACAAAGTTATGTCGTAGCACATTAGTAAAATAATACTGATAACCCACTTTCGGAGAAGAATAAGCGAAAGTATAGATATTTGTATATTTCGATCACTAACTGTGATCCTCTTCAGCAGTGTGATCTTCTTCAGCAGATGTGATCCTCTTCAGCACATCTGCTGAAGAGGATCACAGTTAGTGATCGAAATATATAGATCTTTATACTTTCGTTTATTCTTCTCCGAAAGTGGGTTATCAATATTATATACACATATATTCCACATTTGCTATATTTCTTAAGCTCATCATTTGTATGTTTTATGTGAAGCTAGATTTTTGAAATAACTTATTGGATACATAAACATAGTCTATGTAGGATTCATCAGCTTTATATATATGCATATGTTAATATATACACATACTTGTTTATTCTATATTTGTTATATCTTTTAAGCTTATCATTTGAATACTGTATGTACAGGTAGAATCTCAAAGTAACTTATTGGACGCACAAACATAATTCATAAAATCTACTTTTACAACTATCAAATTCACTAACTCATGATTTTCAATAAATTGGCCACAGATGCAGTCTTTCCTCAAATACATGAACACTATCTTCTCGTTTTGTGGTTATCACTTATATTCTTATTACCCTATCTATCATTTCATTTAGAAAAAATGGTACTTGACATTTGTATATTGTATATTGGGCTACTTTGGTGAATCAGCGTTACTCAATCTTCCATATTCCTGGCATTGAAAAAAGACAAACAAAATAAGTCCTAATAATGAATTTTATGGTACTCGCCGATAGACTCACACACACAGACACACACACACACACACACACACACACACACACACACACACACTCTCACACACACACACACGCGCACACACACACACACACACACACACACACACACGGCTCGGTGGCGGATTGGTAAAGCACTGGCCTCACAAGCCAGAGAACCGGGGTTCGATTCCCCGGCCGGGCGGAGATAAGTTGGGTTTGTCTCCTTTCACGTGTAACCCCTGTTCACCTAGCAGTGAGTAGGTACGGGACGTTAGTCAAGGAGTTGTGACCTTGCTGTCCCGGTGTGTGGTGTGTGAGTGGTCTCAGACCTACCCAGAGATCGGCAAATAATGAGCTCTGAGCTCACTGCCGTAGGGTGGTGTCTGGCTGTCTCGACAGAGACTGCAGCAGATCCGAGGTGAATACACACACACACACTTTCGTCGGATGGACGGCGAGAATTGGAATTCCAAAGAAAAAGCAAAATATACGTGGATCTCAACGTCAAGGAAGTATCTTATTGTATTTATAGGGAAGGGGAAAGCTCGTGGTGTAGTGGGAAGGTGATAAAAAAGGAGAAGGGGACTGATTACTGAGGGAAATGGAAGGAAATGAGGAAGGGGAGGACTTGGTCCAGGAGGCCAGGCGTCTTGTAAACAAGAGAAGGACCGAGGATGATTTTGGAGACGAAGGGACTAACAAAAATGTAAAGATTAGAAATATAGATAAGAGCAGCACAATGGAAGGTGAAGATAATAATTTCCAGGGATTTAATTACGGGGGGGGGGGATACCAACCTCCCCCGATTAGGAAGACTAGAGGAAAAACTTGAAAAAATGACCGAACATTGGGAAAGTAGGTTCGGTAACATAGCAACGATATCCAAGAGAGTTGAAAAAATGGAAGAAATAGAGAAGGTGAACAAAAACTTAGCTAAAGAAATAGAAGAATTAAAAAGACAGTCAAAAGAAGTAAAAGAAGAGAATGAGAAATTAAAGAGGAATAATAAAGACAATAAAGAGGCCATAGCAAAAGAAGCACAGGGTTGGAAAAAAATCCAAGAAAATAGTAAAGTTGCATTTACTGACATAATAAAACAGCAAATAAAAGAACAAAATGAAGACTCAGTTATTAAAGTGATGAGCCAGAAGGAGAATATAGTAAGAGACTTAGCAGATAAAAAGAAATGTATAATTATATTAGGAATGGAAGAGAAATATAACCTAATTAGAACCACAAGAATCAATGAGGAAAAAGAAAAAGTAAGCAGTTTACTAGAATTAGTTCAGGAAGATGAACCTGAAATCATGAAACAAATTGAAGAGATGTATAGACTCGGAAAGTATAGTACAAATAGGACCAGACCAATTAAGATTAAATTCAGGTCACAAACGACGGCAGAGAATATCTTAGCAAAAACAGGGAAAATAGCAGCAAGTGAACAATATAAAAAGGTATGGATAAAAAGAGAAATGAATAAAGAGGAAAGAGAGGAGGAAAAAATGAAAAGACATGAAGCTAAGGAAAAAACGAGAACAGAACAGAGTCAGAAAAAGATAAATTGTATTGGGGAGTAGTGAATATGAAAGTAAGGAAATACGACATACTAGAGAAAAACAAAAGGGAAACAGTGAATACAATGGAAGTGGCAGAAAACTAAGAGTGTCTTACACAAATATAGATGGACTAATAACAGGATTGAATGAGCTAAATGGTTATCTGAAGGAAAAAGAACCGGGCATAATGGGAATTGTAGAAACGAAATTAAAAGGTCCACTACCACCCAACAGTGTAGGACATGATGCATATAATTATTGGATTAGAAACAGAGAGACAAAACAAGGGGGTGGAGTTATGTTCCTGACTAAGAAGGATATAAACGTGAGGTGTGTTACATATGGAAAGAATACAGTAGAGATGATTATGATCGAAGTGGAAGACAGAGATAAGAAGAGCAGAAAGTTTGTAATAAATTATGTGCCTCCAAAAACAGCCTCGTGGGAAGAGAGTGAACATAAAAGTATGTTAGAGGACACGAGGATAACATTAAATAAGATAATGGAAGATGGAGGAAGAATAGTTATGATGGGCGACTTTAATTGCAAAGAAGTCTGCTGGGAAGAGATGACAGTAAAGGGTGGAGACGGCTCATAGGGAAATATTCTACTCGAGATGATTATTTACTATACAATGACACAATGGATACAGGAGAACACTAGGTATGGAAATGAAGAAGAGCCATCGAGACTAGACCTAATAATCATATCTGAACCTAGAATAGTGGAAAAGATTGAATATAAGACACCAATAAGTAAAAGTGACCACATATTGATTGAACTGGAACTAAATGAGGAAAAATACATGAAAAGAAATGAACAATATAGAAAAGGAAGAATGATGTATGGAAAAACAAACTTTGATGAAATAAGAGAATTCTTTCAAAAAGAAAACTGGGAAGGAATATGCAAAGAAGAAACAACACTGGAAGAGAAATGGAATATTTTGACAAAATTTTATAAAAAAGAAGTGGAAAGGTATGTCCCAAGACAAAAACAAGAAAAAGAATATGTAAAGTGCTGGTACAACAAAAGTTGTAGTGAGTTAAAAGACAAAAGAGATAAAGCTTGGACCAGATGGAAAAAAGACAAAAGACCTGAAAAATGGAAAATATATACTTGTTACAAAAATGAATATGTACAAGTGTGCAGAGAGGAAAAGAGAAAATATGAAAAAGATGTAAAAAAAAATGTAAAGATCAACCAAAATTATTTTACAGATTTGAAAACAACAAATCTGAAAAACAAACAAGATTTGGAGAAATTAAGACAAGGAGGAGTTGAATACGCAGAGGAAATAGAAATGGCAGAAATTATGAACAAGCATTTTAAATCAGTGTTTACAAGGGAGAACATACAACCTGAAGAGATCGAATGGAAAGAGAAAGTCCCCCTATGAAAGAAATAGAAGTAACAAAGAATGAAATAATGAAACACTTGAGTAATCTTGATGTCAGAAAATCGCATGGACCAGATGAAGTAGCAAACTGGATTTTGAAAGAATGCAGGAATGAACTGGGAGACAAAATACATAGCATAATAAACAGTTCCTTAAAAGAAGGAAAAGTTCCAGAAGATTGGAAAAAAACAAATATAGTACCTATATATAAAGGGGGAAATAAAGAAGACCCTACCAACTATAGACCAGTCTCTCTAACAAGTACAATAGCAAAAATTTGTGAAAGAATTGTCAAAAGTAGATGGGTAAAATATTTAGAAAAAAAAAAAAAAACAGCGTGCTAATTACAAGGCAATTTGGATTCAGAGAAGGACGATCATGCGTCACATACACACACACACACACACACACACACACACACACAAACACTTCAACGAACGGACGGCTTAGAAGACGTTCTGAAGAAAAGTGAAGTTTCGTGGATACCAAAACAAAGGAAGTGCCTATTGTATTTACAGGGTGGGGGAAATTGCTCGTGGGGTAGTGGGAAAGTAGGGAAAGAGGAGAAGGGGAGGGATTGCTGGGGAAATGGAAGGAAATGAGGAAGGAGAAGACTTGGCCCAGGCAGACAGGCGAAAGGTAAACAAACGGCCCCCCGACCAGCTGAGTGACGACGAAATGTCTAATAAAAATGTAAAGATTAGAAGTATAGATAAGAACAATACAGTAGAAAGTGATAAGAATATTTTCCAGGGATTTAAAGAGGGTGAGGGGGACACAACCCCCCGACTGACAAGACTAGAAGAGAAGGTCGATAAGATGATCGAGGACTTGGAGTGTAGTTTCGGTCATGTTAACAACATTGTACAGAGGGTTGAAAAATTGGAAGAACTAGAGAAGGCGAACAAAAACTTAACTAAGGAAATAGAAGACCTAAAAAGACAGTTAAAAGAAGTAAAAAAGGAGAATGAAGAGTTAAAGATGAATAATAAAGAAAACAGAGAGGGATGGAAGGCAATTCAAGAAAACAGTAAAGTTGCATTTACTGACATAATTAAACAGCAAATGAGAGAACAAACTGAAGACTCAGTTATTAAAGTGATGAGACAGAAGGAGAATAGAGTAAGAGACTTAGCTGATAAAAAGAAATGTATAATTATATTAGGAATGGAAGAGAAACATAACCCAGATACCTCAAGAACCAATGAGGAAAATGAAAAAGTAAGCAGTTTACTAAAATTAGTTCAGGAAGATGAACCAGAAATTATGAAGGAAATTGAGGAAAAATTCAGGCTCGGAAAGTATAGTACAGATAAGACCAGACCAATTAAGATTAAATTCAGGTCACAAACGACGGCAGAGAATATCTTATCCAAAACAGGGAAACTAGCAACAAGTGAACAATATAAAAAGGTATGGATAAAGAGGGAAATGAATAAAGAGGAAAGAGAGGAAGAAAAGCAGAAAAGACTTGAAGCTAATAAAAAAAAAACGAGAGCAGAACGGAGTCAGAAAAAGAGAGATTCTATTGGAGAGTAGTGAATATGAAACTAAGGCAGTTCGACATACAAGCGAAAAACAAAAGGGAAACAGAGAACACAATGGAAGTGGCAGAAAACTAAGAGTGTCTTACACAAATATAGATGGATTAATAACAGGATTGAATGAGCTGAATGATTAATTATTTGAAAGAAAAAGAACCGGACATAATGGGAATTGTTGTAGAAACAAAATTAAAAGGCCCACTACCACCCAACAGTGTAGGACATGATGCATATAATTATTGGATTAAAAACAGAGAGAAAAAGCAAGGGGGTGGAGTTATGTTCCTGACTAAAAAGGATATAAACGTGAGGGGTGTCATATATGGAAAGAATACAGTAGAGATGATTATGATAGAAGTGGAAGACAGAGATAAGAAGAGCAGAAAGTTTGTGATAAATTATGTGCCTCCGAAAACAGCCTCATGGGAGGAGAGTGAACATAAAAGTATGTTAGAGGACACAAAGCTAACATTAGATAAAATAATGGAAGATGGAGGAAGAATAGTTATGATGGGCGACTTTAATTGCAAAGAAATCTGCTGGGAAGAAATGACAGTAAAGGGTGGAGACGGCTCATGGGGAAACGCTCTACTTGAGATGGTTACTGACCATACAATGACACAATGGATACAGGAGAACACTAGGTATAGAAATGAAGAAGAGCCATCGAGACTAGACCTAATAATTACATCTGAACCTAGAATAGTGGACAAAATTGAATATAAAACACCAATAATTAAAAGTGACCACATATTGATTGAACTGGAACTTAGTGAAGAAAAATATATGAAAAGAAATTAACAATATAGAAAAGGAAGAATGATGTATGAAAAAACAAACTTTGATAAAATAAGAGAATTCTTTCAAAAGGAAAACTGGGAAGAAATATACAAAGAAGAAACAACAGTAGAAGAGAAATGGAATATTTTGACAAAAAATTACAAAAAAGGAGAGGAAAAGTATGTCCCAAGACAAAAACAAGAAAAAGAATATGTAAAATGCTGGTACAACAAAAGTTGTAGGGAGTTAAAAGACAAAAGAGACAAAGCCTGGACCAGATGGAAAAAAGACAGAAGACCTGAAAAATGGAAAATATATACCTGTTATAGAAATGAATATGAACAAACGTGCAGAGAGGAAAAGAGAAAATATGAAAAAGATATCATAGAAAAGTGTAAAGATCAACCAAAACTATTCTACAGATTTGTAAACAATAAACTGAAAAACAAACAAGACTTGGAGAAATTAAGACAGGAGGGAGTTGAATACACTGAGGAAATGGAAATGGCGGAAATTATGAACAAACATCTTAAATCAGTGTTTACAAGGGCGAACATACAACCTGAAGAGAACGAATGGAAAGAGAAAGTCCCCCCCTATGGAAGAAATAGAAGTAACAAAGAATGAAATATTAACACACTTGAGTAATCTTGATGTCAGAAAATCGCATGGACCAGATGAAATAGCAAACTGGATACTGAAAGAATGCAGGAATGAACTGGGAGACAAAATACATAGCATACTAAACAGTTCCTTGAAAGAAGGAAAAGTTCCAGAAGATTGGAAAAAAGCAAATATAGTACCTATATATAAAGGAGGAAATAAAGAAGAACCTACCAACTATAGACCAGTCTCTCTAACAAGTACAATAGCAAAAATTTGTGAAAGAATTATCAAAAGTAGATGGGTAAAATATTTAGAAAAAAACAAAGTGTTAAATCCAAGGCAATTTGGATTCAGACAAGGATGATCATGCATCACCAATTTAATATGTTTCTATTCAAGGCTAATAGATATAATACAAGAAAGAGATGGATGGGCGGACTGTGCATTTCTAGACCTAAAGAAAGCTTTTGACAAAGTACCACATAAGAAGTTGCTTAAGAAATTAGAAACTGAAGGAGGAATACAGGGCAAACTACTAAATTGGATGGAAGACTTTTTGCAAGAAAGAAAAATGAGAGTAGTGATAAGAAACCAGCACTCAAAATGGGATGAAGTAATAAGCGGTGTTCCGCAGGGAACAGTTCTGGCCCCAATAATGTTTGCTATATATATTAACGATATGGATGAAGGAATTGAAAGCTATATGAGCTTCTTTGCAGATGATGCAAAACTACTGAAAAGAGTGAAAACTGAAGAAGATTGTGAATCACTACAGAGAGATCTAAATAAAGTACAGGAATGGAGTAGGAAGTGGGAGATGGAGTTCAATACAAAAAAGTGTAGTATAATGGAATTTGGAAAAAGCAAAAACAGAATAACAGGAGCATATAAATTGGGAGAAGGAATAAAAAAAAGTAGAAAATGAGAAGGACCTGGGAGTCATTGTTATGAATAATATGTCACCTGAGAAACATATAAATAAGATTTTTGGAGAAACTTATAATTTAATAAGAACAATCAAAGTGGCATTTACATACCTGGATGAAGAAATGGTGAAGAAAATCCTAATCACCCTGATAAGACCAAGATTGGAATATGCAGCAACGATATGGTCACCAAGTACAAAATAAATGTATAAAAAAACTTGAAAGAATACAAAGAGCAATTACAAAATTGGCACCAACACTCTCAAAACTATCATATGAAGAGAGACTAGAAAAAATTGAACTACAGACACTAGAGCAAAGAAGAGAGAGAGGAGATTTGATAGCTATTTACAGAATCATGAAAGGCATAGAAATTACTGATAGAGAGAATCTGATAAAATGTGATGACAGAAATACAAGAGGACACGGAAAGAAAATCAAGAAAGACAGCTATAGAAGAGATCTGAAAAAGAACAGCTTTCCTCACAGAGTAATAGACAGTTGGAACAAGTTAGATGAGAAAGTGGTGTGTGCAAAAACAATACATGAATTTAAAAATAGTTTAGATAAAATGAGATATGAAGACGGGACCTCACGAGCATAGCTCCCCTTCCCGTAAAATACAACTAGGTAAATACATATATATATATATATATATATATATATATATATATATATATATATATATATATATATATATATATATATATGTGTGTATATATATATATATATATATACATATATATATATATAATTATATATATATATATATATATATATATTTATTGCTGGTAACCACTAAGGAAATCGGAAGAAAAACAGTAATTCCCAAGCGCTTTTGTGTAATTCACATCTTCAGGGGAATACAGAAAAAGTTGTGTTACAAAGAGGTTTAAAAGTAACAAGATTATACACTAGGAAAGGAACATAGTACGAGATGTCACAAGAATAAACAATAGGAAAGGAACTGGCATAGTACAAGATGACACGAAATATTACACTAGGAAAGGAACTGGTAAAGCACAAAAAGTCACATATGAAAATAAGAATAAGTCTTGGTACACAAAGTCATCAAGACTTATTCTTATTTCCATATGTGACTTTTTGTGCTTTACCAGTTCCTCTCCTAGTGTAATATTTCGTGTCATCTTGTACCTTGCCAGTTCCTTTCCTAGTGTTTATTCTTGTGACATCTCGTACTATGTCTGTTCCTTTCCTAGTGTATAATCTTGTTACTTTTAAACCTCTTTGTAACACAACTTTTTCTGTATTCCCCTGAAGATGTGAATTACACGAAAGCGCTTGGGAATTACTGTTTTTCTTCCGATTTCCTTAGTGGTCACCAGCAAAATTTGTGGATCACGTGTTGTTTTTAGTGATTTTTCTGCATATATATATATATATATATATATATGTGTGTGTGTGTTGTGTTTACTTACCTAGTTGTATTTTACGGGAAGGGAAGCTATACTCGTAGTGTCCCGTCTACATATCTCATTTTATCTAAACTGTTTTTAAATCCACACACCACTTTTTCGTCCAACTTGTTCCAGATGTCTATTACTCTGTGGGGAAAGCTGTTATTTTTCAGGTCCCTTCTATAACTGTCTTTCTTGATTTTCTTTCCGTGTCCTCTTGTATTTCTACTATCCCATTTTATTAGATCCTCTCTATCAATAGTTTCTATGCCTTTCATGATTCTATAAATAGTTATCAAGTCTCTCTTCTTTGTTCTAATGTCTGTAGTTCAAGTTTTGTTAGTCTCTCTTCATGTGTGTGTGTGTGTGTGTGTGTGTGTGTGTGTGTGTGTGTGTGTGTAACACCGATAAACTAATGAAAAGTGTCAGTAATTGTATATACCATGAAACCCGATATTGAACATATCTAGGTTCCGTATACTGATGGAAATGGATATACATTGTTAATTTCTTTGGTCACTACTTTTGGGGCTTGGAGAATTTTCCCACTATGAGAGTTCGTTGTTAGCTGGCGGGTTTCCCGCCTGAGCCTATATTAAGGCCGATGCGACAACGTGAAGAGCCTGTAAAAGGCGCAGTAATTATATTGCTGTGACCGAGGCTCCAGCTGGTGGGGTTCTCCGAATTCCTGCAGGGAAATTAATTTTGTCCTGCATGGGTTTTTCAGCTTTAAAGAACGGGATTGAGTCCCTTGGCTCCCTGATAGTCTTTTGCGGCGCAACAATTTGCCATCGCCAGGAGACTTAAACGTAGTGGCCGAGGCTCCAGCTGTAAGAAAAATATTTTCCAGCTCCAGCCAACAGGACTGAACCCTATGGCCAATACTACCGCCTCCATATTGTGCGGTGCAGCAAAGCTGTCGAATCTAGAAGAATCTAATGCAGGAGGTTGCCACATAGAACCTCGCTGTCGGAGGTCATGTAGCAGGGTCCCTCACAGGCGTTTTATTCGGCGCTACCTACGCAAGGTCTCCTGCACAAAAATCAAATGATGAGATGCAAACCGCTGGCTCCAGTTAACATTTATTGAGTCAGTGCTACTCATTTTTTCACGCTTTTATCAGCTAGCTTCCCTGTAGCCTGGGTTACATGCCAGCGGCAAAGGCTCCTGGCAACATTTTTCCAAGGACCCAGAGACGGCAAAGGCTCCGAATGACATTTCTATAAGAACCTGCAGGAACTTTTTAAAGAAACTAAACATTCGCACTTGAATATAATCTTAAAAAGTGCAAACTGGAGAAAATTTTAATTCTAATTACAAATCAACACTTGAAAAAAAAAATCAAGAAAACATCATGAGTAGAATCTTTTTGGCGACTCTCATCATATGTAAATATTTCATTTTTCTGAAAAGACTTTCAGAGACCAAGCCAAGTACATTCGAATCTACGTAAAATGTTGACATCTGCTCAGTATCGAATTCTTATCTTGTCAACATTTTGAGCCAATACAAAACATGTCGACAAGATGAGAATTCGATACTGTAGTAATTATGATAATAATAATAATAATAAAAAAGTAATGATAATAATAATAGTAATGATAATAATAATAGTAATGATAATAATAATAGTAATGATAATAATGATAATAATAATGATAACTAGCGGAACCCGTGTAAATTACACGAAAGAGAAGAGGGTAAATCATTGCATCAAGATGGCAAGAGAGGTAGGATATCCTCTCCCTCTGTTGTCCTTCAGGGTACACTATAATGTCACGCTGGACAGGAGGTGCTCCATCATTACCGACAAATATTGCTGCAATTTCATCATTTGTTGGATTATTATATCTCCTCGCATCAGGGCCGGCAATAAATTGCATGGTTATTTTTCTGGGAGGGATATTTTGTAATGTAGCTCTCTGTTGCTCTTCAAGTTCGACAGTTCTCATTTTTTTATATGCCCCTACATAAGGATAATCGACCATTGCTCGAGATATTTTTTCGAAAACTGAATATAAGCAATTAGAATTTTGATTAGCATTTGACCTCAGATTTAATGCTTCATCTGTTTCAATTATATAGAGCTGTCCATATTTTCTTTCTTCATTTTCATTTGATCTTCGAGACCTTCCAGACCTTCAAGAACTTCGGCACTTTCGAGAACTTCAGCACCTTCGAGAGCTTCGGCACCTTCGAGAACTTCGGCACCTTCGAGAACTTCGGCACCTTCGAGAACTTCGGCACCTTCGAGAACTTCGGCACCTTCGACAACTTCAGCGACTTCGAGAACTTCGGCGCCTTCGAGAACTTCGGCGCCTTCGCGAACTTCGGCCCCTTCGAGAACTTTGGCCCCTTCGAGAATTTCGGCACCTTCGAGAACTTCGGCACCTTCGACAATTTCGGCACTTTCGAGAACCTCGACACCTTCGAGAACTTCGGCACGTTCGAGAACTTCGGCACCTTCGAGAACTTTGGCACCTTCGAGAACTTCGACAGCTTCGAGAACTTGGACACCATGGAAGGTCGTTGCTTTTGATGTAAGCGTGACACAATATAACACATACGCTATCGTATAATAATAATAATAATGATAATAATAATTATAATAATAATAACAACAACAGCAACAACAACAATAATAATAACAGTAATAATAATAACAATAATAATAATAAAGTCTACGGAACAAACATGCCTTATTTCAACCATTCGAGAAGCGTGACACACAAAATAACACACACGCTATCGTATTAATATATATGATAATAATAATAATAATAATAATGATAATAATAATAGTAATAAAATAAAATAATAAAAACAATAAAGATGATTATAAATAATTAAATAATAATAGAGTAATAATAAAGATAATAAAAATAACTAAAAATAATAATAAAAATATTGATAAAACAATAATAAAATTATAATTAAAATGTTAATGAAAATAATAAAAAAAAAATAATAGTACATACATATACCAAGGCCTTTTCCCCCTTACAAGAAAGGTAGCCCCCAAAAAAGGCATAAAACCATTCCCACCCATTCCATCCCTAAATACACTCCACTCCCCTTCACCCTCCCTCTTATCTTAGCACCTCCTGGATGACGGGTCATCCCTGCACCTTGTCCACTGCCCTGGGTCAGAGGCAGTGTGGCAAGACACAGCATATCCACAGCAAGGCCCCTTCATTAAATCGGCGACCCCCCATGCAGAAAAGGAAACGGGGCTGCGTCAATTTTTTCTCACACTACCTCACCCCCATCCCCCCACCCAATCAACCTCATGCTTCACAACATCATCCATATACAACCATTCTCCATTCACCCCTGTCTTCTGTCCTCTCCCGTCCTTCCTCAACAGACATTCCCCTCCTCACCAAAGCCTCCTTCACCCCATCCATCAACCTCATCCTAGGACGCCCCCTCATGTTCACTCCCTCCACATCTGCCTTCCATACCTCTTTTACTAGTCTTTCTTCACCCATTCTTTCCATGTGTCCAAACCATCCTAATACTCTTTCATCAACCCTATCTCCCAACTCCCTTTCCACCCCTGTTCTCCTCCTCATTTCTCACACTATCCAACCTAGTAACCCCATCATACTTCTCAGTCACCTCATCTCAAACACATTCAAACTCCTCTCTTCCTCACTTATGTCCCATGTTTCTGCCCCATACACAATCACTCCTTCATACAGTCTCCTCTTAGCATCCATTCCCAAATGTCTATTTCTTATTACACTTTTTAATCCACCAAGGCATTTACTTGCTTCTCTCAATCTACATTCTACCTCCACTCCACCCTTTCCTGCCATATTTGCACCCAAGTATCTAAAACTATCCATTTCCTCCAGTCGCTCTCCCTTTATGCCGCCCCAGGGCATATTGCTCTGGGGCGGCAATTCTAGTCTGGACATGCCGCCCATAAAGCTGGCAAAATAATTATATAAAAAAAGGTCAAAGAAGCCCTGAATATTTTACCGTAGTATTCGAATTTTGCGTTAGAATATGAAATATTTTCCCCTTATCCTTTCTGCAATAGGGACATTAAATACAAATTTTAAAATCCGTTTGATTATTTCGCAAGCCAATGGCTAAAACAAGCTGCAAGGGATGGTGGAGATGGAGAAGGGGCGGGGGCATCACTGAGAACTTTGCCCCGGGGCGGCACTTTGCCCCTGGGGGGCATTTTGCCCCGGGGCGGTACTTAGGCATGTAAGGGCTCGGCTCATCACGCTACCCCGCCCTCAGGGTTGAGTCCAACAGGACCGACCTCGACCTCGACGAGGACCTGGCTGCAACAGTAGCTGCCGCAGTCTCTGCTGCAATCACGCAAGCAGGATTCGTGCTGGACGAAGACTGCGTCAGAGAGGCCGCTGCCGCAGACCCATTCTACCAGATGCTACTAGCGAAGGTCTCCGCTGGCAACTGGCACGCTAATAAATCACAAGAAGTGGCTTGCCTTTGCCCCTTCTATGGGGTTAGGGAGAGGCTGGCCGTCGCGACAGATGTCGTGACATACACGTTCGACCAAGGATGCATCCGCCTCGTCATCCCCAAAGCTCTCCGCCAACGAGTAGCAGCTAACCTGCACGCGGGTCACCAGGGCGTCGACTCCATGCTCCGCAGGGCCAGGCAGGCGGTCTACTATCCAGGGATAGAGGGCGCCCTCCAGCATCACAGGTGTAAGGGATGGTCTTGTGAGGAGTGCGAGGCCCACGCCCCGTCCTTACCGGCTGAAACATTCATCGTAACCCCTCCCCCTGAATACCAGTTCCAATGCATAGTGGTAGACATGTTCCAGCACCAGGGCAACATGTACATGGCGTACGCGGACAGGCTGACAGGCTGGCTGGAACTGGCCCACTTTCCCAATGGCACCTCATCCAACCGAATCAAGACGCAACTGCGGAGGTACTTCACCCACTGGGTAGCCCCAAAACAAATATCGACAGACGGTGGAACGAATCTGCACAGTGAAGAAATGGCAGAGTTCTTCATGAAATGGGGCGTCTCGGTAAAACTTTCGTCCGCCCATTATCCCCAATCCAATGGCAGGGCAGAGGCCGCGGTCAAGGTTGCGAAACGTCTCATCATGGCCAACTGCGACAGCGGAGGCAGCCTCGACACAGATACAGCCTCACTGGCACTACTCCAGTATCTAAACACACCACTTTGGGGAATCAACAAGTCACCCGCGCAGCTAGGTTTGGGGAGACAATTACGGGACAGGGTGCCCACCGCCGGCCGACACCTCCTAGTCACTCAACACTGGGGCAGGGCACTTCGCCAGCGGGAGAAACAGATGGTCAACAACGGCGAAATTCTGGTCAACAACGGCCCAGCAAGAAGCCTGCCAACCCTCCTCCCCGGTGCCCGCGTGCAAGTGCAGAACCAGGCTTCAACTGCCTGGGACAGGACCGGCACTGTTGTCGGGGCACTCCCACATCGGCAGTAAACCGTCAGGCTGGACGGGAGTGGTCGAGTATCCAGAAGGAATCGTCGCCACATGAAAGCCATGATCACGACACCCAAGGGACTATCTCCATCACCGCCGACATCACACAGCACACCCTCGCCCAAGTCGACCACATAGGCAATCACGGTCACCGGCATGGTTAAAAGACTTTAGTCAGAAATGATGCGACCACTACTCTCTAGAGTTCACTATACAGGGGTCGTGTACCCATGTCACGGGCACATTGTATACCTCTGTTCTTCTCTTTTGTCAAAAATTTGTTTATTACAAAGGATTACAAAGGCAAAGCATGCCGACAGGAGACCTTTTGATCCATATCTAGGTCGGATGCAAAAAAAAAAAAAAAAAAAAAAAAAAAAAAAAAAAAAAAAAAAAAAAAAAAAAAAAAAAAAAAAAAAAAAAAAAAAAAAAAAAAAATATTAATAATAAATTAAAACTATAACAATGTAAATAACAATTAAAATACATAAATAAATGCATTGGTATAGTTGAATAACAAACAAACAGGTAAATAGTAAATGATAATAAATTGACATATAACTAATAATAAATGAAAATCAGACAGACAAATTATAACAAAACAAAAACAAATAATATAACATAAATTATAATAATTACAGCATCTTACTTAGGTATTTATCTAAATGATTCTTAAAGCTTCGAACTGAACTACATTGCACTACCTGTGCAGGAAGTTTATTCCATTCATTAACTACACGGTTGGCAAAGTTGTTTCTACCTACTTCCAAATTGAATCTATTTCCGGACAGTTTGAGACCATTGTTTCTTGTCTGATTCTCATTCAATGTGAAAATTTTGTCACTTTTGATGTTGTCAATTCCCTTTAGAATTTTAAAGACCTGTATCAAGTCACCTCTGAGTCTACGCTTTTTTAGGGAAAACAGATTCATGTGCTTAACTCGATTTTCGTATGATTTATTTTTGATATTTGGAATCAGTTTTGTGGCTCGCCGTTGTACCTTTTCCAGTCTGTCAATGTCTTTAATGAGATTCGGTGACCATACGGAAACAGCATATTCCAAATGTGGACGAACTAACGATTTATATAGCTTGTTAATGAGTGATGGACTTTTGAAATCAAAAGATCGCGCAATCAATCCCAGAATCTTATTTGCTTTCTCAGAGGCTGAAATACACTGCTTGGATGATTTGAGGTCGTTACTGATAATTACGCCGAGATCTTTTTCACTATCCACTTTTGTTAAGGAATTTCCAAATAACTTGTAATCGTACTTACTGTTATTTTTACCTATGTGCATTACCTTGCATTTACTTGTGTTAAATTTCATTAGCCACTTTTCAGACCATTGCTGTAATTTATCTAAATCTTCTTGAATATCTAATTGGTTTGAGTGATCATTTGCCACTCCGCACAGTTTTGTATCATCAGCAAATTTGGAAACAGTAGATTTTAGTCCATTGTCTATATCATTTATATATACTATGAATAGAAGTGGCCCAAGAACGGAACCCTGAGGAACTCCACTTGCAACATTTTTCCATCCAGAAGTTTTTCCATTTAAAACAACTCTCTGTTTTCGACCTTTCAACCAATTACTAGTCCAACCTAATAGGCTACCACTTATTCCATGCAAAGCTAATTTAGTAAGTAGCCTTTCGTGTGGGACGGTATCAAAAGCTTTTGCAAAGTCTAGATATATTAAATCTATATTGTTTCTTTTGTCATAATTCGAGATAACTGTGTTGTAGAATTCGAGTAAGTTAGTCACGCAAGAACGTTTCCGTCTGAAACCATGCTGGCTATCATTTATCAAACGGTTACTTTCTAAATGATATTCGATATCATCTCTGATGATAGTTTCCATTATTTTTCCCACGATCGAAGTCAAACTTATAGGCCTATAGTTATTTGGTTTCTTTTTGTCACCTTTTTTGAATATGGGAGTAACGTTAGCTAGCTTCCATTCTCTTGGGACATCTCCGGATATGATGGATTTCTTGAAAATAATTTCTAATGGAACAACAATCTCATTTTTCATTTCCTTTAAGATTCTTGGATGCCAACCGTCAGGCCCTGGTGTTTTGTTAACTTTGAGTTTGTCTATACACCTTTGAATTTTTTCTTTTGTTATATTTACCGTAGTGAGTAAGTTTACCCCAGACTTTTCACAGGTTTCAGTTTGGAATTCACTTTGAGGTGTTTCGTTTACGAATACCGAGCTAAAATAATTGTTTAAGATATTGCACATTCCTTCATTTGAATATTCAAGTTGACCGTCAGCAGATAATAGTGGACCAATGTGATTCCTAACAACCTTTTTATCTCTAATGTAACTATAGAATTCTTTGGGATTCTCTTTGGATTTCTCAGCGATGTTCATTTCGTATTGTCGTTTTCTTTTTCTTATTGTCTTTTTTAAATCTCTCTGTATTGATACATAACTTTTCCATATATACTGTATTATAATATTAGTTAACCCATGACAATTATCATGGTTTATCTCGGAGGGCAGCCGAGTGCTGCCCATATGTACCTGTATGCAAGCATGTAAGACAGTATACGCCTGGAGATCTATGGTGTTTGATTAACCCCAAACACAAAGGAATGTCACCTCAGCAACATACAAATATACACTTCAGGTCCTGGGCTGTTATTTACAAACAATGTTTTATTAGCTACACAGAGTGGAAAAGTGGACTCGGACAGCTCACTTGGGCTGTTATTTACAAACCTACCTATAAAAAGCAAAACCAGTCTTCTACCAGCTTCTTACACCCACAGTGCCTTCCTGTCATACACCTTTTCCAAATCTATAAAAGCCCCCCCCCCCAAAAAAAAAAAAATCTTAAAACTTTCTCATGTGTCTGCCTTACCACAAAATTCTGATCCACACAACCCTTACCTGTCCTAAACCCACACTGTTCTTCACCAATTACTCCCTCTGTTCCTCTCAATCAAAACCCTCCTAAAGGAATAAGCCCTCCCAACTACACTCAACAAATTGATCCCTCTGAAACCACTACACTCGTACTTGTCCCCTTTTCCCTTGTACAGTGGAACTATACAGGCACTCTTCCAGTCCTCCAGCACTCTACCATCTTTAAGACAAACATTAAACAACCTCACCAGCCAGTCCACCATCACTGTACCTTCCTTTAGACACTCCACATGACACCCACCTAAATCAAGTGCCTTACCTGCTCTCATTATCTTAACTGCTTTCACCTCATCTTTCCTTATTTCTCCTCATTCATTTGTCATTTTCTTAGTGCTTCCCACTGCAACTACATTTCCTTCCCTATCCTCCTTCACATTTAGCATTTCCCTAAAATATTTTGCCTATCTTCCTCTTGCTCTTCCATTATCATATCTCCAACTTTTACTTTCTCTACTTGATTTCCATCCCCTTCCTCTTAATTTCCTTTCAAAACATCTTTTTACTTTCAAAATTTTGTCATACTCTTTATTGACCTTTTCTTTGTACCTCTATCCTATTTTGTAACCAATCTGTGAATGCTCATTTCTTCTCTTCTACATACTTCTTTGCTTCATCATCCCACCACTATCCTTCCATTTCCTCAGGTCCTCCTTGTCCCACACATCTTTGCACACCTTGTGTCTCCCTCCTTGAAACATCCCCATTCCTTGTACTACTCTATCCTTCCACTATTCTCTCAGCTTTTTCTTGTACTCCTCCTCCTTTAAGCAGTTTATTCTAAGTACCTCCCTACCTTCTGTCCTTTTCCTTTCTTCATCTATCCTTCACTCTCAACTTGCCTTCCACCAAAAAATTACCTGATGTTCCCCTTTTCTATCCCCTTAGAACATGTACATCCAAAACTCTTCCTACTATTTTCCTGGTTACCACTACATAGGCATTAAAGCCCCATCTACCACCCTCTCCCACGTGTACTTATGCTTGACTTTCTTCCTAAACACTGTGTTTGTTATCATCATCTCTCTAGACACATCACCATCATCTTTCCACTACAATTTTTTCCTGGAACTCTACACTTCCCAACCACTCCCTCTATTGGTTCGTCTTCTACCCTAGCATTGAGATCTCCCAATACCACTACAGTGACAATTCTCCTGAAATCCACTATGCACTTTTAAATATAACTAAAAGGCCTCCCTTTCCTCTACATTCTTTACACTACCAGGTCCATATGCACTTACAAAGCCCCACATCTCACTCCCCAGTTTAACTTCATCAACATTAACCTTGAAGAAACCTCCTTTCATCCCACCACACATTTACCTATCTCTTCACTTACTAGTATAGCCACACCTTCTCTTCATTGTCCTCTCTTCACTCCTGACACCCTCCCAACTACACTCACAAACTCAAACTCGTCCCTCCCTTTCAACTCAATGTACAATATGTACAAAATTCTGTCAAATACCATCCCATCTCACATCCACTCTCTTTTTGACCTCCATAACCTTGCATTTTGCTTCCAACTCCTTTACCTTTCATGTCTCCTCATCTGAAAAGCTCGCTACTAAATGCTGAAGATACACTTTTAGATGCTATTTCTGATTAAAAAGCAAAACAACTTAATGCTCCCTTTCCTTTATTTAAGATCTTGTACATATCACATGATAAACCGGTCACATAATTTAGAAACTACACAATAATCAATCTCAGATTCTTCCAAGGAGACAGCTCATTCAGGATTATTTCTTCTTCTATAATTAGGTTTCTTTATTTTCCTCTTCAATCTTCCTCTCCCTTTTGCCCAAGTCTGAATTGGCAAGCATTGATTTGGACAGTGTTTGATAAATTCCAATTGCAGATCCTACAACACCAGAAATGTCACTTACATTTGATGGAAGAATGAGGGTATTGTTCTTCTTTGCAAGGTTTTCAAAAGCACCTATGTAATTCTGTGCAGTTGACAGGGAAGCAGCATTCAATCCTGCAAGATAAAAAATTATTATTAAGCACATTACACACTTGTTAGTTAAGATCGTTCTACATCATTTTCAGAGATTATGCCATATACATACATACTAAGGGCTTTTTCCCCCTTACAAGGGAGATAGCTAAAGTCAAAAGGCTCCCACCCATTTCATCCCCCACATACTCCACTCCCATTCATCACCCCTCCCTCCCTTTTTTCTTGGCTCCTGGATGATGGATCATTCCTGCATCTTGCCCACTGCCCTGGGTCAGGGGCAATGCAGCAAGAAACAGCACATCCACAGCAAGGCCACCTCATTTAATTGGCAACCCTCCTCTTCATCACCTCATGTAGGAAAAGAGAAGACAGGGAGAAATTCCTTTGGGCTCTGTCAAAATATCATACACTCATACTCCCTAACCCCCCATCCCCCACAGACTCCCTACCATGCATCACAGCATCATCCATACACAGCCATTCTCCACTCACCCCTATCTTCTGTCTTCTCCCTTCCTCAACAGACATCACCCTCTTTCCCAATGCCCCTTTCACCCCACCTATCTCATCCTTGGTCGCCCTCTCATTATGCCACATATGCCATGAAAACAGTAAAATAACCTGTACTTTATAATCATATGGCACAGACATGTACAATAATACTTAAAGATGGTTGGCCAATCATTTGGCAGGTACAAATGCTTATGTGTCATATAATGTCCAATCGTAGCATACCAGAATCTTTAGGAATGGAGTACCTCAGGGTTCCATTCTATCCCCATCTATATATGCACAATATTCCCACACCCCAGAAATACAAATATCTTTTTATGCAGATGACATAATAATAACATGCACACAACATAATACATACAGAGCCACAGAAACAGTACAACCACACCTCAACATGCTCAGCACCTGGTTTGCCACAACACTCAGAATAACCCCAACCAAATTGACAGCCACAATTCTCACCAACTGAACATCAGAACACAAATACATACCACTCCTTGGTCTTTCTCGACAATACCTTCATACCACACACACCCAAGATTCTTGGTGTAACATACGATACATCCAGGTCATTCAAACAACACATCACAAAGACAAAATGCAAACATAGACTCTATCTATATACAGTGAGTCCTCCTTATATGGTAATTCTTTATCCAGTAAATTCAGTTACGGCATTTGGTAATTACTACCCTCGATTCTATTTACAGTAAGAAAAATTCACAGATATGATATTTGCTAGATATTTTGAAGAGGAAACAGCAGGGAGAAGTTACATCTGCCATATCCTATTATTACATGTTATAATGGGTTCGGTATACGGTAATTTCGATTTGCAGTAAGGTTTTCAGGAACGCATATGTACCGTATAACAAGGACTTACGGTACCAAAGGCTTTTCCCTCTTTATATTGGATGTAGCCAAATCAAAAGGCACATACCCACTCCCACCCTTTTCACTCCCATCCATCACATTTTCCTTCCTCTAATCTTTCTTCTTGTAGATGATGGGTCATCCTTGTATACCACCCATTGCCCTGGGTCTGAAGCAATGCAGCAAGACATCCACTGCAAGACTGCTTCACTTAATAAGTGACCCCCCCCCCCTCCTCTATCCCCTCATGCTGAAAAAGATAAAATGATGAGAAATCCCTTCAGGTTGCATCCAAATATCATTTACACATAACGATTTCCTACTCCCCCTGATCCCCCATCTTTGCTTTATAGTATCATCTATAAACAGCCATTCTCCACTCACCCCCTATCTCCTGCCTTCTCCCTTCCTTGCTCAACAGACATTCTCATCTTGCTCAAAGCCCCTTTCACCCTATCCATCCATCTAATCCTCAGTCATCCCCTTCAAATTCACTCCATTCACACCTCTTAACTAATATTTCTTCACTCATTCTTTCCATGCATCCAAACCACCCCAATACTCTTTCATCAGCCCTATCTCCTATCTGCCATTTCATTTTCCACCACTGCCCTCCTCACTACCTTGTTTCTCACTCTATCCAACCTTATAACCCCTACCATACTTCTTGGACATTTCACCTCAAACACATTTAAACTTTTCCTCTCTGCCTCTCTTAAATTCCAAGTCTCCACTCCATTGAGTGCCAATTACAATCACCCCTTCATATAATCTCCTCTTTGCATCCATTCCCAGATGTCTATTTCTCATGACACTTTCTAATCCCCAAAGGCATTTACTTCTCTCAATCTACAATTTACCTCCACCTCCACTCTTCTCTTTCCTGCCACATGCAACCCATACCTAAAACTATCCACTTCCTCCAGCTTCTCTCCTTTAAAATTTACTTCCAATTCTCCCCCATTCACCTTGTTTTTACCCACATTCACCTTCAACTTTCTCCTATTGTATAACTCCCCAAACTCCATCACTAACTGTTTTAATCCCCCCTCTGCCCCTGCTACAAGCACAGTGTTGTCGGCAAACAACAAAAGGCTCACCTCCTATTTTTCCCAATTTTTTTTAACCATCTCCAGTCCCCTGCCCATTACCCTCACATTTACCTCCTACAGCATCCATGCATGTACACATTGAACAGCCATGGCAACATGACATCCCTAGACTTAACTTGCTGAAATCACTTCCAGGTACAACATTCAAACACAATGAAGAAACTAACATTACAGTGTACAAACAATATATACACTCAGTGTTGAATTATGCAAGCCCCAAATGGGCCTCTAACATCATTGAGACACATCACAACACTCTGGAGACTATAGAGAACAAAGCTATAAAAACAAATACAACACCTACAGACCATCTATACCATGAAATAAAAATCCTCGAAGTCAAGCATCACCTTGGGGTGAGACGGACACAAGCATTTGACACAGCCTCCACAAACACAGTCCACTCACTACATCACATTGCAGAGCACTCAAACATACCAAGAAACATCACAACATCCAAATACTTATATCACACACAAATATTCTATTCTCTCACTCCACAACCAGATACCCAGGCCTCCAGAAGCATATCTATAATCATATCGCTCACTGTTTCATCAACAGACTGAAAGATGACACAGTTCTGCATGCCACACCCCCTGACATCCATCCCTCTGAATCCTTTCTCCCCCAACAAGGCAGAATCCACCTAACCAGGCTGTGGTGTGGCCGTCATCCAGCCCTTCTAAATCATCAGATGCAGATGGATGAAAGCTTTGTGGATATATGTCCAGGATGTAACACTTCACCCCATACTATTCAACACATTATGGAAGATTGCCAATGTACACATTTACACATGCCAGTAACACAACATACACTCTATAAGGGCTTTATGGGAAATCCCCGTTCCAGCCATGGTGTTCCTCAGGGAAACGAGACTGCTTGGCCAGACAATCTTGGGAATGTCAATATCATCATCCCCCTGATAAGGAAGGTAGCATAGTCAAGGCATGCACCCACTCCCACCCATTCCATTCTCATCCACCACTCTTGTTGCCCCAGGTCTCTTGCAAAAAAGACCTGGGGCAACTGGTTGACTGACAGCAACTCTGCCTGTACTTCTCTCTTCCCTCCTTCCCTGTTGTTCCCTGCCTGCTCTCACAAATATCCTCTTCACTCTCTTCTTTTCTGCACCAATTTCTGGAACATACCAATCCCTCTGAAACTACTACATACATATTTGTCTCCTTTCCCCTGGTATAGTGGAACTATACATGCACTCTTCCGATCCACCTGTGCACTACCCTCTCTCAGACCCATATTAAACAATCTCACCAGCCATTCCACCATAATTGCTCCTTTGTACTCATGAGCTTTATTTGCCCTGAAACACAAGAAAGAAAATGTCCAACTTACCCTGTTCATGTTGCAAAGCCTCACATAAGATACGTAATCCTTCTGCTTTGCCAAGAGCTGCATTTATCTGCTCCATTTTGTCTGCCTCAGAAGCTAAAATTCGTGCCTGTCTCTTACCCTCTGCTACATTAATCTGGCAGACACAAGAAAAAAAAAAAAAAAAAAGAGTATTTCAAGTTGCATATTTTGTTCTTATTACTCTCCAAGCATGACAATTATCACATAATGTGTACCCCTGTACAGGGGTACTGACTGCATATGCCTAGGTCTCTTAATCTAACACTTGGCAACCGCCACTTGTGTGGACATTTGGGCCCAGGACACCTAAGTTTATAACTATGGACTCAGTACTTTAGGAACTTATGTGAAGCCCCTACAGTAGAGTGGTTTAGTGATGCTACTTGGGCAAGAGATAAGGAACGAAGATGGTTCAAGGTTGCACGGTGGCAGGATAGTTCATACTAAGGGTATCATACTACATTTGGGGCACTGTCCTAGCCCTCTCTGCAAGGGGGAGTTCTATGACAACTAAATCATATCATATCCTATGGATAATAGCTACACAATATTATTTTGTCAGCCTTGTCTCCACTCACAGAGGAATTTTGACCCTCCCCCTTTCTTTCTGTCCCTACTTTCTACAGCCACCTTTAAATCTCTCATATACCACTCCAGTTTCCACCTCTTCATTTTTCAGTTCCCGAGGAGGATAAGTATGCCACCACTATGTTCTTATTCATATTATACACATATACCAAGGGCTTTTTCCCCTTTATCAGAGAGGCAGCCAGTCATAATTCCGCTCCCATCCATTTCATCCCATCACACTGGTTCCTCATGGATGACGGGTTATCCCTGCATCTTGCACATTGCCCTAGGTCAGAAGCAATGCAAGACACAGCACATCCACAGAAAGGCTGCTTTATTTAACTGGCAACCCCTTCTGTCTCTTCATGCAGAAAAGGAGATGGGGAGAAATCCCTTTGGGCTGCATCAAAATATCATTCACACATAACCACTCCCTAATCCCGCCCCCCAATTCCCCACCCACTCCCTTCCATTCATCACAGTATCATCCATTCACAGTCATTCTCCATTCACCCCTATCTTCTGCCTTCTTCCTTCCTTCCTCAACAGACATATCCCTCTTACTCAATGCCCCCTTTACACCATCAATTCATCCTCGGTCACCCTCCCTCATGTTCACTCTCTCCACCTCTGCCTTCAAGACTTCTTATATTAATCTTTTCTCATTCACTTTCCATGTGTCCAAACCATCCCAATACTCTTTCATCAACCCTATCTCCCATCTCTTTTTTCACACCGCTCTCCTCACCTCTTTATTTCTCACTCTATCCAACCTTGTAACCCCTACCATACTTCTCAGACATTTTGTCTCAAACACATTTAAACTCTTCCTCTCTTAGGTTCCATGTCTCTGCCTCATACAGTTCTGCTACCATGATCACCCCTTCATGCAATCTCCTCTAAGCATCCATTCCCAAATTCTACTTTACATAAAATTCACATTATATATGGGAACTAAAGGAGACCATGAATGTGTATTTCATCACCAATAACCAATGCTCCTGTCCCTTAGGGATAACATTGTGCTAAACACACGAGTCAAGGTGACAATGGGTAGATTTAAGGTGGGTAGCAGCAAGGAGGAAGAGTACAAGTTAAACTGATGAGTATTTTTATTTGAGTGGGGATAAGTCTCTAATCATAAAAGAAAATTGTGTGATTCTAATCCACAGGTGTGCCACTGAAATCTAAAATATTGACTGCATAAAACTTACATACACATACCAAAGGCCTTTTCCCCCTTATGTGAGAGGTAGCCAAAAGAAAAAGGCATAGAAACCACTCCCACCCATTCCATCCCTAACATACTCCACTCCCCTCTACCCTCCCTCTTATCTTCCCACCTCCTGGATGATGGGTCATCCCTGCATTTTGTCCACTGCCCTGGGTCAGAAGTAGTGTCACAAGACACAACACATCCACAGCAAGGCCACTTCATTAATTCGGCGACCCCACCCCTCCATCCCCTCGTACAGAAAATGAGATGGGGAGAAATCCCTTCAGGTTGTGTCAATTTATTTCTCATACATACTCCCTCACCCCCGACCCACTCTTCATGCATCACAGCATCATCCATACACAACCCTTCTCCATTCACCTTTATCTTCTGACCTCTCCCGTCCTTCTTCAACAGACATTCCTCTCTTTCCCAATGCCCCCTTTACCCCATCCATCCATCTCATTCTAGGATGCCCCCTCATGTTCACTCCTTCCACACTTCTTTTACTAATCTCTCTTCACTCATTCTTTCCATATGTCCAAACCATCCCAATACTCTTTCATCGACCCTATCTCCCAGCTCCCTTTCCACCCCTGTTCTCCTCCTCATTTCTCACTCTATCTGGTCTAGTGACCCCTATCATACTTCTCAGGCATTTCATCTCAAACACATTCAAACTCCTTCTCTCTTCCTCTCTTATGTTCCATGTTTCTGCCTCGTACAGTGCTGTTGGCACAATTACTCCTTCATACAATGTCCTTTTAGCATCCATTCCCAAATGTCTATTTCTTATTACACTTTTTAATCCACCAAGGCATTTACTCGCTTCTCTCAATCTACATTCTACCTCCACCCCTACTCTTCCCTTTCCTGCCACATTTGCACCCAAGTATCTAAAACTGTCCACTTCCTCCAGTCTCTCTCCCTTAATACTCACTTCCAGCCTGCTGCCACTCTCTCCCCTTGTACATCTCATCACCTTATTTTTACCCACATTTATCTTCAACTTCCTTCTTTCACACACCTTCCCAAACTCTGTCACTAACTTCCTCAATCCCTCCTCTGATCCTGCTACAAGCGCAGTGTCATCAGCAAACAACAACTGGCTTACCTCCCGCTTTTCTTCATTTTCTTTAACCACCTCCAACCCTTGACTCACTACCCTTGCATTTACCTTTCACACCACCCCATCCATGTATACATTGAACAGCCAGGGCGACAAAACACATCCCTGATGAAGTCCTACCTTTACCTCGAACCATTCACTTTCTCCATTTCTAATCCTAACACAAGCTCTACTACTCTCATAAAAACTCTTGACAGCTCTTAACACCTTTCCTCCTATCCCATATATCTGCAGTACCTCCCACAGTGCCTTCCTGTCTACCCTGTCATAAGCCTTTTCCAAATCCATAAAAGCCCAAAAAACATCCTTACCTTTTCCTATAGCTTTCTCACATACCTGTCTTACCACAAAAATCTGATCTACACAACCCCTACCTGTCCTGAACCCACACTGTTCCTCACCAATTACTCCATCTGTTCCTCTCCTAATCCTCTCAATCAAGATCCTCCCATAAGCCTTCCCAACTACACTTAACAAGCTGATCCCTCTGAAACTGCTACACTCACACTTATCCCCCTTTCCCTTGTAAAGTGCAACTAAACAGGCACTCCTCCAGTCCTCCGGCACTTTACCCTCTCTTAAACAAATATCAAATAACCTCACCAGCCAGTCCACCATCACTGTATCTCCTTTTTTCAGACATTCTACATGGCATTCATCCAACCCAGGTGCCTTACCTGCTTTCATCATCTTAACAGCTGCTTTCACTTCGTCTTTCCTTATTTCTCCTCCATTTTCCTCACTCATCACTATCATTTTCTTAGCGCTTCCCACTGCAACTACCTTTCCCTCCCAATCCTCCTTCAGATTTAGCAGCTCCCTAAAATACTCTGCTCACCTTTCTCTCACTGCCTTCTCTTCCATTATCATCTCTCCATCTGCACCTTTTACCTTTTTTTCTCTACTTGATTTGCCTCCTCTTCCTCTTTTAATTTCTTCCCAAAACATCTTTTAATTACTTTCAAAATTTTGTCATACTCTTACCCCATTTCACATCTGCTCTCCTCTTTGTCTCCTTAATCTTATGCTTTACTTCTCTTTACTTTGTCCTCTCATATGATTCCCTCGTCTTAATTTGTAACCAATCTATGAAAGCCTGCTTCTTCTCTTCTACACCCTTCTTTGCTTCCTCATCCCACCGCTCACTACCCTTCCTCCTATTTCCTCCTGTCCTCCTTGTTCCACACACCATCTTTGCACACTTTATGACTCCCCCCTTGAGCCATCCCCATTCCTCCTCCACTCCTAGTTCTACTCTATCCTTCACTACCTCTCACTCCTCTCTCAGCTTCTTCTTATACTCCTTCTCCTTTTCTTTCTCATTTAAGCAGTTCACTATAAGTACCTCCCCTACCTTCTGCCCTTTTCCTCTTTCTCCATCTATTCTCCACTCTCAACTTACCTTCCACAAGAAAATGATCTGATATTTCTCCACTCTCTCCCCTTAGAGCATGTACATCCTTAACTCTTCCTACCATACTCCTGGTCACCACTATATAGTCCATTAATGATCTATCTGACACCCTTCCATCCACCACCCTCTCCCATGTGTACTTATGCTTGACTTTCTTCCAAAACACTGTATTTGCTATCATCAACTCCACCATCAACTCTCCACTACAATTTTTTCCTGGAACTCCATACTTCCCAATCACTCTGTCTATTGGTTCATTTCCTACCCTAGTATTAAGGTCTCCCAATATAACTATATTGACATTTCATCCTAATCCCTCTTATGCACTCATTTAAATCCACCCAAAAAGTCCCCCTTTCCTCTATGCTCTTCTTACCACCAGGCCCATATGCACTTACAAAAACCCACATCTCCCTTCCCAGTTTCACCATCCACATCAACCTTGAAGAAACCTCCTTCCACTCTACTACATGCTTACCTATCTCTTCACTTACTAGTGTAGCCACCCCTTCTCTCCCTTGTCCCTTCTTCACTCCTGAGAACCTCCCAACTATACTCCCAAACTCACACTCACCCCTTTCAACTTAGTTTCACTCAATGCCAACACATCCATCTTTCTTTTCACAAACATACTGCCTATCTCTTCCCTTTTACTCTCATCTGTACCACATCCATGCACATTAAAAGACCCAAACCTTAGGGTACTGGTTGGAAAACTCCTAGACCCTCTTATGCCTTTACTTTTTTTTTAGGAATGTCCCCTGTGGGGCTACAGGTAGAAGGATTCCTAGTCCTATCCCCAATACCATTTTTTTCACCCCTTACGACTCAAGTGGGAAGGCTTGGTGGTAGCTTTCTTTCCCCCCACCACAGGGTAGGCAAAAAAAAAAGGAAATGAATATTCAGAGAAATGGTACAGGACAGTAACAAGGGGTTGGGGGACAGCATAACGGAGGGACAGTTGCAGTATAATAAAAGTGTCATCATTTCTCTATGAACAGAGTCTTCCTCTATCACAAACAAAATGATGTGTGGCTCTGGTCCGTAGGGGTGCCCCATTTAGACCCTAAAGTATCAACTGCATGTTACTTTGCCACAATAACATGTTCCCAATACCCTAGAACAGGGGTTCTCATTAGGGGTGAAATTCACCCCCAGGGGGGAATTTTGGATTTTCTGGGGGTGAATTGTAACCACAATAATTTTATGGGGTAAGGAAACCAATTATAGTTTTTGGCCGATCTGGCCTGTCACCTGGGCTGGAATTATACCAGTGCTGACCCAAGTTAATCTTAGGATTAGGAAAAATAAAAGGATTTTAGTAATATTTGCATATTATTTAGAATGCACATTTTGAAACAAACTATCTTGGAGAGGAGGGGGGAATGACACTCTGACAAATGATGAAAGGGGTGTATGGGCCAAGCATGGCTGAGAACCACTGCCCTAGAAGATGTAATGGGTTGAAGGTAGTACTTTCCTAAGGTGATCAGGATGTAACAGTATAAGTATGAATATATGTGGAAAGTGCCTTCAAAACATAAATAATATTAAATTACTTCTACAAATTCTAACTTTGAAGCTGATGCAGTTCACCAATTCAATCACTCAACTAAGCTTAACCTGAGCTTTCATTTGATTTGATCAATTCATATGTTACTCCTGGTCTCTCTTGTAGAGAATTTACAGCATTTGATATTACCAAAAATAAAATTTATTGTAAATTTCCCTGGGATGAAAAATCTAATAGCTTTAAGCTATTAAATTTGTGTATATGACACCTGAATGATGGAATTTAACAGTACAGCAAGCATAAAATTAAAAATCAATACTTTTCTATCAATTCTGAGTTGCACATAATTCCATGAGCTTCTTGGATCTATAAACAGAGAATAATTTTTCAGATCTAGAGAATACTTACATCAGCTTCCCTTATTCCTTCCGACTCTAAAATAGCAGCACGTTTCTTTCTCTCTGCTTCCACCTGCATCTGCATTGCTTCTTGTACTCTCTGTGGTAACTTGATGTCCCCTGTGAAGATGTTAATAGAGAAATATAACAGGAATAATGCTTGGTTACCTCAATAATTATGTATGCAAAACTTTTCTACAGTAGAAAAAAAAAAAAAAAAAACATTAAGGAAGGCACCCTCTTACTAGGGGGAAAGGGGCTTTTGTTACATGTAGGTAGAAAGAAAAAGCCTAAACATTTGGAGGTACAGCTTAAAGGACCTACTTTCTCAACTGTTTCACATGAAGACAAATGCCAACTGCTTCCTTCCTCCTACAACTATAAGCCAGTGACAGAAAACAGTCCTACACTTATACAACATAGACAACATTCCAGTATTTCTTACCAGAAAAACCTATGAGAGGGCCCAAAGGCCAGTGCCAGCCAGTGTGGTGCTGTGCTTTTCCAGTCAGAGCAACTTGAGACAACAAATATCATCATACATACATACATATACCAAGGCCTTTTTCCCCCTTACCAGGGGGGTAGCCAAAAAGGACAAGGCACAAAAACATTCCCACCCATTTCATCCCCGAAAACACTCCACACCCCTCCACCCTCCCTCCCATCTTAGCACCTCCTAGATGACGGGTCATCCCTGCACCCTGTCCACTGCCCTGGGTCAGAAGCAGTGTCGCAGGACACAGCACATCCACAGCATGGCCGCTTCATTAAATCGGCGACCCCCCCTCTCCGTCCCCCCATATAAAGGAGAGGACGGGGAGAAATCCCTTCGGGCTGCGTCAAAGATTTTTGCTCACACACACTACCTCACCCCCATTCCCCCGTCCAATCCACCTCGTGCATCACAACTTTTTCCATATACAACCATTCTCCATTCACCCCTGTCTTCTGTCCTCTTCCGTCCTTCCTCAACCGACATTCCCCTCTTCCCCAAAGCCCCCTTCACCTCATCCATCCATCTCATCCTAGGACGTCCCCTCATGTTCACTCCCTCCACATCTGCCTTCCATACCTCCTTTACTAGTCTTTCTTCACTCATTCTTTCCATGTGTCCAAACCATCCTAATACTCTTTCATCAACCCTATCTCCCAGCTCCCTTTCCACCCCTGTTCTCCTCCTCACTTCCTCATTTCTCACTCTATCTAGCCTAGTAACCCCCATCATACTTCTCAGACACTTCATCTCAAACACATTCAAGTTCCTTCTCTCTTCCTCTCTCATGTTCCATGTTTCTGCTCCATACAGTGCTGTTGGCACAATCACTCCTTCATACAGTCTCCTCTTAGCATCCATTCCCAGATTCCTATTCCTCATTACACTTTTTAAACCACCAAGGCATTTACTCGCTTCTCTCAATCTACATTCTACCTCCACCTTCACTCCACCTTTTCCTGCCACATTTGCACCCAAGTATCTAAAACTATCCACTTTCTCCAGTTGCTCTCCCTTAATGCTCACTTCCAGATTACTGCCACTTTCACCCCTTGTACATCTCATCACCTTACTTTTACCCACATTTATCTTCAGCTTTCTTCTATCACACACTCTCCCAAACTCTGCCACCAGCTTCCTCAATCCCTCCTCCGATCCTGCCACAAGCGCAGTGTCGTCCGCAAACAACAGCTGGCTCACCTCCCACTTTTCTCCATTTTCCTTAACCATCTCCAATCCCTGACCCACTACCCTTGCATTCACCTCTCGCACTACCCCATCCATGTATAAGTTGAACAGCCAGGGTGACATAACGCATCCCTGACGAAGTCCCACCTTTAACTCAAACCACTCACTCTCTCCATTTCTAATCCTGACACAAGCTCTACTACTCTCATAAAAACTCTTGACAGCTCCCAGAAGCTTTCCTCCTATCCCGTATATCCGCATAACCTCCCACAGTGCCTTTCTGTCTACCCTGTCGTAAGCCTTTTCCAGATCCATAAAGGCCCAGAAAACATCCTTCCCCTTACCTATAGCTTTCTCACATATCTGTCTTACCACAAAAATCTGATCTACACAACCTCTACCTGTCCTAAACCCACACTGTTCCTCACCAATTACTCCCTCTGTTCCTCTCCTAATCCTCTCAATCAAGATCCTCCCATAAGCCTTCCCAACTACACTTAACAAGCTAATCCCTCTGAAACTACTACATTCACACTTGTCCCCCTTTCCCTTGTAAAGTGGAACTATACACGCACTCCTCCAGTCCTCTGGCACTCTACCTTCTCTCCAGCAAACATTAAATATCCTCACCAACCAGTCCACCATCACTATACCTCCTTTTTTAAGACATTCTGCATGGCATCCATCCAGACCAGGTGCCTTGCTTTCATCATCTTAACTGCTGCCTTTACTTCATCCTTCCTTATTTCTCCTCCATTTTCCTCACTCATCACTCTCATTTTCTTAGCATTTCCCACTGCAGCTATCTTTCCCTCCCTATCCTCCTTTATGCAGAAAAATAAAAAAAGCAACTATGACTTACTGATCTCATATCTGAGGCAGGTTATACCCCAGGCTTCTGCTGCTTTGTTGATTGCATCAACAATAGCTACATTGAGACTCTCTCTTTCCCGGAACACGTAATCTAGTGATATCTTACCAATTTCAGACCTGAAACAAAATTGCATTTAGCGTTTGTGTAATAATCACGAAATATGTCAAAAAGCAACCAATCTTATTCAACCTATGGTATACAAATACTAATAATATAGAAAATGCTATGGTTGAAATATTTCTCAAGATCTTATAGTGACATATTTATTTTTTCCAAAACAAATTAGTATTATCACAACCTGCCTATGTACAAGTGCAAAAAATATCTAAGGGAGAGAATACCGAATTTCAATTTCTTAATTTGCTATTTAGCTTCTTCACAAAATAACTCTAGCAACCACAAAATAGCAGCTCAGAACACCCAAGCTTACTTAGACAACTAGAGCATTGACACAGAATGGAAGCCGCACCCCAAGACTTGTTAATAATGCTGCTCACTGTAAACAACCAATGGGAGTGGGGTAGGTTTGATAGAATGAGAGGGAGAAAGGAGCAAAAACTGTGCATGGGTGTATGTGTGTGTATTTACCTAGTTGTATTATACAGGAAGGGAGTTATGCTTGTGGTGACCCGTCTTTGTATCCTTCAGCATCAAGTTTTTTCTTGAAACCTTAAATAGTGTTTGCACACACTGTTTCTTTGTCTAATTTGCTCCAGGTATCTATCACTCTGTGGGAAGCTATTTTTTTTTCAGATCTCTTCTGTAATTATCTTTTTTGAGTTTCTTTTCGTGTCCTCTTGTTTTTCCATTGTCCCATTTCAATAAATCATTCTTATCTAAGATTTCCATTCCTTTCATAATTCTATAGGTAGATAGTAGATCTCCTCTTTCCCTTCTTTGTTCCTAATTCTAATTTGGACAGTCTTTGTTCATATGTCATTTTGGAAAGAGTTGGTGCCAGTTTTGTTGTTGCTCTTTGTATTCTAATTTTTTTATATTCTTTTTTTGGTACTGGGTGTCCATAGTGTTGCTGCATACTTGAGTTTTGATCTTATTAGTGTATTTTTTTTTTTTTTTTTTTTTTTTTTTTTTAAATCATTTCCTCATTCAAATAGACAAATGCCACTTTTATTGACCTCAATAAATTGTAGGTTTCTCCGACTATTTTATTAATATATTTGTCCAGTGTCATGTCTTTGCCAATCATCACTCCAAGGGCTTTTTCAGAGTTTACTTTTTTGACCTCTTCTTCACCAATTTTATAATCTCTCGATATTCTGTTTTTACTTTTTCCAAATTCCATTATAATACATTTCTTGATATTGAATTTCACTTCCCACTTTTGAGTCCATTTCCAGATCTTGTCCAAGTCTTGTTGTAATGAGCTGCAATCCTCCTCCATTCTTACTTTCTTTAGTATTTTTGCGTCGTCCACAAAGAAATTCATATAACACTACTCCTTCACCCATGTCATTTATGTACATGGCAAACATGATCAGGGCCAGTACCCTGCAGGACACCATTTATCATTTCTTCCCAATCTGAGAATTTCTCTCTAATTACTACTCTCACTTTCCTCCCAGTCAGGAAGTCTTTCATCCATTCCAATAATTTTCCTCTGATGCCACCTTCTTAGTTTCTTGTGTGGTACAAATGCCTTTTGTAGATCCAGAAAGGCACAGTCTACCCAACCATCTCTCTCTTCTATTATATCTATTAATCTCAAGTAGAAGCAGATCAAGTTTGTTTTACATGATCTTCCTTGTTTGAATCCAAATTGATTTGGATTCAGTATAGTTTTTTCTTCCAAATGTTTAACCCATCTATTTTTGATTACCTTTTCACAAATTTTTGCTACTGTGGTTGTCAGGGAGACCGGTCTGTAATTTGATAGATCTTCCTTGTTTCCTCATTTATAAATCAGTGCAATGTTTGCATTCTTCCAATCCTGTGGCACCTTTCCTTCTTGAAGTGAGAATTTAATTATATTGTATATTTTATCTGTTAACCACTTCATGCTGGGCCAAAATCTCGTGGGCAGCATTAGCTGCCAGACGTACGATGTTGTGTCATAATACTCACATTATAAAAAATAAAGTCACCGTTGTATCGATCATTCTCTCTTTCACCTGTGAATTTTGATAACCATAGAAAATATGATGAAGCCAGTTTACAGAGTATGGGGGGTCACGCAGGTACATACATACTGTATACCAAGGCTTTTTCCCCCTTACAAGGGAGGTAGCCAAAAAGGAAAAGGCATAAAATCATTCCCACCCATTCCATCCCTGAAAACACTCCACACCCCTCCACCCTCCCTCCCATCTTAGCACCTCCTAGATGACGGGTCATCCCTGCACCCTGTCCACTGCCCTCGGTTAGAAGCAGTGTCGCAAGACACAGCACATCCACAGCAAGGCCGCTTCATTAAATCAGCGACCCCCCCTCTCCGTCCCCCCATATGAAGGAGAGGACGGGGAGAAATCCCTTCGGGCTGCGTCAAAATTTTGCTCACACACACTACCTCACCCCTCATCCCCCCGTCCATTCCACCTCATGCACCACAACATCTTCCATATACAGACGCTCCTCTACTTACGTTCATTCGTTTTACGTTTTTTTTTATTTTACGTTTGAACTGACTGTGAAAAAAAAAATTTGAGTGAATTTTTTAGTTTAGCGCTCTCTCCGTAGTTCAAACGATACTTACGCATGACGCTGCGTCCATTGTTTACATGGCACAAACGACAGACTGAACATGCCTTGCCTTATCCTCCTCCTCCTCTACCATCTCAATTTATGTTGCTTGAATTTAATTTATTTGAAATTAATGTTATTATTTTACAATGTTATGTGTATAATTAATGATTTAGGGGTGTTTTATAAGATACGGTAATAGAATTTACGGATGTATAGTACAGTAACAACTTACGTTCATTTTCAACTTACGTTCGGCCGTTCGGAACGTAACTAAAACATAAGTTGAGGAGCGTCTGTACAACCATTCTCCATTCACCCCTGTCTTCTGTCCTCTCCCGTCCTTCCTCAACAGACATTCCCCTCTTCCCCAAAGCCCCCTTCACCCACGCAGGTACTACAATAAATATAATCAAGAAGCCGATATGGCACCCTCGCGTACCCACTTGCTCCTCATGACGCCTACGTAGGCATCACCGTATGGAAGGGGTTAATTCCTCCATGCATTCTTTCAGTATCCAATTTGCAATTCCGTCTGGACCATGTGATTTTCTGACATCAAGGGTTTTGATTTGGTCGCTGATTTCCTTCTGTGTTACAATTATTTCTTTCATTGAGGGGGATATCTCTCTATTTCCTCACAGTTAGGTGAGTTTTCTATTGTGAATACTGATTTGAAGTGATTGTTCATAATTTCAGCCATTTCCAGTTCTTCTGTATATTCGTATTTACCCTGGCGCAGCTTTTCTATTTCTTGTTTATTCTTCAGTTTGCCATTTACATACCTGTAAAATAGTTTGGGTTCTTCCTTGCATTTTTCTATTATTATTACCCCCGTCTGGGGTATTGGCTGCTTGTTATTGTGGCAAAGTAGCATGCAGTTGATACTTTAGGGTCTATATGGAGCGACCCTACGGACCAGAGCCACACATCATTTTGTCTATGATAGAGGAAAACTCTGTTCATAGAGAAATGATGACACTTTTATACTACGACTGTCCCTCCGTTATGCTGTCCCCCAACCCCTTGTTGCTGTCCTGTACCATTTCTCTGAGTATTCTTTTTTCTGTGGTGGGGGAAAAGAACACTGCCACCAAGTATTCCCACTTGGATCGTAAGAGGCGAGAAGAAAGGGACGGAGATTGGGACTAGGCATCCTTCTTGTAGCCCCACGGGACATTCCTAAAAGAAAAGGTAAAGGCATAAGAGGGTCTGGGAGTTTTCGGACCAGCACCCTAAGGTTTGGGTCTTTTAATGTGCGTGGATGTTGTACAGATGAGAGTAAAAGGGAAGAGATAGTTAGTACGTTTGTGAGAAGATGGATGTGTTGGCTTTGAGTGAAACTAAGTTGAAAGGGAAAGGCGAGTGTAAGTTTGGGAGTGTAAGTGGGAGGTTATCAGGAGTGAAGAGAGGGCGAGGGAGGGAAGGGGTGGCTATTCTAGTAAGTGAAGAGATAGGTAAATGTGTAGTGGAGTGGAAGGAGGTTTCCTCAAGGATAATGTGGATGAAGGTGAAACTGGGAAAGGAGATGTGGGTCTTTGTAAGTGCATATGGGCCTGGTAGTGAGAAGAGTGTAGAAGAAAGGGAGGCCTTTTGGATAGATTTAAATGAGTGCATAGAGGATTTAGGGAGAAATGTCAATGTAATAATACTGGGAGACCTTAATGCTAGGGTAGGAAATGGTCCAATTGATGGAGTGGTGGGGAAATGTGGAGTCCCAGGAAAGAATCATAGTGGAGAGTTGATGGTGGAAATGTGTCTAGAAAGAGAGTTGTTGATAGCAAATACAGTGTTTCGGAAGAAAGTCAAGCATAAGTACACATGGGAGAGGGTGGATGGATGGAAGGGTGGTAGATAGAGCGTTAATGGATTATGTAGTGGTAAATAGGATTATGATAGGAAGAGTTAAGGATGTACATGTGCTAAGGGGAGAGGGTGGGGGAATATCAGATCCTTTTTTGGTGGAAGGTAAGTTGAGAGTGGAGGATAGATGGAGAAAGAGGAAAGGGACAAAAGGTAGGGAGGTTCTTAGAGTGAGCTCGTTGAATGAAAAGGAAAAGGAGAAGGAGTACAAAAAGAAGCTACAGGAGGAGTGGGAGGGAGTGAAGGATAGAGTAGAGGTAGGTGTGGAGGAGGAATGGGGATGGTTCAAGGAGGGAGTCACAAAGTGTGCAAAGATGGTGTGTGGAACAAGAAGAACAGGAAGAAATAGAAGGTAAGGTAGTGAATGGTGGGATGAGGAAACAATGAAGGTTGTAGAACAGAAGAAGCGAGCTTTCACAGATTGGTTACAAAATAGGACGAGGGAGTCATATGAGAGGTACAAAGAAAAGAAAAGAGAAGTAAAGAAAAAGGTAAAGGAGGCAAAGAGGAGAGCAGATGTGAAATGGGGTAAGAGTATGACAGAAAATTTTGAAAGTAATAAAAAGATGTTTTGGAAAGAAATTGAGAGGAAGAGGAGGCGAATCAAGTAGAGAAGAAAAGGTAAAAGGTGCAGATGGAGAGATGGTAATGGAAGAGAGGGCAGTAAGGGGAAGATGGGCAGAATATTTTAGGGAGTTGCTAAATGTGAAGGAGGATAGGGAGGGAAAGATAGCTGCAGTGGGAAATGCTAAGAAAATGACCGTGATGAATGAGGAAAATGGAGGAGAAATATGGAAGGATGAAGTGAAGGCAGTTGTTAAGATGATGAAAGCAGGTAAGGCACCTGGTCTGGATGGATGCCATGCAGAATGTCTAAAAAAAGGAGGTACAGTGATTGTTGACTGGCTGGTGAGGTTATTTAATGTTTGCTGGAGAGAGGGTAGAGTACCGGAGGACTGGAGGAGTGCCTGTATAGTTCTTCTTTACAAGGGAAAAGGGGACAAGTGTGAATATAGTAGTTTCAGAGGGATTAGCTTGTTAAGTGTAGTTGGGAAGGCTTATGGGAGGATCTTGATTGAGAGGATTAGGAGAGGAATAGAGGGAGTAATTGGTGAGGAACAGTGTGGATTTAGGATGGGTAGAGGTTGTGTAGATCAGATCTTTGTGGTAAGACAGATATGTGAGAAAGCTATAGGAAAGGAGAAGGATGTTTTTTGGGCTTTTATACATACATACCAAGGCTTTTTCCCCCCTTCCAAGGGAGGTAGCCAAAAAGGAAAAGGCATAAAATCATTCCCACCCATTCCATCCCTAAATACACTCCACACCCCTCCACCCTCCCTCTTATCTTGGCACCTCCTGGATGACAGGTCATCCCTGCACCTTGTCCACTGCCCTGGGTCAGAAGCAGTGTCGCAAGACACAGCACATCCACAGCAAGGCCACTTCATTAAATCGGCGACCACCCGTCTCCGTCCCCCCATTGCATAAAAGGAGATGGGGAGAAATCCCTTCTATGGATCTGGAAAAGGCTTACGACAGGGTAGACAGAAAGGCACTGTGGGAGGTTATGCAGATATACACGATAGGAGGAAAGCTTCTGGGAGTTGTCAAGAGTTTTTATGAGAGTAGTAGAGCTTGTGTCAGGATTAGAAATGGAGAGAGTGAGTGGTTCAAGGTAAAGGTGGGAAGTCGTCAAGGATGCGTTATGTCGCCCTGGCTGTTCAACTTATACATGGATGGGGTAGTGCAAGAGGTAAATGCAAGGGTAGTGGGTCAGGGATTGGAGATGATTAAAGAAAATAGAGAAAAGTGGGAGGTGAGCCAGCTGTTCTTTGCAGACGACACTGCACTTGTGGCAGGATCGGAGGAGGGATTGAGGAAGTTGGTGACAGAGTTTGGGAGAGTATGTGATAGAAGAAAGCTGAAGATAAATGTGGGTAAAAGTAAGGTGATGAGATGTACAAGGGGTGAAAGTGGCAGTAGACTGGAAGTGAGCATTAAGGGAGCGTGACTGGAGGAAGTGGATAGTTTTAGATACTTGGGTGCAAATGTGGCAGGAAAAGGTGGAGTGAAGGTGGAGGTAGAATGTAGATTGAGAGAAGCGAGTAAATGCCCTGGTGGATTAAAGAGTGTAATGAGGAATAGATATTTGGGAATGGATGCTAAGAGGAGACTGTATGAAGGAGTGATTGTGCCAACAGCACTGTATGGAGCAGAAACATGGAATATAAGAGAGGAAGAGAGAAGGAGTTTGAATGTGTTTGAGATGAGGTGTCTGAGAAGTATGATGGGGGTTACTAGGCTAGATAGAGTGAGAAATGAGGAGGTGAGGAGGAGAACAGGGGTGGAAAGGGAGTTGGGAGATAGGGTTGATGAAAGAGTATTAGGATGGTTTGGACACATGGAAAGAATGAGTGAAGAAAGACTAGTAAAAGAGGTATGGAAGGCAGATGTGGAGGGAGTGAACATGAGGGGACCTCCTAGGATGAGGTGGATGGATGGGGTGAAGGGGGCTTTGGGGAAGAGGGGAATGTCTGTTGAGGAAGGACAGGAGAGGACAGAAGACAGGGGTGAATGGAGAATGGTTGTATATGGATGATGTTGTGATGCATGAGGTGGAATGGGCGGGGGGATGGGGGATGAGGTAGTATGTGTGAGCAAACTTTGACGCAGCCAGAAAGGATTTCTCCCTGTCTTCTCTTTTTATGCAAGGGGGGGTCGCCGATTTAATGAACCGGCCTTGCTGTAGATGCGCTGTGTCTTGCGACACTGCTTCTGACCCCCCAGGGTGCTAAGAAAAGAGGGAGGGTGGAGGGATGTGGAGTGTATTCAGGGATGGAATGGGTGGGAATGATTTTATGCCTTTTCCTTTTTGGTTACCTCCCTTGTAAGGGGGAAAAAGCCTTGGTATATGTATGTGTGTATGTATTATTATTATTTTTTTTTTTTTGTAGTTTCCCTTTTCATCTCTGCGTATTTTTACATAATCATTTCTTAGTTTGATGTACATTTGCCATTTGCTTGTTTTCTTGTCTTTTTTCCATTTCTTCCAAGCTTTGTCTCCTTTATCCTTAGCCACACTACATTTTTTGTTGTACCAGCTTTTTATGTTCTTTCCCTTTTTTGTTGTGGTATGTATTTATTCATTCCCTCATTATAAATTTCTTTTAGTATATTCCATTTCTCTTCCATCCCTGTTTCTTCATTTAGGAATTTCAGGCTCTGTCGTAAGTATTAAATCCAGCCTAGATGGTTCTTCACTACCTCTGTATCTGGTATTTTACCTTATCCACTGAGTCATTGTGTATGCGATGGTCATGTCAAGCAGGACGTTGCCCCAGAGTTCCTCTCCACCCTAAACTGTCATTTCCTACCAACATATTTCTTTTGAATTAAAGTGCCCCAAAATACTGTATTTCCTCTGTCCTTCAGTATACTTCTAATATTTTGGAATGATCACTTTCTATCCAGGCCTGTGTTTTGGGGGGCACATACACCACTACAAATTTTCTACTCTTCATATGTTTGCTTTCAACTTGTATCATAATTGATTCTACATTATTTTTTCCTTCAGTTATTTTTGTTACATTCAAATCTTTATTAGTCAAAATTAATACTCTGCCACCCTGTTTATCTTTTCTGTTCTTTGTCCAGCAGTTGTATAAACCTTGTCCCACAGTGTTGGGTGGTGGAGTATACTTTAAGTTAGTTTCCTCTATTCCCATTATGTCTGGTTTTTCTAAGGCCAAGTAATCATTTAATTCATTCATTCCTGAAGTTATTCCATCTATATTGGTATAAGCTATTTTTAATTTCCTTTCTCCTTGTCTTTTTCTGTCTTCTTTGTTTCCATTTTCCTTATATACCAGTTTCTCTGCCTCAGGTCCACCACTCCAATTTTTTTTTTTTCAGTTTCAGTTCTCTTTTCGTTTTTTTTTTTCATTCACTTCATTTCTAAGTTCTTTTTTCTTTTTCTTCCTCACTCATTTCTTTTTTATCCATATATTTTTGTAATGTTCACTATTTGCTAATTTCGTTGTTCTGGATAGTACTTCCTCTGCAATTGTTTGAGATCTAAGCTTTACTTTCAGTGGACTGTATTGTTTTTCTTTAGAGTATCTGCCCATCCTATAGGCCTCCTCGATTTCCCTTGTGCTACCACTTGTAATTCTTTCAGAATTTCCTTAGCGATCTCTTTCTCCTTCTTTTCCCTCTGATATCTAGGTACATCATGCTTCTCTTTAATGCCACAGATTACAATGCATCTATTTTTATCCACTGTGTCCCTAACTAAGGTGCCTTTCTCTTTAATTACTCGGATCACCGTTTCCTTGGTATTTTCCTTGACCTGTTACTCCATTATTTCTTTGAGGGATACTTTTTGACATTCCTGTTCTACTTTCCACTGTTTATTTCCTGCAAGTAATTTTCTTTTATTTTTTCTTCCACCTTTTCAGTCACTTGCATTTGATCTTTTATCTCCTTTTTTAATGCCTCACTCCTATTTATGTCTTTACTTGTCAACCTTTCATTTTCTGCCTTTAATTTACTTAATTCCTTTTTTAAGTCATCTATCTCCCTATTATTCTCCTCATTGGCTTTCCTTAGAACAGATACTTCTTTGTAAATTGTTTTGTATTCACATTTGAGTTCTATTGAATCATCCAAAATGTCATTAATATCTCTATTTCTCATTATATTTCTATACCTGGGTTCTCTATCCATTTCTAATCCTCTATGCATAATACTTCCTTCCCCTTCAAACCCCCAAAAACCTCTTTCAAACCTTTGGTATTCCCTTGGTGTTTGAGACACGTCTTGTTTCGAATGACACCAAGTGGAGTCTCAATTCTTTCTTCTAAGCAACTCTTCGCTGATTCTTTGTCTCTCGGAGTTTCTTCGCTTCTTTCCATTTTTTTAAAGACCAATGGAGAGAGAGAGAAAAAAAAAAAAAAAAAAAAAAAAAAAAAAAAAAAAAAGAGATACAAAGACATTTACATTTTGGTGCCAATGAGCTTTCGCTTTCACTACAACATATATATGTAAGCAACTAGGTCAGGTTTCAAATCGTTCGTTCATGAATCGCTAGCTAGCGGCTTGGAGCGTTCATTCTGGCACATCCAGCTTCGATCGTGTCTGCTTTGTGCATGAAGCAGTGATTGTGCCAACAGCACTGTATGGGGCAGAAACATGGAACATAAGAGAGGAAGAGAGGAGTTTGAATGTATTTATCTAGTTGTATTTTACAGGACGAAAGCTATGCTCATAGTGACCCATTTTCATATCTCTCCACATCCAGTTTATTCTTAAAATCTTGTATAGTTTTGGCACTCACTGTTTCTCTGTTTAGTTTGTTCCAGACATCACTCACTCTATGTGGGAAGCTATTCATTTTTAAATCTCTTCTGTAACTGTCCTTCTTTAGCTTCTTTTCGTGTCCTCTTCTTTCTCTTCTGTCCCATTTTAATAAGTTGTCTCTATCAAGAATTTTCATCCCTTTCATAATCCTGTAAATGGTCAACAATTCACCTCTCTCTCTTTTTTGTTCCAGTGTTGATAGATGTAATTTATCCAATCTTTGTTCGTATGTCAAATCTGACTTCCTTGTCACCAAGTTTATATTGACCCGATATTCTATTTTTGCTTTTTCCAAATTCCATTATACTACATTTCTTAATGTTAAAGTTCATTTCACACCTCTGACTCCATTCCCATATTTTGTCTAGGTCTTCTTGTAGTGATCTGCAATCTTCTTCTGTGCTTACTCTTTTGAGTAATTTGGCATGGTCAGCAAACAAGTTCATGTAACACTTCACTCCCTCATCCTTATTATTTATATATATGGGAAACATTAAAGGAGCCAATAGAGCCTTGCAGGACGCCACTTATCTTCCCAGTTCAAATTTTTGTTTCTAAGTACCACTCTCATTTTTTTTCCACTTTAGAAATCCTTCCAGTAGCTTACCTTGTACTCCTCCTATTATTTCAAATTTTCTTATTAACTCTTTATGTGGTACATTTTCAAAAGCCTTCTACAAGTCCAAGAAGGCACAATCTGCCCAGCCATCTCTTCTTGTATTATCTAGATTAATCTCGAGTAAAAGCATATTAGGTTTGTGGTACACGATCTTCCACTTCTAAAGCCAAATTGTTTAAGGTTTGATATTCTATTTTCTTCCAAGTGTTTGATCCATTTGTTTCTGATAACTTTTTCACATATTTTTCCTACTGTGCTTGTAAGGGATACTGGTCTGAAGTTTGTAGGACCTTCTTTCTTTCTTCCTTTATATATTGGTACTATGTTTGCATCTTTCCAATCTTGTGGTACCTTTCCTTCTTTGAGTGAAAAGTCTATTTTCTTGTATAATTTGTCCGTCAGTTTGTCTATACACTCTTTCAGTATCCAATTTGCAATTCCATCCGGTCCATGTAATTTCCTAACATCTAAGTTTTTTACTTGGTCTCTTATTTCTTTCTGTGTTACCTTTATTTCTTTCATTTTAGGGGGTCTTTCTCATTGCCCATCTTCCCAAATTTGTGAGCTCTCAATTGTAAAAACAGACCTAAAATGTCTGATCATAACTTCTGCCATCCCTGTGTCACCTATATATTCTTTATCTCCACGCAGTTTTACAATTTCGTGTTTGTCTTTTAATCTATCATTTACATATCTGTAAAAGAGTTTAGGTTGATCCTTACATTTGTCTATAATATCTTTTCATAGTTTCATTTTTCTTTCCTGCACAGGTAAAGGTGGGACTTCGTCAAGGATGCGTTATGTCGCCCTGGCTGTTCAACCTATACATGGATGGGGTAGTGCGACAGGTAAATGCAAGGGTAGTGGGTCAGGGATTGGAGATGGTTAAAGAAAATGGAGAAAAGTGGGAGGTGAGCCAGCTGTTGTTTGCAGACGACACTGCGCTTGTGGCAGGATTGGAGAAGGGATTGAGGAAGTTGGTGACAGAGTTTGGGAGAGTATGTGATAGAAGAAAGCTGGGTAAAAGTAAGGTGATGTGATGTACAAGGGGTGAAAGTGGCAGTAGACTGGAAGTGAGCATTAAGGGAGAGTGACTGGAGGAAGTGGATAGTTTTAGATACTTGGGTGCAAATGTGGCAGGAAAAGGTGGAGTGAAGGTGGAGGTAGAATGTAGATTGAGAGAAGCGAGTAAATGCCTTGGTGGATTGAAGAGTAATGAGGAATAGACATTTGGGAATGGATGCTAAGAGGAGACTGTATGAAGGAGTGATTGTGCCAACAGTACTGTATGGGGCAGAAACATGGAACATAAGAGAGGAAGAGAGAAGGAGTTTGAATGTGTTTAAGATGAGGTGTCTGAGAAGTATGATGGGGGTTACTAGGCTGGATAGAGTGAGAAATGAGGAGGTGAGGAGAAGAACGGGGGTGGAAAGGGAGTTGGGAGATAGGGTTGATGAAAGAGTATTAGGGACGTCCTAGGATGAGGTGGATGGATGGGGTGAAGGAGGCTTTGGGGAAGAGGGGATTGTCTGTTGAGGAAGGACGGGAGAGGACAGAAGACAGGGGTAATGGAGAATGGTTGTATATGGATGATGTTGTGATGCATGAGGTGGAATGGGCAGGGGGATGGGGGATGAGGTAGTATGTGTGAGCAAAATTTGACGCAGCCGGAAGGGATTTCTCCCCGTCTTCTCCTTTTATGCATGTGGGGACAGAGAGGGGGGGTCGCTGATTTAATGAAGCGGCCTTGCTGTGGATGTGCTGTGTCTTGCAACACTGCTTCTGACCCAGGGCAGTGGCCAAGGTGCAGGGATGACCCATCATCCAGGAGGTGCTAAGATGAGAGGGAGGGTGGAGGGGTGAGGAGTGTTTTCAGGGATGGAATGGGTGGGAATGATTTTATGCCTTTTCCTTTTTGGCTACCTCCCTTGTAAGGGGGAAAAAGCCTTGGTATATATATATATGTATGTATGATTGTATGTATATATGCATATATTCATATATTCGTTCCTAAGATTTATATATGTTTGCCATTTGGATGTTTTTTTTCTTCTATCTTTTCCAGGTTTTGTCTCTTCTGTCTTTAGCCACTTTCACCCCTTGTACATCTCAACACCTTACTTTTACCCACATTTATATTTAGCTTTCTTCTATCACATACTCTCCCAAACTCTGTCACCAACTTCCTCAATCCCGCCTCTGATCCTGCCACAAGCGCAGTGTCTTCCACAAACAACAGCTGGCTCACCTCCCACTTTTCTCCATTTTCTTTAACCATCTCCAATCCCTGACCCACCACCCTTGCATTTACCTCTCGCACTACCCCATCCATGTATAAGTTGAACAGCCAGGGCGACATAATGCATCCTTGACGAAGTCCCACCTTTACCTCGAACCACTCACTCTCTCCATTTCTAATCCTGACACAAGCTCTACTACTCTCATAAAAACTCTTGACAGCTCCTAGAAGCTTTCCTCCTATCCCGTATATCTGCACAACCTCCCACAGTGCCTTTCTGTCTACCCTGTCGTAAGCCTTTTCCAGATCCATAAAAGCCCAAAAAACATCCTTCCCCTTTCCTATAGCTTTCTCACATATCTGTCTTACCACAAAGATCTGATATACACAACCTCTACCCGTCCTAAATCCACACTGTTCCTCTCCAATTACTCCCTCTGTTCCTTTCCTAATCCTCTCAATCAAGATCTTCCCATAAGCCTTCCCAACTACACTTACCAAACTAATCCCTCTGAAACTACTACATTCACACTTGTCCCCTTTTCCCTTATAAAGTGGAACTATACAGGCACTCCTCCAGTCCTCCGGCACTCTACCCTCTCTCCAGCAAACATTAAATATCCTCACCAGCCAGTCCACTATCACTGTACCTCCTTTTTTTTTTAGACATTCTGCATGGCATCCATCCAGACCAGGTGCCTTACCTGCTTTCATCATCTTAACAACTGTCTTCACTTCATCCTTCCTTATTTCTTCTCCATTTTCCTCACTCATCACGGTCATTTTCTTAGCTTTTCCCACTGCAGCTATCTTTCCCTCCCTATCCTCCTTCACATTTAGCAACTCCCTAAAATATTCTGCCCATCTTTCCCTTACTGCCTTCTCTTCCATTATCATCTATCTGCACCTTTTACCTTTTCTTCTCTACTTGATTCGCCTCCTCTTCCTCTCTTAATTTCTTTCCAAAACATCTTTTTATTACTTTAAAAAACTGGAAGCGAGCATAAAGGGAGAGCAACTGGAGGAAGTGGATAGTTTTAGATACTTGGGTGCAAATGTGGCAGGAAAAGGTGGAGTGAAGGTGGAGGTAGAATGTAGATTCAGAGAAGCAAGTAAATGCCTTGGTGGATTGAAGAGAGTAATGAGAAATAGACATTTGGGAATGGATGCTAAGAGGAGATTATATGAAGGAGTGATTGTGCCAACAGCACTGTATGGGGCAGAAACATGGAACATAAGAGAGGAAGAGAGAAGGAGTTTGAATGTGTTTGAGATGAGGTGTCTGAGAAGTATGATGGGGGTTTCTAGGCTAGATAGAGTGAGAAATGAGGAGGTGAGGTGGAGAACAGGGGTGGAAAGGGAGTTGGGAGATAGGGTTGATGAAAGAGTATTAGGATGGTTTGGACACATGGAAAGAATGAGTGAAGAAAGACTAGTAAAAGAGGTATGGAAGGCAGATGTGGAGGGAGTGAACATGAGGGGACGTCCTTGGATGAGATGAATGGATGGGGTGAAGGGGGCTTTGGGGAAGAGGGGAATGTCTGTTGAGGAAGGATGGGAGAGGACAGAAGACAGGGGTGAATGGAGAATGGTTGTATATGGATGATGTTGTGATGCATGAGGTGGAATGGGTGGGGGGATGGGGGATGAGGTAGTATGTGTGAGCAAAATCTGACGCAGCCCAGAGGGATTTCTCCCTGTCTTCTCCTTTTCTGCATGGGGGGACGGAGAGGGGGGGTCGCCGATTTAATGAAGCGGCCTTACTGCGGATGTGCTGTGTCTTGCGACACTGCTTCTGACCCAGGGCAGTGGACAAGGTGCAGGGATGACCTGTCATCCAGGAGGTGCTAAGATAAGAGGGAGGGTGGGGGGGAGTGTATTTAGGTGATCAGAAAGTAATGACAGTCGGACTCGTAGCTGAGAGACTATAAGTGTTGGGGGGCAGGGAGCAAGGGGCAGCAAGTGTTGCCTGTTGTTACATGTTTGAGCTTGTCACTGTTTGTCTAGCTTACATTTTATTGTTGAGCTGTGCGTTTGCGTCATTGTTGGTTTGCCTCTCTAACCGGAAACATGGATTTTTCGAAAGAAGGCTGCAGATTCTACACCTTCACAAAGTGGAAACTTGGGAAAAAAGCAACGGAGATCAGAGAGGAATTGTTGCAAGTTTTTCCCAAGTCTACTCCATCACTGAAAACTGTTTCCCGCTGGATTCGAGCTTTCGCAGCCGGAAAATTGCAGCTAGAAGATGATCATCGTCCTGGCCGCCCTCGGACATCCATGACCGAAGCAACGACGGTCCGTGCGCGGGCCATCATTGACGAAGATCCAACTGTTACTCTTCGATTCTTATCCTTGGAGCTCGGTGTCAGTTATGGGAGCGCACATGACATCGTGCATGAACACTTAGGGCTGGGGAAGAAGTGTGCTCGATGGATACCTCATTTGCTTACGGAAGAGCAGAAGAGCGAACGGGTGCAGATTTGTCGTCTATGGCTGGCTGAATTCGAGCCAAATGGTCCGAAACGGTTCTCAGATGTAGCTACCGGAGATGAGTGTTGGATTTCTTTCTTCACCACCAGAGACAAGCAGTCTAACATGGTGTGGCTGAGTGATGAAGAACCTCGACCTCAGATTCTGAAGGAAGGATTTCGCAGCAGGAAGCGCCTTTTCACCATCTTCTTCAATTCACAAGGACCAATGTGTGTGGATGTAATGCCTCAACAGTGTACTATCACAGCCCAGTACTACACTGATCACGTCCTTCCTCGAGTCCTGGAATATCAGGGCAAGACTGCACCAACCCGTCGCCGATTGCGCCTTTTGCTGCACCATGACAATGCTGCCCCCCACAAAGCTCGCCTCACTGTGCAGTTCCTGGAGCAGCAGGGGATCACACTTCTCCCCCACCCACCCTACTCGCCTGACCTTGCTCCCTGTGATTTTTGGTTGTTTCCAAAGATCAAGGGTGCGATCGCAGGGAAGCTGTTTCATCGCATCCAAGATCTGGCGCGAGCAGTCAATTCAGAGCTACGAGGTATATCGACTTCTGAGTACCGTGAGTGCTTCATGAAGTGGCGAAAGAGGATGGAACGTTGCATAGAGGCAGGAGGGGAGTACTTTGAAGGTATGTAGGCCACTATTTGGATTTACCTCTGTACCGTGAAAATATATGGTATCACTGTCATTACTTTTTGATCACCCCTCGTATGTCTTCAGCCTCACTGCACCTTTTGCTGTACCAACACTTTATATTAATCTCTTTTTGCTTCTTCCTTGTACTATTCTTTGAATATGTTCCATTTGTCTTCCATCTTTGTTTCCTCTTTGGACAATTTATCCCAATTTGTGTTTTGGATTTTTTTTTTTAGTTTTACAAAATCCATTTTGTTGTACATTAATCTTCCTTCTCTTATGTTTATCATTCCTTCTTACATTGTTTTGTTCTTTTAACACAAACTCTATTAGTATATGGTCACTCTTTCCAATTGATGTTTTATATTCCATTTTGTTCACGATATCTGGTTCAGAAGTTAATATTAAGTCTAGTTTCGATGGTTCCTCATTGTTTCTATATCTAGTATTTTCCTTAAATGTGTTTGAGATGAAATGCCTGAGAAGTATGATAGGGGTTATTGGGCTAGATGGAGTGAGAAATGAGGTGGTGAGGAGGAGAACGGGTGGAGAGGGAGTTGGGAGATAGGGTTGATGAACAAGTATTGGGATGGTTTAGACACATGGAAAGAATGAGTGAAGAAAGATTAGTAAAAGAGGTGTGGAAGGCAGAGGTGGAAGAAGTGAACATGAGGGAGCAACATAGGGTGAGATGGATGGATGAGGTAAAAGGTACATTGGGAAAGAGGGGAATGTTTGTTGAGGAAGGATGGGAGAGGACAGAAATTAGGGGTGAATGGAGAAGGGTTGTGTATGGATGATGCTGTGATGTATGAGAGGGAGTGGGTGGGGGATGTGGGGTGAGGGAGTAAGTATGAGAAATAAATTGACACAGCCTGAAGGGATTTCTCCCTGTCTTCTCCTTTTCTGCATGAGGGGACAGAGAGGGGGGTTGCTGATTTAATGAAGCGGCCTTGCTGTGGATGTGCTGTATCTTGCAATATTGCTTCTGACCCAGGGCAGTGGACAAGATGAAGGGATGACCCGTCATCCAGGAGGTGCCAAGAGGGAGGGAAGAGGGTAGAGGGGAGTGGAGTATGTAGGGGATGGAATGGGTGGAAGTGGTTTCTATGCCTTTGTTTTTTGGCTACCTCCCATGTAAGGGGGGAAAAAGCCTTTGGTATATGTATTCTTCTTCCCCTACCACAGGGGTAAGAGGAGAAAATGGAAATATATACTCAAAGAGGCAGTACAAGACCATATTAAGAGGGGGACAGCATATCACAGGGACTGTCAGTGCATTAAAATAGCATTATTTCTCTAAGAGTAGAAATTTCCTTTGACATAAACAAAATGTGTGGCTCTGCTCTGTAGGGTGCCCCATTTAGTCCCTAAAGCATCTATTGCATGCAACTTAGCAATTCATACTGGACAATAACATGCAGCCAATACCCCAGATGGGGTATACATCTATTTACCAAGGTCCTTTTTCTCCCTTACAGGGATGTCACCAAGTCAAAAGGCAATTATCTACTCCCACCCATTCCACCATTCTTTCTTCCCTCTCATCTTACTCCTCATGGATGAAGGGTCATCCCTGCATCCTGCCCAATGACTTGGGTCAGAAGCGATGTAGCAAGATGTAGGACATCCACAGCAAGGCTGCTTCATCTAATAGGCACCCCCCCCCCCTCTCCACCCCCTCATGCAGAGAAAGAAAAGATGAGAAATCTCTTTGGGTTGCATCAAAATGTCTTTCATACATAACCACTCCCTATCTCCCCCCATACTTCCTTGGATCACAGACATTCTACACTCACTCCTATATCCTGCCTTCTCCCTTCCTTGCTCAATAGACATTCCCCTCTTGTTTAATGCCCCTTTCACCCCATCCATCTCATTTTTGGTTGTGCCTTAATTCACTTTATCTAACTACCTTCCACAGCTCTTTTACTAATCTTTCTTCACTTATCCTTTCCATTTCATTAATTTGGCGACCCCCTCCTCTCCATCCCCTCATGCAGAAAAGGAGAAGGAGGAGAAGGAGAAGGAGGAGGAGGAGGAGGAGGAGGAGGAGGAGGAGGAGGAGGAGGAGGAGGAGGAGGAGGAGGAGAAGAAGAAGAAGAAGAAGAAGAAGAAGAAGAAGAAGAAGAAGAAGAAGAAAAAAAAGAAGAAGAAGAAGAAGAAGAAGAAGAAGAAGAAGAAAAAAAACCACCTACCTCATAGTAGTTTGTGCAAGTTGTGTAATAGCAAACTCAGGATCTTCAACTCCATAGCTGGCTTTAAATGGATCAAGGATACGTAAGTACAGCACACCATCTATATTCAAATTCACGTTATCTGTGGAAGAAATTGGAAATCAGGAGCACTGTAGCCAAATCCCCATTAAACTGTACCACAACTATGTGCTGTGTCTTGCTCATTGCCTCTCCCTCCACATCTGCCTTCCCAACTTCCTTTCCACCCCTGTTCTCCTCCTCATCTCCTAATTTCTCACTCTATCTAGCCTAGTAACCCCCATCATACTTCTCAGACACCTCATCTCAAACACATTCAAACTCCTTCTCTCTTCCTCTCTTACGTTCCATGTTTCTGCCCCACACAGTGCTGTTGGCACAATCACTCCTTCATACAGTCTCCTCTTAGCATCCATTCCCAAATGTCTATTCCTCATTACACTCTTTAATCCACCAAGGCATTTACTTGCTTCTCTCAATATACATTCTACCTCCACCTTCACTCCACCTCCCCTGTAAGGGGGAAAAAGCCTTTGATATGTACAACTATGATGTATGAAACTACTCTTCAAAAATATTCATCATCATATACCAAGGCATTCCCCCTTTCAAGGGATGTAGCCAAAAAGAAAAAGGCATGAAATCATTCCCACCCATTCTATCCCTAATTACACTCCACCCCTCTCCACCCTCCCTCTTATCTTAGCACCTCCTGGATGACGGGTCATCCCTGCACCTTGTCCACTGCCCTGGGTCAGAGGCACATCCACAGCAAGGCTGCTTCATTAAATCGGCGACCCACCCACTCTGTCCCCCCATGCATAAAAGGAGAAGACAGGGAGAAATCCCTTCTGGCTGCGTTAAATTTTGCTCACACATACTACCTCATCCCCCCATCCCCCCCACCCATTCCACCTCATGCATCACAACATCATCCATATACAACCACTCCATTCACCCCTGTCTTCTATCCTCTCCCATCCTTCCTCAATAGACATTCCCCTCTTCCCCAAAGCCCCCTTCACCCCATCCATCCATCTCATCCTAGGACGTCCCCTCATGTTCACTCCCTCCACATCTGCCTTCCATACCTCTTTTACTAGTCTTTCCTCACCCATTCTTTCCATGTGTCCAAACCATCCTAATACTCTTTCATCCACCCTATCTTCCAGCTCCCTTTCCACCCCCGTTCTCCTCCTCACCACCTCATTTCTCACTCTATCTAGCCTAGTAACCCCCATCATACTTCTCAGACACCTCATCTCAAACTCCCTTTCTCTTATGTTCCATGTTTTTGCCCCATACAGTGCTGTTGGCACAATCACTCCTTCATACAGTCTCCTCTTAGCATCCATTCCCAAATGTCTACTCCTCATTACACTCTTTAATCCACCAAGGCATTTACTCGCTTCTCTCAATCTACATTCTACCTCCACCTCCATTCCACCTTATCCTGCCACATTTGCATCCAAGTATCTAAAACTATCCACTTTCTCCAGTTGCTTTCCCTTAATGCTCACTTCCAGTCCGCTGCCACTCTCACCCCTTGTACATCTCATCACCTTACTTTTACCCACATTTATCTTCAGCTTTGTTCTTTCACACACTCTCCCAAACTGTCACCAACTTCCTCAATCCCTCCTCCGATCCTGCCACAAGCGCAGCGTCATCCGCAAAAAACAGCTGGCTCACCTCCCACTTTTCTCCATTTTCTTTAACCATCTCCAATCCCTGACCCACTACCCTTGCATTTACCTCTCGCACCACCCCGTCCATGTACAAATTGAACAGCCAGGGTGACATAATGCACCCCTGACGAAGTCCCACCTTTACCTCAAACCATTCACTCTCTCTCCATTTCTAATCCTGACACAAGCTCTACTACTCTCGTAAAAACTCTTGACAGCTCTTAGCTTTCCTCCTATCCCGTATATCTGCAAAACCTCCCACTGTGCCTTCCTGTCTACCCTGTCGTAAGCCTTTTCCAGATCCAGAAAAGCCCAAAAAACATCCTTTCCCTTTCCTATAGCTTTCTCACATATTTGTCTTACCACAAAAATCTGATCTACACAACCTCTAGCCATCCTAAATCCACACTGTTCCTTACCAATTACTCCCTCTGTTCCTCTCCTAATTCTCTCAATCAAGATCCCTCCACTCCCACCTCCCCAACCACAGCCAGCACCCTCACCCACTCACAATTTCCCTCTGCCCTTACCCCCGATTAGTACTCCCCTTCCTTTGTCCCCGATCTCTCCTTTCCCCCCCCTCTGACCCAGTTCCTACACCTTCCCCACTACCACCCCGACCTCAACCCCAAACGGCAACATACAACACATACAAAACACACAACATCAACATATTACAACACAGCATTGACGGTATTAACACGAAAAAACATGAACTTGAACACTTTCTTAAACAACACAACATACACATTGCGATTTTACAAGAAACAAAACTAAGACACTCACACAAAACACCATCATTTCATAATTACACCACCATCAGACAAGACCGGACTGACGGCTATGGCGGTGGACTCATCACCCTGATCCACCACTCCATCTGTTTTGTGGACACAAGTGCCACAACCAAAATTCTCCTCCCTACCACAGATAACACAACAGAAATCCAATCCATTCGAATCCGCACAGGCAACAAATCAACACTGACAATAGTTAACATGTACATTCCCCCCCAATTCCAAACACCTTCAGGCCTCATTTTAGCCAACTAGCCTCAATCCCCAACCTGATCATGGGTGGAGACTTCAACGCCAAGTCGTCTGCCTGGTATGTCGACAACCCTGACACAGACAGAGGGCTTGATATACAGACTTAGTATGACTCATTGACTATCATGAACAACACACATAATCATACACATATCCCACACCAAGCCCTCTACACTCCCTCCTCTCCTGATATCACCTTTTGCTCCCCCTGCCTAACCCCAACAACATCATGGAGAGTGGTCGGAACCCTTGGCTCTGACCACCTTCCAATCATCATCACCACTAAAACAAGATGCACCCCAGTCGGCCACAGACATACTTACACCAATTACAAGAGAGCAAACTGGGAAGCTTTTACTGAAGAGACAGAACAACATTTTGAAACACTTAACAGTACACCAATCACAAACATAAACAATGCAAACACCAGCAAATTGTACAAAACACTCAACAGCATCACACTATCCAACACTAACACTACACACTCTCACGCAGCAATAATCACAACAACAGATAATCTAGCCTCAAACAGACAACAAGCAAACGCACTCATACGTCATTTTGCACAGACGAGCCATCTTACATCTCACCCTGACGACCGACGCACCATTCGACGTAAGAAAGACTTTCCCACAGACTCAGACTATACACCCTTCATAGACAGTCAGACAAAACTCATAATGCATAGTCTCAAGCACTCATCTGCCTGTGGCCCTGATAACATAAGCAACATCCACCTAAAACACATTGGACCACAAGGTATACACGCACTCACAAACATTGCAAACTACAGCTATTCACACAACACTATACCCGACATCTGGAAGCATGGTAAAATAATCACCATTCCAAAACCGAACAAAGACCCAACAATCCCAACATCGCACCGCCCAATCACACTTCTCTGCACCCCCTCTAAAGTCATTGAACGCCTAATACTTAAACTTGTCACACCATATATTCCCCTTGCTGACTCACAACACGGTTTTTAGGCCACTACACTCCACAAACACTCTTCTGACAAACCTCACACAAAGAATTTTAGATGGCATCAATTCAGATAGGCCCCACCACAGAACACTTCTTATAACATTGGACATTAGTAAAGCTTTTGATGCTATCCCCCCGCCACAACCTAACAAATAAAATATATAACACAGACATGCACAATAACACCAAAAGATGGCTGGCCAATTATCTGGCAGGCAGGAATGCTCATGTGTCATATAATGGCCAATCATCGCACATCAGAAACATTAAGAACGGAGTACCACAGGGCTCAGTTCTATCCCCCACATTATTTAATCTATACATGCATGACTTACCCACGCCAGACACCTCAGAAATACAAATCTCTTCCTACGCAGACGACATAACAATCACATGCACACATCGTAACACAGACAAAGCTGCAGAAAATAATTCAGCCTTACCTTGACACACTAAACACATGGTTCATCACAAACAGACTCAAAATAGCTCCAACCAAATCTACAGCAACACTTCTCACCAACTGGACAAAAGAACACAAATACATACCTCATCTCTACATCAACAACACTCTAATACCACACACAAACACACCGAAAATTCTTGGTGTAACATACGATACATCCATGTCTTTCAAACAACACCTCACAAACATAAAAAAAAAATGCACACCTAGACTTAACGCACTTAAGTCAATCACTGGAACAACATTTGGACAAAACAAAGAAACTAATATAACAATATACAAACAATGCATACGCTCAGTGATAAATTATGCGAGTCCTGCATGGGCTCCTAATCTCAGTGAGACACACCACAACACCCTTCAAATCATACAAAACAAAGCCCTAAAAACAATTACAGGCTGCACAAATACATCACCTACAGACCATTTACACCATGAAACAAAAGTCCTCAAAGTCAAGGACCACCTCGACATGAGAGGCACACAAACACTTGCTGCAGCCACCACAAACACATCACACCCGCTACACTACATAGCAGAACACCCACACACACCAAGAAACATTAAAACTACACCCATAGACCTTTATTACACACAGATACTCTCCTCTCTTCCTCCACAACCACCAAATACCAGCCTCCGCAAACATATTCATAATCATATCACTCACCGCTCCATTAACACACTGAAAGACAACACACTGCTACATGCCAGACCCCCTGATATCCACCCTTCTGAATCCTCTCTCCCACGTAAGGACAGAGTCCACTTGGCCAGACTGCGATGCGGTCACCACCCAGCACTTCTAAGCTACCAGAAGAGGCTGGACGACCGTGTTGTGAACAGCTGCCCAGGATGTAACACTTCACCCCATACCATACAACACATAATGGAAGACTGCATTATACACAATCATGCACGCAAACAACACAACATACACTCTATAAAGGATTTGTGGGAAAACCCAGTTTCGGCTGTGGCCTTCCTTGGGGAGACGGGACTGCTCGGACAGACAGTCTAGGGAACGACAACAACAACAACAACAATGCTGTGCACACTTTTAATACAATCATACAAAATGCAGACAAGAGATACATCCCTAGAGGCAACAGAAAATCACACAACCCCAACTTCACACCAGAAATCCAAGGCCTCATCAGACAACGTGACACACTTAAACACTGTACCCCCACACCTATCCCTCAAAACATAGCAGACCAAATACATACACTAAACACTGTGATTGCCAATAAAATACATGAACAAAAAACACAAAATTGGCAAAACTTTATCAATACACTTGATCACAAAACAAACACCAGCAAATTGTACAAAACACTCAACAGCATTACACTATCCAACAGTAACACTACACGCTCTCACACAGCAATAATCACAACAACAGATATTCTACCCTCAAACAGACAACAAGCAAACGCACTCATACGTCATTTTGCACAGACAAGCCATCTCACTTCTCACCCTGACGACCGACGCACCATTCGACGTAAGAAAGACTTTCCCACACTCAGACAATATACCCTTCATAGACAGTCAGACTAAACTCATAATACATAAGTCTCAAGCACTCATCTGCCTGTGGCCCTGATAACATAAGCAACATCCACCTAAAACACATTGGACCACAAGGTATACGCGCACTCACAAACATTGCAAACTACAGCTATTCACACAACACTATACCCGACATCTGGAAGCATGGTAAAATAATCACCATTCCAAAACCGAACAAAGACCCAACAATCCCAACATCGCACCGTCCAATCACACTTCTCTGCACCCCCTCTAAAGTCATTGAACGCCTAATACTTAAACTTGTCACACCACATATTCCCCTTGCTGACTCAAAACACGGTTTTAGGCCACTACACTCCACAAACACTCTTCTGACAAACCTCACACAAAGAATTTTAGATGGCATCAATTCAGATAGGCCCCACCAAAGAACACTTCTTATAACATTAGACATTAGTAAAGCTTTTGATGCTATCCCCCGCCACAACCTAACAAATAAAATATATAACACAGACATGCACAATAACACCAAAAGATGGCTGGCCAATTATCTGGCAGGTAGGAATGCTTACGTGTCATATAATGGCCAATCATCGCACATCAGAAACATTAAGAACGGAGTACCACAGGGCTCAGTTCTATCCCCCACACTATTTAATCTATACATGCATGACTTACCCACGCCAGACACCTCAGAAATACAAATCTCTTCCTACGCAGACGACATAACAATCACATGCATACATCGTAACACAGACAAAGCTGCAGAAAATAATCCAGCCATACCTTGACACACTCAACACATGGTTCATCACAAACAGACCTCAAAATAGCTCCAACCAAATCTACAGCAACACTTCTCACCAACTGGACAAAAGAACACAAATACATACCTCATCTCTACATCAACAACACTCTAATACCACACACAAACACACCGAAAATTCTTGGTGTAACATACGATACATCCATGTCTTTCAAACAACACATCACAAACATAAAAAACAAATGCACACCCAGACTTAACGCACTTAAGTCAATCACTGGAACAACATTTGGACAAAACAAAGAAACTAAAATAACAATATACAAACAATGCATACGCTCAGTGTTGAATTATGCGAGTCCTGCATGGGCTCCTAATCTCAGTGAGACACACCACAACACCCTTCAAATCATACAAAACAAAGCCCTAAAAACAATTACAGGCTGCACAAATACAACACCTACAGACCATTTACACCATGAAACAAAGGTCCTCAAAGTCAAGGACCACCTAGACATGAGAGGCACACAAACACTTGCCGCAGCCACCGCAAACACATTACACCCGCTACACTACATAGCAGAACACCCACACACACCAAGAAACATTAAAACAACACCCAAAGACCTTTATCACGCACAGATACTCTCTTCTCTTCCTCCACAACCTCCTCCGGAAACATTTTCTTAATCTTTTCTCTCACCGCTCCATTAACACACTGAAAGGACAACACACTGCTGCATGCCAGACCCCCTGATATCCACCCTTCTGAATCCTCTCTCCCACGAAAGGACAGAGTCCACTTGGCCAGACTGCGGTGCGGTCACCACCCAGCACTTCTAAGCTACCAGAAGAGGCTGGATGACCGCATTGTGAACAGCTGCCCAGGATGTAACACTTCACCCCATACCATACAACACATAATGGAAGACTGCATTATACACAATCATGCACGCAAACAACACAACATACACTCTATAAAGGATTTGTGGGAAAACCCAGTTTCGGCTATGGCATTCCTTGGGGAGACGGGACTGCTCGGACAGACAGTCTAGGGAACGACAACAACAACAACAACAACAACAACTACACTTAACAAGCTAATCCCTTTGAAACTACTACATTCACACTTGTCCCCTTTTCCTTTGTAAAGTGGAACTATACAGGCACTCCTCCAGTCCTCTGGTACTGTACCATCTCTCCAGCAAACATTAAATAACCTCACCAGCCAGTCCACCATCACTGTACCTCCTTTTTTTTAGATATTCTGCATGGCATCCATCCAGACCAGAAAAGTTTCAGAAAAATACATACATACATATACCAAGGCTTTTTCCCCCTTACAAGGGAGGTAACCAAAAAGGGAAAGGCATAAAAACACTCCCACCCATTTCATCCCTACATACACTCCACACCCCTCCCACCCTCCCTCTCATCTGAGCACCTCCTGGATGACGGGTCATCCCAGCACCCTGCCCACCGCCCTGGGTCAGAAGCAGTGTCACAAGACACAGCACATCCACAGCAAGGCCGCTTCATTTAATCAGTGACCCCCCCTCTCCGTCCCCCCTTGCATATAAATGAGAAGACATAAAAACCAAATGACAAAAGTATACAAGACAGTCATAATTGAGGATGGTGAAAAATATAGGTACCTTTCCATACAAGTTTAGATAATGTATTCTTTTGTAACAATGTGCAATGAATAACAGGGAGGAATTTACATTACATGCAACTCTTAGCAAGCCACTTTCTGGCACCATTTCTAATGTTTAGGATTTTTTTTTTCCTTTTAATTTTTCTTTCCCTGTATATGCAAACAATATAAAATGCTTAAGAAGATTTTTTTATTAACAGTACTGAGATTAAAGTACAATATAACCACACAATTTTCATGCTAGAGTTACTCTGCTAGTGGCAGCACTGGTGATAATATTCTGAAGCATGCTGCAGACTGTAATATTATATAGTTGTATAATGCAATCACTTATATTGATACATTAATTCTTATAGATAAAATATTTAATTTTCTTTATAATGCATGAGCTCATATTTTGAAAAAAAAAGAAAAAAAAAAAGAAAGAAAGACATAACTACAAGTATATTAACAAAATGAAAAATTAATTAACATAAAAGAAATGGTAGGAGTGTGGGCATCTCATATCTTCACCCCAACACCCAAGTAAAACACTCTCTAACCTGAGGTGATGGCAGCTTGTTTAGGCACATCAATAGCAATTTCTTTTAGACTTTGTACATATCGAATACGATCCAGAACAGGAATCAACACATTGACGCCTGGGTCCAAAACACGGTAAAATTTTCCCATTCGCTCCACCACCCATGCCTGTAGAAAAACAGATCTATATTAAAAAAAAAAAAAAGAGAAGTTATGGATCACAAAAACTCAACTTGAGTATTCTAAAACTACTATACCATGGAATTCCTATATTTGAAATAATTTGTTCCTTGGAGTCATTTGTGTGTGGATTTAATAAAACATTGGCTCAGTTTTCCCCATTTGAAGTAATGTAAATTCTAATAATCCACAATAAACTCCTGAAATTATATCTATAAAGGATGTATCCAGCCAAGGCATGCACCTCCATTTCACCCATTTGATTTCCCTTTTATCTTAGCTCCTTGTGGGTGAAGGGGTATACCTGCCCCCCAACCAATGCCTAGGTCAGACAAAATATGGCAAGACACAGTACTTCCACAGCAGGACCCAAGAGCCAAAGCTGGCTTACCCCTCACTACTTCATCTACATCAGTGTTTCCCAACCTTTTTTTCAGGTGACCCCAATATGATCCTTATATAACTGCGACCCCACTAATCTATTTGTATAGATGTTAATATATGTGACTAGTTGTTGACTGTAAAAAATAGAGGACAAGTATAATGAATATGTGTAAGAAAGGTAATGTAAGGTTATAAAAGACAAAGTTAACATAATTGAATTTTATTATAGCAATATGAATTTGGGAAAAAAAACATACAAAATGTCTTGGTGACCCTTGGAAAAATGCTTGGCAACCCAACTTGGGATCCCGACTCCAGGGTTGGGAAACCATGATCTACATGGTGACCCTTCCTCCTCATCCACTCATGAGTAAATAGAGAAGACAAGGACAAACATTCCCTTATTCTATTCTACAGTATTTGACACTTTAATAACTGTTCCTTCCTTACTTCTCTCACCTGAAATTCAAGCATTACATGGTGAATTCTTTATATGTACTTCCAAGGACCAATGACAAGTACCTACATGTGGTGGTACTATAAGCTGGACAACAAGTTTCCCATTAATTAACCTGTCAACTCCCTCACCTCCACTAAGAGATGCAACCCTGAGGGGATGACATTGTATCTAGACTAGGCCCACAGTCTCTTATCAATTTCATCTGTATTTCTTAAACTTTTTTAAACATAGAAAGCTGACCACCAAAGGCTGCTCCACTTCCCTTGTCACTTTCAGGCAGTGATATGGATTATATTTCCATACTAGTACAAAGTTTCTTCCCAGAGAGGACTCTTGCTAGTCACTGTGGATTTCCTATTTAATGAAACTCAAGGCAACAATTACATAGTATATACTTCAAAAAGTCAATAATATCAAGTTCCTCAAGCAGGAGTGTCTTCTCTTATTGTTGTATCATTTACCCACCAAGTCACTGTGCTGACCATTGCAATATTCAACAAATGATTACCACAGTAATGTTCATTAGCATCCACTTCCCATTCCTCCCAAGTTACCACCTTGCAATTAAAGTCACTGATCAGGATTATACAAAGGATTACAAAGGCGGAGCATGCCGACAGGAGACCTTTTGATCCATATCTAGGTCGGATGCGAAAAAAAATCATATTAATAATAAAATAATAAATAAAAACTATGATAATGTAAATAACAAATAAAATACATAAATAAATGCATAGGTATAGTTAAATAATAAACAAACAGGTAAATATTAAATAATAATAAATTGACATATAACTAATAATAAATGAAAATCAGACAGACAAATGATAACAAAACAAACACAAATAATATAAGATAAATCATAATCATTACAGCATCTTACTTAGGTATTTATCTAAATGATTCTTAAAGCTTCGAACTGAACTACATTGCACTACCTGTGCAGGAAGTTTATTCCATTCATTAACTACACGGTTGGCAAAGTTGTTTCTACCTACTTCCAAATTGAATCTATTTCCGGACAGTTTGAGACCATTGTTTCTTGTCTGATTCTCATTCAATGTAAAAATTTTGTCACTTTTGATGTTGTCAATTCCCTTTAGAATTTTAAAGACCTGTATCAAGTCACCTCTGAGTCTACGCTTTTTTAGGGAAAACAGATTCATATGTTTTAGTCGATTTTCGTATGATTTATTTTTTATATTTGGAATGAGTTTTGTGGCTCGCCGTTGTACTTTTTCCAGTCTGTCAATGTCTTTAATGAGATTCGGTGACCATACGGAAACAGCATATTCCAAATGTGGACGAACTAACGATTTATATAGCTTGTTAATGAGTGATGGACTTTTGAAATCAAAAGATCGCACAATCAGTCCTAGAATCTTATTTGCTTTCTCAGAGGCTGAAATACACTGCTTGGATGATTTGAGGTCATTACTGATAATTACGCCGAGATCTTTTTCACTATCCACTTTTGTTAAGGAATTTCCAAATAACTTGTAATCGTACTTACTGTTATTTTTACCTATGTGCATTACCTTGCATTTACTTGTGTTAAATTTCATTAGCCACTTTTCAGACCATTGCTGTAATTGATTCTAAATCTTCTTGAATATCTAATTGGTTTGAGTGATCATTTGCCACTCCGCACAGTTTTGTATCATCAGCAAATTTGGAAACAGTAGATTTTAGTCCATGGTCTATATCATTTATATATACTATGAATAGAAGTGGCCCAAGAACGGAACCCTGAGGAACTCCACTTGCAACACTTTTCCATCCAGAAGTTTTCCCATTTAAAACAACTCTCTGTTTTCGACCCTTCAACCAATTACTAGTCCAACCTAATAGGCTACCACTTATTCCATGCAAAGCTAATTTAGTAAGTAGTCTTTCGTGTGGGACGGTATCAAAAGCTTTTGCAAAGTCTAGATATACTAAATCTATATTGTTTCTTTTGTCATAATTAGAGATAACTGTGTGTTGTAGAATGCGAGTAAGTTAGTCACGCAAGAACGTTTCCGTCTGAAACCATGCTGGCTACCATTTATCAAACGGTTACTTTCTAAATGATGTTCGATAGCATCTCTGATGATAGTTTCCATTATTTTTCCTACGATTGAAGTCAAACTTATAGGCCTATAGTTATTTGGTTTCTTTTTGTCAGCTTTTTTGAATATGGGAGTAACGTTAGTTAGCTTCCATTCTCTTGGGACATCTCCGGATATGATGGATTTCTTGAAAATAATTTCTAATGGAACAACAATCTCATTTTTCATTTCCTTTAAGATTCTTGGATGCCAACCGTCAGGCCCTGGTGTTTTATTAACTTTGAGTTTGTCTATACACCTTTTAATTTTTTCTTTTGTTATATTTACCGTAGTAAGTTTACCCTAGACTTTTCACAGGTTTCAGTTTGGAATTCACCTTGAGGTGTTTCGTTTATGAATACTGAGCTAAAATAATTGTTTAAGATATTACACATTCCTTCATTTGAATATTAAAAAATAAAGGATTACAAAGGAGGAGCATGTTAATTTTCTTTAAGAGGGAAGAGGTCTGAAAATATTTTTGTCATCGTTCCACACCATTGCCTTGAGAGCTACATGTACTACCATAAAGTCCCTTGTAGATCTTGTCGACCCACCCAGAGGCTAGTTACCTGACAGTCAAAGGTCTTCTGCAAGAGACTTGGGGCAGCAGATTGATTGAATCATTTAATGCAGCTCTCTAGTTCTGATTTTCAGATTCATTGCCTTAACAACTACCTTCACCCACTTTCCATTTTATTTTTTTCTATATAACCTCTCCAGACTGTATCAACCATTCCCAAGTTGCAGGTCAACATTTCTTGGTAGCCTGGTCTCAATTTAACACAGTGTCAGGTTTACTTACTAATCTGTGCCTATCTAATCTTTTCAATCTATATCTACATACTCTATTGTAGGGGTGGCCAAACTTGCTTAATGTAAGAGCCATATTCAATAAAGTTCAGACATTTGAGAGCTGCAAGACATTAACAAAACTGATTATAAATTATAAGGCTTGAAATTTTTCTTTTTTTACCTTTGATGTTAACTGTGATGAAAAAAGGAGACCAGCCAACATATTTCCATGAGCTGCATATTAAAGGATAAAGAGCTGGACATGGCTCGCAAGCCGTGGTTTGACCACCCCTGCTCTATTGTTTCCCAGTTGTGAGTCAACATTTCTTGGCAGTTCGGTCTCAACAAAGCACAGAATATCAGGTTCACTTACTAATTGGTGTGTATTTCTAGTTGTACCTGGTTGTATTAAATGGGAAGGGAGCTATGCTTGGAGTGACCAGTCTTTGTATCTTTCAGCATCTAGTTTGTTCTTAAATTCTTGTATGGTTTTTGCACATACTATTTTTTCATCCAATTTGTTCCAAACATGTATCATTCTGTGTGGAATGCTATCTTTTTTCATGCATGCATGTGTGTATTTACTTAATTGTAGCATACAGGAGAGGAGCAACACTTGCTAGGTCCCATTGCCTAATCTCTATATATATTTTTATCATACCTAGCCTCTAGCCTCAATTTCATGTACAGTTCTAACTCAATCTATATCCTTGATTTCCAATTATCATATTTAGATTTGAACTTGTGTATTGTTTGAGCTTCTTCAGTCTTTATAAAATATAAAGTCACTGCTGTATTACTTGTTCTCTTTTATTCTGAGTAATAACAAATACAGAAAATGTGATCATACCATTTCACAGAATCTAGGGATAACTCATGTACTTCATGAAAGGAGTGGGTGGTGGCGACTTTAGAAGGGCTGTGAAGAAGCTAGTTGTGGTTGATTGCTTGAATCTTCTTTGCTTTTCTTCATTCAAGGTGTGATTGATTTTGAGTTCCTTTAAAATACTGTTGCAAACTGTCTCACTCCGGGCTGGATTTGGGTCTTTGTCCTTGAAAGTTTGGAGTCCCTCATCAACTAACTCGAATGCAGCATGAAGATCTTTAGCCTCCTGTACTGTAACCCACAGGCTCTACTGTACATACTGCTTTTATCAAGCATAATTCTAACTGAACAGCAATCCTGCATTAGTTTTCTTGTGTCTACATGATTCACAGAGAACAGGCTACCAAGACTGCTCCCTGTACCCTCACAAATTAATAATTAACCAATAATACTACAATAAAGATAATACATACTACAGTAAGAAATTTATGCAAAAACGATGAAAAATGTGGATTGTAGGCAGACTGGCAGAGCAGACAGCAGTAATGGGAGCGTTTGTTTATGTTGTTGTTGTGGAACCGCCTGCTGTGCATCTCTGGCGCCACCAATGCACCAGGTGGGGAATTTGAAAATTTGTAAACTCAAAGCAAGTTTGTATTAGCAGACAAGGGGTAGTAAAACATGGATTTCACATAAGTGAAATTTCATATAGTGAGGATCACCTGTATTCTTTTGGACTCAGTCTGGCCAACACGCGCGTAGACCTCTTTTCACCAGATTAAAGAGCACAAACTAATCCGAGCTTCCTTCTCTCCCTATGTTAATAAATTGACGCAGCCCAAAGCGATTTCTCCCCATCTCCATTTCTGCATGAGGGGATGGAGAGGGGTGGGGTCACTGATTTAATGAAGTGGCCTTGCTGTGGATGTGCTGTGTCTTGCGATACTGCTTGTGACACACGGCAGTGGGCAAGATACAAGGATGACCCGTCATCCTGGAGGAGCCAAGAAAAGAGGGAGGGAGGGGGGTGGAGTGTGTGGGGATGGAATGGGTAGGAGTAGTTTTTATGCTTTTGATTTCTGGCTACCTCACTTGTAAGGAGAAAAAAAGCCTTTGGTATATGTATGTATATTGATTAGTTTTTCTAATGGACTTACTCATCTTTTGGATGTGAAGCCTTCAAAATCATTCATTATTAGAGTAGATATAGCAATGAAAGACAAAGGTTTGTGATTTAATCAATACTAGAAATTGAATTTGATCTTGGGTTTTCTATCATGAGCAACTTTGGAGATGTGATGTGTGTGTGTGTGTATGCATACATATAGGCTTAACATAAGAAAATGTACAAATCAAGGAAACAAATGATAACAAACCTCTTGCTGGGGTACAAAGAGTATGACAGTATTTAGAGGCAGATGAGAACGCCATCGTTGAGATGCATATACTAGATTCTGTCTCTCTGCCTGAAAAAATACACAGAAATGGTGTGAGCTCTTCATTTTCCTTAATAAAGTACATACATTACAAAACTGCTGTGCACAAATTTATTGTAAGATAATGCATGACAGCAGCAAAAGATTGTCTACAAGGATAAATGCTGATAAACTACAGTCCATAACAAGATTCTAGTGAATGTATTCTAGAGATTACATCCAGTTTTTGCATCCTAGGACAAAAACGAATGCTACAAGTTTAATTTCATTATGTTGAATGGTCTCCTAAAGATAAGTCAAAATTTATGCTTCTTCAGTCTTTTAGCATTTCTGCATATATAAGGCTAGCATGCAGGGAAAATAAAAATTCCCCGTTGTAATTTTTCTAAATCAAATGATCAGGCTTCATTTTGTTTGCCAAGACACTATTGACTACCTCAAATGGACAAGCTGAATTAATAACCACTGAATGGAGTGCCCTGGGACTAATAATTATCAACTATTATTGGCAACCAAGTTGTACCATGCAAAATTTCAAGGAGACAATAGAACATATCACCAAACTAACAGAAGATCAATCTATATCTATGCCAGAGATCATACTATATAATTTCCCATTTATTGACTTGGTAGAGGGAACTATATCAAGAGGCACAAGGTAAAATTAGGCACAAGCTAAACTCGCACTTGAACTTGCTGACAAATTCTAATACTACAACTACATCAGCCCACTATACAATGAAACATTCTGACTCTCTTCTTCAGAACAACCAAGATGCTGTATGTATCAGATGGAAAAAACAATTTTCTCAAATCTAAATCACTGTCACAACATACAAAAAAGTACCCACACCAAAACAATCATCTATTGCAGAACACAACTTCTTCAGCAACAGGATAAACTGGGAAACAGTACAGCGAAGTATTGTCTGGGGTCAAATCTCAGAGGGAGATGACCCTAACGAAACACCTTGAGGACCATCTATGCCAAACTACTCAAAACATGCAAGGCACATATACCAACTAAAGGAAACGGAAGAAACCACAAGCATAATGTCATCCCGAGGGATAGAAAAATACTCATGAAACAGAGAACTACACTGAATAAACAACTAAACAAAACCCACCTTGAAGCAAGGAAACTTGCAAGAGAATAGAACAAAGCAATAGGAAACATAAATAATCCAAAGTACTTTTTCAGTTTCATATGGGAAAAGGGGACAAGTGTGAGTGTAGTAGATTCAGAGGGATTAGTCTGTCAACTGTAGTAGGGAAGGCTTATGGGAGGGCCTTGATTGAGAGGATCAGGAGAGGAACAGTATGGGTTTAGGACAGGTAGGGGTTGCTTGGATTAGATTTTTGTGGTAAGGCATAAATGTGAGAAAGCTTTAGGATTTTTTTTTTTTTTTTGAGGGGGGGGGGGGGGCTTTTATGGATTTGTAAGGCACTGTGGGAGGTATTGTGGATGTACGGGATAGGAGGAAAGCTGTTAAGAGCAGTCAAGAGTTTTTACGAGAGTAGTAGAGCCTGTGTTAGAATTAGAATTGGAGAGAGTGAGTGGTTTGAGGTAAAGGTGGGACTTTGCCAGTGATGTGTTATGTCACCTTGGCTGTTCAATTTATACATGAATGGGGTGGTGTGACAAGTAAACACAAGGGTAATGGGCCAAGGACTGAAGATGATTAAAAAAAATGGTGAAAATGGGAGATAAGCCAGTTGTTTGCTGATGACATTGCACTTGTAGCAGGATCAGAGGAGGAAATAAAAAAGTTAGTGAGAGAGTTTGGGAAAGTGTGTGAAAGAAGAAGGTTGAAGGTAAATGTGGGTAAAAGTAAGGTGATGAGATGTTTAAGGGGAGAGGTTGGCAGCAAATTGGAAGTGAATATTAAAGGAGAGAGACTGGAAGAAGTGGATAGCTTTAGATACTTGGGTGTGAATGTGGCAGGAAAGGGAGGAGTGGAGGTGGAGGTAGAATGTAGACCAAGAGAAGCAAGTAAATGCCCTGGGGGGATTAAAAAGTATAATGAGAAATAGACATTTGGGAATGGATGCTAAGAGAAGATTGCATGAAGGGGTGATTGTGCCAACAGCACTGTATGGGGCAGAAACATGGAACATAAGAGAGGAAGAGTTTAAATGTGTTCAAGATGAAATGCCTGAGAAGTATGGTAGAAGTTACTAGGCTGGATAGAGTGAGAAACAAGATGAGGAGGAGAACTGGGGTGGAAAGGGAGTTGGGAGGGGGAGGGGGATGGGGGGAGAGGGAGTATGTGTCGCCAATTAAATAAAGCAACCTTGCTGTGGATGTGCTGCATCTTGCTACACTGCTTCTGACCCAGGGCAGTGGGTGAGATGTGGGGATGACCCATCATCCAGGAGCAGCCAAGAAAAGAGGGAGGTAGGGAGAGGCAGTGAATGGGAGTGGAGTATAAGCTGCCCTGTAACAAGTTAAGGAGAAGCATCCCGTCTACAACAAGCCCTTGACACAGTATATGCCTAAGTAAAGAGAAGCAACATGACCTTTAACGAGGGAAAATATAAAATGCTATGGCTCGGCTCAGATAAGACAATAACTTCACTATGCACTGAGGGAGGACAAGATATTATGCCCCATCCACATGTCAAATGCCTGGGTGTCACCCTGAGTGAAGACTGGTGCTTCCAACAACATATCTTGGAGATAGTGACAAGAGCCAAAAGGATGGCTGGATGGGTCTTCAGAACCTTTGTCACAAAGGAGCCATGAGTAATGCTGACCCTAGGAAGGCCCTAGCACAGCCATTACTGGACTACTGTAGCCAGTTGTGGTCACCTCACAAGAGGAGTGACATACAACTACTATAGGCTGTGCAGAGGTCCTATACCAGACAAATAGCACAACTGAGGGACCTTGACTACTGGGACTGCTTGAAAGAGCTGGGGTTATACTCACAGCAAAGGAGATAGATCAGATACAGGGTCAACTATATCTGGAAGGTCCTGGAGCAAAAAATGCCTGACCCTACAGCCTCATGACTCCTGTAACCCATAAACAATGAGAAAAAAATGCATAACTGCAACATAGGGAGTATACCATCCAAAACCCCGCCAAGAGTCAAGACCCTGTTAGTGTCCAATCTTGCACATGATGGGCCAAAACCTTTAATGCACTGTCCATAAATGTGAGGAACATCACTGGTTGCCCAGTGGACAAACTCAAAACTTGCCTGGACAAGTTACTAAAATTTGTGCCAGATGAGTCTCAGTACTGGACTACACTACCAGCAGATGTAGGACCACTAGCACCATACCAAATCAAGTTCATTCTGCACAGGGATGCTAGATCTGGCAGCACCAGTGGACCATCACAATTGTGAGGAAGGCCCTCAAAACATCAGTAAGAATTGGTACCATGATTATATAAATCTAGGGGTTTGGGCAGGGGTGTCAAATTTATGGCCCATGGAGTGGTCTTTAGTGGTCCACAAGGTGACAGATTTTTCAGCTCAAGTTACTATAACTGCTAAAAATTAAAGGAAAATATTAAACTGTTAACATGAGACACATTTACTTTTATCTATATGACTGATTTTATTTAATTCAATGGTAAGCAAAGTAAGGTATAAACTCCAGTCTTGCCCTTATGGTATTACCAAATTTTTTATGGCTCTTGAGACCATAACAAAGTGCATAATTGGCCCTTGAAAGGAATTGTTCAACACCCCTGTCACAGGCAACATCAACATCATTAATAGTACTAACAATGAGAATAACCTAAACCAAAAGACAAACTTTACTCAGACTCAATCAGATAATGGAATTGCTGCATCAGGCACCATACCACCTGGACAGCAAAATAATGGAAGTAACCCTACAGACAACTTCTCAAATAACCCACAACACAAACCAAACCAAAATCAATCAAAATCTGCTTAAATTACAAGAGAAACCCATGCAAATATGGGGTAAAGGGCAATGGATTTAAGTACAGCCACCCAAGGCCATGCCCAAAACTACAGAGCCATGGCCTCAATAAACATTTAGGGTGCACCCTGGGCAGGAGGTGCACAAATTATTGCCCAAACCTATGTAGGAACTCAATTAGGACCCACTTATTCTTCAATGAGAATTGCAGGTTCACACATCTCAAGGGAATGGCACGAAGGAGGAAGGAGACTGAAAAGGGAGCTACCCCCAACTTGCACAACCCAAACAACGGGACAAATTTAATTACCCAACAATACAGTAACCCACAAATACAGGAAAACACAGCAGCCCAACAACAATTTATCAAACAATGGCCTACTGTAAAACAACCCCCAGAATTGACGACACACTCAAACCAGTCGGAGGTTTTTTTTTTTAGACCTATTTATGGACAGAATAGAAAGACTGGAAGCAAGAGACTGGGGATACAACCGCCTCTATCACTAATGACCTTCACTTACACAAACATCTGGGGCCTCTATCCTAAAAGTAATCAAAGATTCTAATGCTAGAAGAAATGGCCCATAACAATTATCTACTTTTCCTTGCTTTAACAGAAACCCATCTAAACAGTGATCACCTAAATGCAGAAGTGGATATTAAAAAATATACTGTATTTAGAAGAGACAGAATAAGCAGAAGCCATGGTGGGGTATATATCAAGGAAGAAGCAGCAGCAGCAACAACAAGAAATACGGTTTCTCGAAGTACTAGGACTTTTAGGGAGACCACAAAACCTAGTACTCATAATAGTATACAGGCCTACAAACACCACCCAGGATCAATTCCAAGAAATAATGACAAAAATTGAATCCAATCTGAGAAATCTTCCCACACCAAGCACAGAAATCATACTGATGGAACATTTAAACTTCCCATTCATAGACTGGGCTACCATGAAAACAAAAAGAGGTAATCAGACTGAGAAACAGCAGGCATTAATTTTCTTAAGATTATTAGAAACCTACTATCTAACACAGTGCATAAGAAATCCAACCAGAGGCAACATCATGGATCTCATCATTACCAACAGCTTCAGTCTAATACATTTACAGGAAATAAGCAATACCATTATGTCAGATTAAATCATCACTGTAAGAGCAAACAACCAGGCAGTGAACAACACTCCCAGGCAAAATATTCTACACCCTAGGCGACTTTAACTTCTACAATAAAATGTGAATTGTGGGAAATTGTCTGACAAAATCAGAGAATATGCCTACATGTTCTGCATTAAGGCACATCTGACACATTACCAACAATCTTAAAATTGCTCATTTCTGGGAGAAAATAGAATAAAAAACATGAATATCACACTAAAAGGTTCATATATAGGTTCCTTATTTTTAGATTTCCACACTGAAAACTAATTTGCCACGACTAAGAGCCAAGCTGGCATTTAAATTGATTTTTTTTTTTAAATGAGCATACACTTTCAGAACAGCAAGACAATTTCAAAATCCTGCGCATGCGCTGAACGTTACAAGCATTCAAACTGAAGCATACCCATTCAAACGTACCACAAACGATGGTGGTGTAAACATTTCATCCGCAATGGTGGCATTGCCCACGGATTCACATGTACCTATTTTTGTGCTGGTTCCTACCCAAGAAGGGGAAGATTGTACTATGTGAAGACCACCCAGTACATAACACAAAAGGTGCACACACTGGGGAATTATTTTAGTTGTGCACACCTACGCTCTATATTATTAGAAAATTAAATATCAATTTTGTAAATTATAACACATGAACGTAATGTGCGGTTTTCTTGGCAGAAAAAAAAAAATCTTGCTACAAGCAAATTTACTAACGAACGAAGCCGCTAGGATACGGTACAGATGCCATGCCAGTCGTGGACCAAGTGTTCTCCAACTCCATGTGATGTTAACAAGTGCTGTTACATAGACAATATGGCTTCCTTGGATTTTACAAGAGAACACGGGGTTCTGCTATCGTCTGTTAATTGCCTGAGGTACAATAATAATCAGGCCATCAGCATCCTTGATGACAACGACAACCTGGATGATCTTAAGAATTTGAGGTACCAAATTACTAAACATTGGTTAGGTTACGTTGGTTAGTTAGGTTAGGTAGGCCAGGTTAGGTTAGGTTAGAATAGACTAATTTATCATTCTTTCATTTCTTTGACCTCGGCACCTATCATTCAACCACCACGACTTCATTAGAAAATACGTTTTAGCAACTTTTTTGTTATTGATTTCCACCAAGACAATTGCATATTACATTGCTCTATTATAATTTACAAAATTGATCATTTATTTTCTATTGCTATATCGCATAGGTGTGCACAACTACAATTTTACCCACGCTGGTGCACAATTCCTTCACACACAATCATCAATGGTACTTCCAGTTTTAACAGTGACAGTCTCCCTTGAGAGATTTGAGCCCATACAGGCACCTCCCTGGAAAGCGTCAAAAGAAGACTTGACAAGTGGCTGAGCACAATTATACAATACCAAATGAACTTCCAACACAAGGCTATTCAAACTCCCATCACAACACTCAAAGAAATCACACTGAGGGCAGAAGATTCAAGATGAATACCCTAACCCAACCAGGCGAAATAATATGATATCCGAAGTAAGGAAACCCTCCCTTCCCATTTGTATCTTTTGAATTTGTTCTCAGTTTCATGTGATACATTCATCGTCTATGGTGAACAATTAAAACCTAAATGTCTAATAAATCTACAAATTCACTACATAAAAATTCTGGAACAACAAAGTACCGGACACAATCAACGGCAAAAACTGTTGTCACATACTCATGTTTAGAATTGTACAGTCTTAAATCACATGAAATTTGGTCCGAAATTTAAATAGTATGTGTTTATAGAAAATATATCTAACTCCCGACACTGGTGACTTACTAAAAGTCGGGTACTTCTTGAAATACTTTTACTTAATATTCTTGTTGCTAACATCTTCCTGTTTGTCTTCTGCAACACTGACGTAATCTCGTAACAAAACAACAATCATGCCTTCTGTAAAGGATAGATAAGTGTTTCCTTATATTAACGTGAGTATAGAATTAAAATATTAATTTTTAAATATTCTCATTCATGGTAAAAAAAATATATAAATCAAAAGTTCGTGTTTTGTAAAAATAAATAAAGTTAGCAATTGCGAGTTATATATAAACAATTAAGAAAAAATAAGATTAAATCATCGTTAAAAACACATCTAATTAAATCTGTCCCATACATTCATATATATTGGATTATTCTATTCCTATGAACAAATGTTTAAATTTAGATTCTTCTTCCCTATATCAATGTATATGCAAGTTTTTGTTGACAGTTAAAATTAAACCTTGATTTCGCAGTTGGTTATGATCTACTTTCTGAAAATGAAGACTGGTGCAAGTTAAAATAGTTAACGTATTTGTCGTAATTACGGGTCACTCTCTGAAAAGTAAGATAATTTTAAAGAAGTTAAAGCACTATAATCTAAACTGGCTAAGAATTTAGCTTTACATTTGACCAGACGTACATAAACCTTGGATTTTTATTTCCGCAATTCTTCAAGGATATATGGATCAACAGCTGGGCATCGTAAGCTTTCTGATGTCTTGTCACAATTTACTATCTTGTTTCTCAGTTTACATTTATCATTTTCAGTTGTGGATCGTAACACTTCTGAAATAGAAATGTTTTGGCTTTCTTTTTTATTGTTAAATTTCTGAGGGGCCCTATAGTCACAGTGACAGTCAGCTGGGAACTAATTAAAGTCTTGGGTGCAGTTTTCAGATATTTTATCTCTTCTCATTTTATTGGGCTTTCAAACATTCTGATGCATTTCTAATTGACATATGTTCAAATGGTTCAGTCTTTCAAATACTTGGGTGTTCCAGATATTATATAATTATGTAAGAAGACCTATATATCAGTATGAGTATAAGATTATAGATAATGAATAAATGATTACGATTCATATTTTTATTGACAACTGGTAGAGGCTAAGAGGTTTGACTAAATTAACACAGTCACAGTGGCAGGGTTTAGAAATTATGCTGAAATCCTAAGAGTGACATAAGTTCTAAGGTAGTTAAGAAAATTCTAATTGAGTGTTACTACTACTACTACTACTACCACCATTACTACTACTACCACCACCATTACTACTACTACTACTACTAATACTACTACTAGTACTATTACTACTAATACTACTATTACTACTACTAGTACTATTACTACTACTACTACTATTACTACTACTACTTGGCATGGATCAGGAGATGATTCATCCATGCACAGACTTTCTTGAAAGTTTGGGTGTTACTCATTTCAACCTATGAAATCCACCTCTGTTGCAACTCAACTATTTGTACCACCAAGTCCAAAGTTTCACAAAAATGTACAGGTTTCTATGAGGCCAGGAGTGGTGAACAGAGGGATACAAATGAACAGAACCATGACCCAAGATGTCAGTGCCCAACTGAATGGTTGCCCAGTTTGAAGGAGGTGGCATCAACCCAGACTAAATCTGTCACAGATATCTATGCGTCCTTACCCAAGGCAGTTGCCTTATCTGAGCCAAAGTGGGACAAACCCTTGGGTCTTGGGTGTAGTAGTAGTGAGGAGGATCCAGTGGTAGACAACATGATGGATACCAATCCTGATTAGGAACCAGACATGCCAGACACTGGACACATGGACTTTGATGAACCTGACATGTAGGTTTTTACTATCACACTGACTTTGTTAAATAAACCAAAACAAGGATAGTAAAGCACAAGGATAGTACATACATACATATACCAAATGCATTTTTCCCTCTTGTAAGGGAGGTAGCCAAAAAAACAAAGGCATAAAAAACACACCCACCCATTCCATCCCTAACATACTCCACTCCTCTCCACCCTCTTCCCTCTCTCTTATCTTGGCTCCTCCTGGATGATGGGTCATTCCTGCATCTCGCCCACTGCCCTGGGTCAGAAGCAGTGTCGCAAGACACAGCACATCCACAGTAAGGCCACTTCATTAAATCGGTGACCCCCACTCTCTGTCCCTTCATGCAGAAAAGGAGATGGGGAGAAATCCCTTCAGGCTGTGTCAGTTTATTTCTCACACATACTCCCTCATCCCCCACCCACTCCACCTCATGCATGACATCATCCATACACAACTCTTCTCCATTCACCCCTATCTTCTGTCCTCTCCTGTCCTTCCTCAATTGACATTCCCCTCTTTCCCAGTGCCCCTTTTACCCCATTCATCCATCTCATCCTAGGTCACCCCCTCATGTTCACTCCTTCCATCTCTGCTTTCCACACCTCTTTCACTAATCATTCTTCACTCATTCTTTCCATGTGTCCAAACCATCCAAATACTTTCATCAACCCTATCTCCTAACTCCCTTACCACCCCTTTTCTCTTTCTCACCTCCTCATTTCTCACTTTATCCAGCCTAGTAACCCCTATCATACTTCTCAGGCACCTCATCTCAAACATATTCAAACTCCTCCTCTCTTATGTTCCATGTTTCTGCCCCATACAGTGCTGTTGGCACAATCACTCCTTTGTAAAATCTCCTCTTTGCATCCATTTCCAAATGTCTATTTCTCATTACACTTTTTAATCCCCCAAAGTATTTACTCACTTCTCTCAGTCTACATTCTTCCTCCACCTCCATTCCTCCCTTTCTCGCCACATTAGCACCCAAGTATTAAAAACTATCCACTTCCTCCAGTCTCTCTCCCTTAACACTCACTTCCAGTCTGCTGCCACTTTCTCCCCTTGTACATCTCATCAGTTTACTTTTACCCACATTTATCTTCAACTTCCTTCTTCGCACACCTTCCCAAACTCTGTCACTAACTTCCTCAATCCCTCCTCTGATCCTGCTACAAGTGCAATGTCCACAAACAACAACTGGTTTATCTCCCACTTTTCTCCATTTTCTTTAACCATCTCCAATCCCTGACCCACTATCCTTGCATTTACCTCTCACACCACCCCATCCATGTATAAATTGAACAGCCAGGGCGACATAACACACCCCTAATGAAGTCCCACCTTTACCTCAAACCACTCACTCTCTCCATTTCTAATCCTAACACATGCTATACTACTCTTGTAAAAACTCTTGACTGCTCTTAACAGCTTTCCTCCTATCCCATATATCTGCACTACCTCCTACAATGCCTTCCTGTCTATCCTGTCATAAGCTTTGTCCAGATCAAGAAAAGCCCAAAAAACATCCTTACCTTTTCCTATAGATTTTTTACATATCTATCTTACCACCAGAATTTGATCTATGCAACCCCTACCTGTCCTAAACCCACACTGTTCCTCACCAATTACTCCCTTTGTTCCTCTCCTAATCCTCTCAATCAAGACCCTCCCATAAGCCTTCCCAACTACACTTAACAAGCTGATTCCTATGAAACTACAACACTCACACTTGTCTCCCTTTCCCTTGTAAGGGGAACTATACAGGCACTCCTCCAGTCCTCTGGCACTCCATCCTCTCTTAAACAAACATTAACCTCTTCAGTACGGGCCTTAAATCTTGCGGGCAGCAGCCGATGCCAGCCGTACGACGTGTCATAATAATACTCGCATCATAAAATATAGTCACCGCTTATATCGATCGTTCTCTCTTTCACCCGTGAATTTTGATAACCAGAGAAAATGTGATTACAGACAGTTTAGAGAGTATGTAGGGGCAACTACAATAAATATAATCAAGACGCTGATATGGCAGCCTCGTGTATCCACTTGCTCCTCATGACGCCTACGTATGCGGCACCGTATGGAAGGGGTTAAATAACCTCACCAGCCAGTCCACCATCACTGTACCTCCATTTTTCAGACACATGACATCCATCCAACCCAGGTGTCTTGCCTGCTCTCATCATCTTAACAACTGTCTTTACACCATCTTTCCTTATTTCTCCTCCATTTTCCTCACTCATCACTGTCATTTTCTTAGCACTTCCCACTGCAACTACCTTTACTCCCTATCCTCCTTCACATTTAGCAACTCCCTAAAATACTCTGCCCATCTTCCTCTTACTGCCTTCTCTTCCATTTTCATCTCTCCATCTGCATCTTTTCTCCTGTACTTGATTTGCCTCCTTTTCCTCTCTCAATTTTTTTCCAAAACATCTTTTTATTACTTTCAAAATTTTCTGTCATACTCTTACCCCATTTCACATCTGCTCTCTTCTTTGCCTCCTTTATCTTATGCTTTACTTCTCTTCTCTTTTCTTTATACCACACATATGATTCCCTTATTCTATTTTGTAACCAATCTGTGAAACTTGCTTCTCTTCTACAACCTTCTTTGTTTCCTCATCCCACCTCTCACTACCCTTCCTTCTATTTCCTCCCATCCTCCTTGTTCCACACACCATCTTTGCACACCTTATGACTCCCTCCTTGAACCATCCCCATTCCTCCTCCACTCCCAGTTTTACTCTGTCCTTCACTCTCTCCCACTCCTCTCTCAGCTTCTTCTTATACTCCTTCTCCTTTTCTTTCTTATTTAAGCAGTTCACTTTAAGCACCTCCCTACCTTTTGTCCTTTTTCTCTTTCTCCATCTGTCCTCCACTGTCAACTTACCTTCCACCAGAAAATGATATGATATTACCCCACTCTCTCCCCTTAGAACATGTACGAGGTTTGTTCAAAAATACGTGGACTGTTTGAATTGTGCGGCTCCAGTTGGTTCCAGGGGAATCCGCTTGGTGTCACTAGGTTCGCACAGATCAGCTGATTATGACGCCATTTCCCGATTGCAGATATCTTTATTTGTGTATTAGCTATGCGGTTTTTAGTGAAGTGCATTTTTTTTCGTTCGGCGGATTTCAGAATAAATAACGTGAGGGAGCAACGATATGGTGTGAAATTTTGTTAAACTTGGATAATCTGCAACTGAAACTTTTGCTATGCTTAGCACGGCTTATAGTGATGTTGCTATGAAATATACAGCATGTTTCAAGTGGCATGAGTGTTTTAAGGATGGTCATCAGTCCATTGAAGATGATGAGCATCCTGGACATCATTCTACGTCAACTGACAACCCACATGTCAACAAAATGAACACCCTGGTGTGGGCAAATCGACCTCTGACTGTCAGGGAGCTTGCTGAAGAGTGTGGGATATCAGTTGGATCTTATTACGAGATTTTGACAAAAAGATTGAAGATACACCGTGTTACTGCAAAATTTGTGCCATGCCTGATGACGGACGAACAAAAAGCCCATCACGTCCAGGTTCATCAGGAACTGCTTGATCATTCAGAAGAAGATGAAAACTTATTGTCCAGGATCATAATAGGTGATGAATCGTGGGTGTATGGTTTTGACATTGAAACGAAGTTCCAGTCATCCTAGTGGATGAGTGAAACATCCCCCAGACCCAAAAAAGCTTGCCAAGTTTGATCCAAGGTCAAGGTGATGCTGACAGTTTTCTTCAATGCTAAGGGTGTTGTTCACCACGAGTACCTCCCCAAAGGCTCCACAGTGAACCAGACTTACTACACTGAAGTTCTGAAATGTCTGAGGGATGCCATCCATCGCAAAAGGCCAGAAATGTGGAGTGGCGACTGGTTTTTCCATCACGACAATGCACCAGCCCATTCAGCCCTCAGAACTTGTGAGTTTTTGGCCAAACACTCAATCACTGTTCTTCCCCCACCCCTACTCACCTGACCTTGCTCCTTGCGATTTTTTCTTGTTCCCCAAACTCAAAAAACCCTTGAAAGGAAGAAGATTTGAGATGATTCCCAAGATTAAGGCAAATGCGACAAAGGAGCTGAAGGACATTACAAAAGAAGTGTACCAGGACTGTTTCAACAAGTGGAAACACCGTTGGGATAAGAGCATGCATTGGGGAGGAGATTACTTTGAAGGGAACCCAGATCTGTAACTTCTAAATAAAGTACATTTTGCTTTATGACATCAGTCCGCGTATTTTTGTAACAGACCTCATACATCCTTAACTCTTCCTACAATACTCCTGGTTACCACTATATAGTCCATTAATGCTCTACCACCCTTCCATCCACCACCCTCTCCCATGTGTACTTATGCTTGACTTTCTTCCTAAATACTGTATTTGCTATCATCCGTCTGGGGTATTGGCTGCATGGTATTATGGCAAGTGGCATGCAGTTGATACTTTAGGGTCTATATGGGGCGCCCCTACGGGCCAGAGCCACATATCATTTTGGCTGTGATAGAGGAAAACTCTGTTCATAGAGAAATTATGACACTTTTATACTACGACTGTCCCTCCATTATGCTGTCCCCCAACCCCTTGTTACTGTCCTGTACAATTTCTCTGAATATTCATTTCCTTTTTCGCCTACCTTCCCTGTGACGGGGGAAAAGAATACTGCCACCAAGTAATTCCACTTGGATCGTAAGAGGTGAGAAGAAAGGGACGGGGATTGGGACTAGGCATCCTTCTCCTTGTAGCCCCACAGGGGACATTCCTAAAAGAAAAAGCAAAGGCATAAGAGGGTCTGGGAGTTTTCCGACCAGCACCCTAAGGTTTGGGTCTTTTAATGTGCATGGATGTGGTACAGATGAGAGTAAAAGGAAAGAGATAGGTATGTTTGTGAGAAGAAAGATGGATGTGTTGGCTTTGAGTAAAATTAAGTTGAAAGGGAAGGGCGAGTGTAAGTTTGGGAGTGTAAGTGGGAGGTTATCAGGAGTGAAGAGAGGGCGAGGGAGGGAAGGGGTGGCTATACTAGTAAGTGAAGAGATAGGTAAACGTGTAGTGTAGTGGAAGGAGGTTTCCTCAAGGATAATGTGGATGAAGGTGAAACTGGGAAAGGTGTGGGTTTTTTGTAAGTGCATATGGACCAGGCAGTGAGAAGAGTGTAGAAGAAAGGGAGGGTTTTTTGGATAGATTTAAATGAGTGCATAGAGGATTTAGGGAGAAATATCAATGTAATAGCACTGGGAGACCTTAATGCTAGGGTAGGAAATAATCCAATTGAAGGAGTGGTTGGGTAAAGTGGAGTTCCAGGAAAGATTCGTAGAGGAGAGTTGATGTCGGAAATGTGTCTAGAAAGAGAGTTGATGATAGCAAATACAGTGATTCGGAAGAAAGTCAAGCATAAATACACATGGGAGAGGGTGGTGGAGGGAAGGGTGGTAGATAGAGCGTTAATGGACTATGTAGGGGTAAATAGGTTTATGATAGGAAGAGTTAAGGATGTACATGTGCTAAGGGGAGAGGGTGGGGGAATATCGGATCATTTTTAGTTGGAAGGTAAGTTGAGAGTGGAGGATAGATGGAGAAAGAGGAAAGGGACAAAAGGTAGGGAGGTTCTTAGAGTGAGCTCGTTGAATGAAAAGGAAAAGGAGAAGGAGTACAGAAAGAAGCTGAAGGAGGAGTGTGAGGGAGTGAAGGATAGAGTAGAGCTAGGAGTGGAGGAGGAATGGGGATGGTTCAAGGAGGGAGTCAAAGTGTGCAGAGATGGTGTGTGGAACAAGGATGGGGAAATGAAGAGGGTTGTAGAAGAGAAGAAGTGAGCTTTCACAGATTGGTTACAAAATAGGACGAGGGAGTCATATGAGAGGTACAAAGAAAAGAAAAGAGAAGTAAAGCAAAAGGTAAAGGAGGCAAGGAGGAGAGCAGATGTGAAATGGGGTAAGAATATGACAAAATTTTGAAAGTAATAAAAAGATGTTTTGGAAAGAAATTAAGAGAGGAAGAGGAGGTGAATCAAGTAGAGAAGAAAAGGTAAAAGGTGCAGATAGATGATAATGGAAGAGAAGGCAGTAAGGGAAAGATGGGCAGAATATTTTAGGGAGTTGCTAAATGTGAAGGAGGATAGTGAGGGAAAGATAGCTGCAGTGGGAAAAGCTAAGAAAATGACCGTGATGAGTGAGGAAAATGGAGGAGAAATAAGGAAGTATGAAGGGAAGGCAGTTGTTAAGATGATGAAAGCAGGTAAGGCACCTGGTTTGGATGGATGCCATGCAGAATGTCTAAAAAAAGGAGGTACAGTGATGGTGGACTGGCTGGTGAGGATATTTAATGTTTGCTGGAGAGAGGGTAGAGTGCCGGAGGACTGGAGGAGTGCCTGTATAGTTCCACTTTACAAGGGAAAAGGGGACAAGGGTGAATGTAGTAGTTTCAGAGGGATTAGCTTGTTAAGTGTCGTTGGGAAGGCTTATGGGAGGATCTTGATTGAGAGGATTAGGAGAGGAATAGAGGGAGTAATTGGTGAGGAACAGTGTGGGTTTAGGACGGGTAGAGGTTATGTAGATCAGATTTTTGTGGTAAGACAGATATGTGAGAAAGCTATAGGAAAGGGGAAGGATGTTTTTTTGGCCTTTATGGACCTGGAAAAGGCTTACGACAGGGTAGACAGAAAGGCTCTGTGGGAGGTTTTGCGGATATACGGGATAGGAGGAAAGCTTCTCGGAGCTGTCAAGAGTTTTTATGAGAGTAGTAGAGCTTGTGTCAGGATTAGAAATGGAGAGAGTGAGTGGTTCGAGGTAAAGGTGGGACTTCGTCAAGGATGCGTTATGTCGCCCTGGCTGTTCAACTTATACATGGATGGGGTAGTGCGAGAGGTAAATGCAAGGGTAGTGGGTCAGGGATTGGAGATGGTTAAAGAAAATGGAGAAAAGTGGGAGGTGAGCCAGCTGTTGTTTGTGGATGACACTGCGCTTGTGGCAGGATCGGAGGAGGGATTGAGGAAGTTGGTGACAGAGTTTGGGAGAGTGTGTGTGATAGAAGAAAGCTGAAGATAAATGTGGGTAAAAGTAAGGTGATGAGATGTACAAGGGGTGAAAGTGGCAGTAGTCTGGAAGTGAGCATTAAGGGAGAGCAACTGGAGGAAGTGGATAGTTTTAGATACTTGGGTGCAAATGTGGCAGGAAAAGGTGGAGGTAGAATGTAGATTGAGAGAAGCGAGTAAATGCCTTGGTGGATTAAAAAGTGTAATGAGGAATAGACATTTGGGAATGGATGCAAAGAGGAGACTGTATGAAGGAGTGATTGTGCCAACAGCACTGTATGGGGCAGAAACATGGAACATAAGAGAGGAAGAGAGAAGGAGTTTGAATGTTTTTGAGATGAGGTGTCTGAGAAGTATGATGGGGGTTACTAGGCTGGATAGAGTGAGAAATGAGGAGGTGAGGAGGAGAACAGGGATGGAAAGGGGGTTGGGAGATAGGGTTGATGAAAGAGTATTAGGATGGTTTGGACACATGGAAAGAATGAGTGAAGAAAGACTAGTAAAAGAGGTATGGAAGGCAGATGTGGAGGGAGTGAACATGAAGGGACGTCCTAGGATGAGGTGGATGGATGGGGTGAAGGGGGCTTTGGGGAAGAGGGGAATGTCTATTGAGGAAGGACAGGAGAGGACAGAAGACAGGGGTGAATGGAAAATGGTTGTATATGGATGATGTTGTGATGCATGAGGTGGAATGGGTGGGGGGATGGGGGGTGAGGTAGTATGTGTGAGCAAATTTTGATGCAGCCCGAAGGGATTTCTCCCTGTCTGCTCCTTTATGCATGGGGGGACGGAGGGGGGGTCGCCGATTTAATGAAGCGACCTTGCTGTGGATGTGCTGTGTCTTGCAACACTGCTTCTGAACCAGGGCAGTGGACAAGGTGCAGGGATGACCCGTCATCCAGGAGGTGCTAAGATGAGAGGGAGGGTGGAGGGGTGTAAAGTGTTTTCAGGGATGGAATGGGTGGGAATGATTTTATGCCTTTTCCTTTTTGGCTACCTCCCTTGTAAGGGGGAAAAAGCCTTGGTATATGTATGTATGCTATCATCAACTCTCTAGACACATCTCCACCATCAACTCTCCACTCCAATTTTTTCCTGGAACTCCACACTTCCCAACCACTCCATCTATTGGTTCATTTCCTACCCTAGCATTAAGGTCTACCAGTACCACTACATTGACATTTCTCCCTAATCCTTCCATGCACTCATTTAAATCTATCCAAAAGTCTTTCCTCTACACACTTCTCATTACCAGGCCCATATGCACATACAAAAGCCCACATCTCCCTTCCTAGTTTCACCTTCATCCACATTAACCTTGAATAAACCTTCCACTCCACTACATACTTACCTATCTCTCCACTTACTAGTATAGCCACCCCTTCTCACCCTCATCCTCTCTTTACTCCTGAGAAGCTCCCAATTACACTCCCAAACTCACACTTGCCCCTCCCTTTCAACTTAGTTTCACTCAATTCCAACTTTCTTCTCACAAGCATACTGCCTATCTCTTCCCTTTTACTCTCATCTGTACCACATCCATACACATTAAAAGACCCAAACCTTAGGGTACTGGTTGGAAAACTCCTAGACCCTCTTATGCCTTTACTTCTTTTAGGAGTGTGCCCTGTGGGGCTACAGGGAGAAGGATGCCTAGTTCTAATTCCCATCTCGATTTTATCACCTCTTATAACTCAAGTGGGAAGACTTGGTAGTGGTATTCTTCCCCCCTCCCCAACCCCAGAATAGTAAAACATATTAATTCCTCCTTGCATGAACTATCCATGCACTGTGGATGTGGTCATCTTGGTGGTCGTGTGAATATTTTTCCAACAAAATAAAATCAAAACCAGCCCTGCTGGGCATGCTGGAGCCCCACATATAGGGCCAGGCCCATCAACATCTGCTAGGTATTAGGCCTACCATTTCATGCCTTCAGACCTTCATCCACATGTCTGATGACAAACCAACGAAATCATGTGGTTGGTGGTGTGCGTTTATGTATGTAAAGCATGCATGCAGTAATGCATTCCAATGAACTCACCAGTCCTCATTTCCTGCACATTCTGGGTGTTCATCCTCTGAGGATTCCTCATTCTCAACATATTCTTCATTTGAGTTTTATTTGGATATCTTAATTGGTTCGTGCATGTATCCTTGTACTGGACCCACATTGGAAAATGAAAGGGCATCCAAGTCTTCATTCAATGTGAAGTCACTTTCGTATTGTGTGCCAGCCATGTTGGAGAATGTAAACAGCAACTTTTACGTCATCAGTATGCCCTAGTGGTGGAAAATGTAACTGCGACATTGAAAAGTTGATCTGCTATCAGTCACTTTAAGATCATGCTATTTGGATAAAATCAAGACTATAAAATGCTAGAATTGTGCATTTTTGTGTTCTAACTTCTAAGTTATATTTTCACACATGAAATAACAAAAAATAAAGAAATCCAAAATCTTCTCAGTTGACCTTTAACACGTTTTTTCAGTAACACTGATGGCATGCCATGTGGTCCTGCTGCTGATGTGCTTGATATTGACAAGATCACCCTTTCTATGTCATCTTCAGTTACTTCTATTTTGTACAAAGTGTTAGCCTCATTTGTAACTATAGAAAGCTTGATATCAGGTGTTGCAAACACTTTCCTATTGGTCCCTTAATATTTCACTGATCTTATAAGAGTCATGCACTTCAGTACCCTTTTCATTTATTAGTGATTCATTACTTTGAGTATTTTTCAGGAACTGTTTGGCATATCTGTAGAAATAACCAGGATTTATTTTGATCTTGTCCACTGCCTTTAGTTCAGCAGATAGAGCTTCCTCTTGATGTAGTCTGATTATATCTTTCTTAGTGACTTCCAGCTCCTTTAGCAGGCTTTGCCTTTGATTTCCAAGTTTTTGGTATCTTTTTTTGCCACTTTATTTCTCCTTCTCATGAGGATTTTATGCTTTCTATTAAACAAGTTACATTTTTGTTTTGGTGCCCTTGTTATAGGAACATACTTTTTACTCAGGTCTTCCACAGTTTTTATGAATGTATTAAGTTACAATCTGGGTTATCACACCCCAGCAGATTATCCCAGTCAACTTCAGCCAGTGAGTCATTTAAAACACTCCAGTTAGCTCTAAGAAAGTTAAATTTCTTGAAACCAGCTCTATTTTTTATCTTAGATGTTTTATCTTGTCAGATGGTCCATCTAGATCAGTGGTTCTTAACCTTGTTGGAGGTACTGAACCCCACAAGTTTCATACATGCATTCATCGAACCCTTCGTAGTTGGAAAAATAAAATGTTTTTTTTTTTTTCAAATTCAAAACATAGGAACTATATACTGTATTAGTGCACAAACTGTACCATGGATCATTTGCACACAAAATCTTTGTATTCAAAGAACAAAACCAACAAAACATGAATTTTACATAAAACAAAAACAAGGGTAAACCAAACTGCCGAACCCCGGAAACTGACTCACCGAACCCCTGGGGTTCGATCGAACCCAGGTTAAGAAACACTGATCTAGATGTAACAGACACAATGTTATGATCAGAAATACAGGTACAACATAGGACACACTTCAACATTAATTATATTATCTTCAGTATTAGTCCATAGCAAATCCAAGACATTCTTTTCTCGGGTTGGTGTTTCTATCAATTGTGACAAATAAAAGCTGTTTGCCAGATCACACCATGTTTTTAGTTGAGTCTTGTCATTTACTACAGAGACTAAGCCAGGATCACATAGTTCCCATTTCACACCAGGGAAATTAAAATCACCAGTAATTATGGTACAGTAGTTAGTGGAACGAGAGGTGAAGGTGCAAAAACAAATACCAGTGTGTTAATGTGGTCTTTTATTTTTCTATTAGTGATATGATTTCAGAGCAGGAGTCAACTACTATCAGCAAGAGCGTACTGAGTGAGGACACTTACTTTTGGGGCATGATGACCAACCTCGGCTATGTGAGTGGGCAGAATGAACTGCCTTCCCAAGCCAAGTGACCCTGCTAGGTGCCAGGCATGCTCCAACACTTGGGTAACTAACCAATTATCTCCCAGGGCCACAATCATGTGACCCAACCCAGGCAGTTTGGTGCAGAGCCAACCCCGGGGGCATGCCACGCCAAATGCCAACCGCAGGGCCAAAATGCCCACAAAAGTTCGAGTGGTGAGATGAACAATGAAGGTCCATATGGGAAGTAGGTGCCAAACCTTACCACAGCCTCTCCCCCTGCTAACAAGTAGTCAACAACTGATACAAAAAATTAAAAGAAATGGCAAGAGAGAAAAACCAATGCATACGTGTCGAAAGGTGGCAACTCAAAATGAGGAGGCCCCTTAGAACAATAAGCACACCAGTGAAAAAACCTTGCACTGGAACAGAACAGAAAAAAAAGAAAAAAAAAATTAGGATTCTTCACCTGTGTTGCTGGGAAAATGGGGAAACAGGTGCATGCCATTGATCTGTTGGTCTGTGCTGTTCCATCAGTCCTACAAGAAATGTAAAAGAGACGGCAGAAATTTGGTTGTGATACATGGGAGGAGGACTCTCATGGAATCTGGTCAGGTTTTTATCATAATTTATATATTTATTTATTTATTTATTTATTTTTTTTAATCTGAAAGACATAAAACAAGGGAAAAAAAGGGATGCTCCCCTCCTTTCCTTGCCACAGTGTTCCTTGCTGGTACTCCAACTTGTTGCAAATACCATGGTGCTCTGCACTGGTACTCCAACTTTCAGCTTGGCACAATCCTTTGCAAAAATGAACAAAGGATGAGCAATTTGCCCACGGACATTTGGGCCAGCCTTCTGAACTTCTCCCAGTATTCAATCCTCCTTCTCCTTCCCCTCCCCCTACTTCTTTCTTTCCCCATTCCCTCCATTCCTCTTATTTAATCTCAAGCATGTGTATCACACCTATGTACTTGAAAAAGCTGTAATAAGCGAAACATCATACAAATAAAGGCTCCGTCCTCACATGGTGTTTAACTCATCATACTTAGAGTAGGGATAAATCCTGCCAGATAACCACTTTGGATTTATAAGAAGATTGTGTATTTCCAATTTGTTGAGTATTTATTAAAGAGGGATCATTGAACTCCAAGAGAGGTATAGATGAGTAGATTGTGTATATTTAGATCTTGAGAAAACTTTTGTATTGTATTCCTTTTGTAATTCCCTCTTCTTTTGCAGAAGTATGAGTGAAGATTTTGTGGGAAATTGCATATCTGTGGAGGTTCGAGGTGGCCTTGGGTTTTATCAAGGTGAGGTAAGGAGCGTTAATGGTGACAAGCAGACACTTACCTTGACACGAGTGATCCACAATGGCAAACCACTTTCTCTACAGGAGATCACTATTAAGTAAGTTCTCTCTCTCTCATCTTTTTCTTTTTTCTCTTCTCCTCCTCCTTCTCCTCTCATTAAGGAATGGGTGAAAGGTGGGTGCATGCATTAGCTGGCCACATCCCTTTTAACCCCTTCCATACGGTGCCGCACACGTAGGCGTCATGGACTTGGATCTCGGTGGCAGCAGCCAATGCCAGCCGTACGACGTGTCGTAATAATACTCGCATCATAAAATATAGTCACCGCTTATATCAATCGTTCTCTCTTCACCCGTGAATTTTGATAACCATAGAAAATGCGATTACAAAAGAATTAGAAAGAATGTCATTATGGAGGGGCGACTACAATAAATATAATCAAGACGCCGATATGGCAGCCTCGCGAATACACTCGCTCCCCATGACGCCTACGTGTGCGGCACCGTATGGAAGGGGTTAAGGGGGAAAAGGCCTTTTGGTATATGTATATTTCTCATTGTTCATCTTAACTTGGACACCAGTCAAAATAGAGGTCTTGAAAAGAGGGGTTGATTCCCACTCTTAAAAAGGAAGATTGTTAAGTCTTTGTGGGACACTTGAACCAATTGTGAGGGATGGAAAGGAGCTCCTTAGGGTGGGAGATAGTCTAAATCATGAATCTTAGATATGTTGCTCATGATATCAATCAGTAATCATTCTATTACCCCCAAGTAACTGAACACAACCTTTGGTTTGGCCTGTAAGTCATTCAGAGAAGATATTTTGTGTTGTCTACACAGAGTAAGTGAGACAACATAGAATGAGATGTTTAATACTGTTTTCATTGGTGGTTGTGTCTGGGGCGGTTGGAGCCTGTAGCCTAGACAGTTTTGTGTTAGTATTGTTTTAATGTAGGGTGGTGGCCTCAACAGATTAGTGCCATTGTCATTTTTACACTAGGAGGGAGTGGGTATGTACCATTTGACTTGGCTACCTCCCTTATAAGGGGGAAAAAGTTCTTGGTATATAGATAGATAGTTTTTATTTGCCATGTGGGTGATTTCTCAATTAGGTTGATATCTCGGGGTCTAATGAAGTATATAATTTGAAAGTTATTTTTGGTATATGTAGTGAGAAGCATTTAAGTAAGGATATTTAAACTGGTCATGATTTTGGAATTGGCTTCATATTATATATAATTGATTGATTGATTTGGTTTAACATCAGAAACTCTCCCCTATCACAAGGCTAGGACAGCACCCCTTATAGAAGACTTTGTAACATGGAATTTAATGAACCATGCCCTTAGTTCAGCTCATTGGTGGCAGGATTCAAACCACCATCACCTCAACCATTATTCTGTGTGTCTATACTCTATACCAAGGTCCTCTTCCTCCCTAATAAGGGTGATAGCCATCCAAGGAATGCATGCCCATTCCACTCCCATCCACCACCCTTTGTCTTCCTTTCATTTTAGCTCCTCATGGATAAAAATCCCAGTCTCCTGCCCTCTGCCCAGGTCAATGCAGTAAGACACTAAAATATAACTGGCAATTATCAAAGTTTAAATCAGGGTAATAGGCTTTTTTTTTTCCTCTCCCTGTTTCTCTCTCATTATTTGCTGCTCTTTCCAGTGCTATGGACATTTTGGACCTTAAGATTTTATCAAAAGGGCCAAAGACAAACTGTAACAGTGGTTATGACAATGTGCCATTAACACAGTCACAAGACCTTCAACAAAAGCAGTCTTATAATCAAGAAAGAAATGAGACAGAGCAAAATCAATCACAACAGTACCATCAACAATACATATCTTCAAATCAGCAACAACAACAGCCCCTGTATTCACAAAATTGTCAACAAACATCTTGTAATAATCAGCAACAACAGCAACCTTTGCATGGTCTTGGAAAAGATGAAGAACATGAAGGACGGAGAAAACCAAGAGCCTCTGTAGGCGAGACCCTTGCTCATGGACCATATATGGTTGACTCGAGGTATGTAAAACTTCCTATTCAGTCATTGTATCTGTTCTATCTCTCTATATACCAAGAGCCTCTTCACCCTTATATGGGAGGTAGCCACCTCAGCAAAAAGAAACTCCAATAACCATCTATAAACAGTTCATAAGAATTGCCCCAGGTACATAACCCACACTAGACACAACACCTCATATTAGTGCCCCACACTAACAATCCTCAGACAATAACACATTATCTCTTCTGTAAGTGACTTATGGCCACTCCTGGAGGCTGTTTCTGGTTTCCTGAAGATCTTCTGCAAGAGACCAGGAACAATGGATTGATTTTATCGATCACCTCAACCCTAGTCATATGTAATTGTACATACCCTTTTTTTCAGGATGCCACCAGGTTGTTTTGCATAGTTCAGCAATGCCCCTATCCCATCAGTTAAATTCTTCCTGTTCTGCTCAGGGTTGTCCTACAAAATGGACAACACAGCTGCCCATTTTCAAAACTTCTTAATCCCTTCACCTCCATCAGGAGGGGCTGATGGAGAGCTGACAGCTGGTGGTTGCCCTCTTCCTCCTATTACTTTCAGTCATGCTGGCTTTAATAGCATCTTTAAATATGACATGATGATAGCTGTTGATATAAAATATACTCAGCAAGCCAACAAATGTTACGTACATACAAACATATACCAATGGCTTCTTCCCCCTTACAAGGGAGGTAGCCAAAGACAAAGGCATAAGTCCACTCCCACCCATTTCATTCCCACATACTCCACTCCCATTCACCACCCCTTCCTCCCTCTTTTCTTGGCTCCTCCTGGATGATGGGTTATCCCTGCATCTCACCACTGCCCTGGGTCAGAAGCAATGTAACAAGACACAACACATTTACAGCAAGCCTGCTTCATTTAATTGGCAACCCCCCCCTGTCTGTCCCATAATGCAGTAAAAGAGAAGATGGGGAGAAATCCTTTCGGGCTGTGTCAAAGTCATTCACACATACTCCCTCAACCCCCCTCCCCATCCCGCACACACTCTCTTCCATACATCACAGCATCATCCATACACAACCATTCTCCACTCACCCCTATCTTTTGTCCTCTCCCTCCCTCCTTCCTTTACCCAATTCATCCATCTCATCCTTGGTTGCCCCCTCATGTTTACTCCCTCTACCTCTGCCTTCCACACCTCTTTTACTAATCTTTCTTCACTCATTCTTTCCATGTGTCCAAACCATCCCAATACTCTTTTACCAACCCTATCTCCCAATTCCTTTTTCACCCCTGCTCTCCTCCTCGTTTCTCACTCTATCCAGCCTAGTAACCCATACCATACTTCTCATGCATTTCATCTCAAACACATTTAAACTCTTCCTCTCTTATGTTCCATGTTTCTGCCCCATACAGTATTATGGGCACAATTACTCCTTCATACAATGAATGTTATGAATAATAAATGCAGATGTGAATTGGAAAACATTGGGTATCACATGGAACTTGTGAATTGTGGAATGTAAGCAACTTGGTAGCCAAGAATCCACTGTATAGTTAGTTCAGAACTGATACAAATTTTATGTATAAATTATTTTATGTTGATTATTTATGTATTTATTTTATCTTGTATCAATTCAATAATTTTTTCTTATTATGTGAACTACATATGGATAGTGGATCAAGTACATACATACATATACATGGTGTATGTATATGTATGTATGTATTTTATTTTGTTTATCTTGTATCAATTCAATAATTTTTTCTTGTTATGTGAACTACATATGGATAGTGGATCAAGTGGCTTCCAGGACTACCACTCTCCTTACCGTAACTATCGTTATGGAAATGACATGAACCGAACTCCAAGCAAGAAAGACAGATATCGAAGGTGGCAAGATCGAGATGAAACTACTTTTGGAACACCCATAGATGAAGACTTCATCAATACTGAGTTTGATTTTGAGAAGAATTTAGCATTATTTGATAAGCAGGTAAGCTCACCTATAATCATTATTATTTTGTCAACTGACTGCACAAGATTGATGATAGTAGTGGGAGGCACTAAGAATATGATGGTGATGGGAGCAAAAAAAAATGAAGGAGAAATAAAAAATGAGGTACAACTAGTTTTGAAAGTGATGGGAGCAGGTAAGGCACCTGGTAAGCAGGTAAGGGAGCAGGTGTCATGTGGAGTGTCAGACGAAGGGAAGTACTGTACAGTAATAGTGGACTGTAGGAGTGTCTGTATAGTTCCACTTTACAAGGGAAAATTTGACATGTGAGTATAGTAGTTTTAGAGGGATCAGTTTGTTGAGTGTAGTTGGGAAGGCCTATAGGAGAGTTTTAATTGAGAGGATTAGGAGAGGAACAGAGGAAATAATTGGTGAGGAACAGTGTGGGCTTAATAGGAGTAGGGTTTGCATGGATCAGATTTTTGTGGTGAGGTAGATATGTGAGAAAGCTTTAGCAAATGGTAAGGATGTCTTTTGGGCCTTTATGGATTTGGAAAAGGCTTATGACAGGGTAGAGAGGAAGGCACTGTGGGAGGTATTGCAGATGTATGGGATTAGGGGAATGTTGTTAAGGTCAAGAGTGTTTACAAGAGTAGTAAATCCTATGTTAGAATTGAAAATAGAGAGAGTGAGTGGTTTGAAGCAAATGTGGGACTGCATCAGGGATGTGTCATGTTGCCATGGCTGTTAGATGTATACATGGATAGGGTGGTGCGTAAGGTAAATGAGAGGGTAATGGACAAGGGATGGTTAAAGAAGATGTAGAAAAGTAGGAGGTGAGCCAGTTGTTATTTGCTGATGACAGTGCTTGTGGCAAGGTCAGAGGGGGATTAAAGGAGTTGGTGACAGTTTGGGAAGGTATGCGATAAGAGATAGTTGAAGGTAAATGTGGGTAAGAGTGTGGAAGGTTGTGATCCACATTTTTGGAGATGATGTCAGTAGTGGAGCAAATAAAGGCCATTTAGTTCTATGGATTTACTCTAGTAGATTGCAGTCAGTTGTCTTCTACAGAGCTAGTCAAGATCTGTGCTAAGAAGTAAGGGAACTGACCATGAAGGCTGTGACGGTTGCCATTACATCAGTTTTTTGTCGTACAGTAATATTTATAATGTGACAGAAATAGGTATTTACATGATTAAGTGATACACTTAATATTAAACAAAAATATATATAATTGTGATACATAGAAGGACATGGCATATTTTAATAATAAAAATAAAATATAAGGATAATTCCTTCCATGGATGTACGCTTCTCAACAGTTGTCTCTTATATGGACCAGGTGTCCTAAGAGGTCAAGGTTGGCCTAATTCCTTTGTTAAGTGGCCTCTGGTCAGATACTGGTTAGACCTGACACTCGACAGCCAGTTGGTGCTGCTTCTGCAATGTACGCAACATCATCTGGCTTGATATCTATCTTCTTGTAGTGTGAATGTCCTGTGACATGTAGTTGTCGCTGTCCTCAACGATTTTCTCATAGAAGATAATTTCATAATATTTACTTTAATCCCCATCTGGGGTATTGGCTGCATGTTGTTATGGCAAAGTAGTATGCGGTTGATACTTTAGGGTCTATATGGGGCAACCCTATGGACCAGAGCCACACATCATTTTGTCTGTAATAGAGGACTCTGCTCACAGAGAAATGATGAAACTTTTTATTATACTGCTACTGTCCCCCTGTCATGCTGTCCCCCAACCCCTTGTTGCTGTCCTGTACTATTTCTCTGAATTTCATTTCCTTGTTTTGCCTACCCTGTGGTAAGAGGCGAGAAAAACGGGATGGGGATTGGGACCAGGCATCCTTCTCCCTGTAGCCCCACAGAGGACATTCCTAAAAAAAGTAAAGGCATAAGAGGGTCTAGGAGTTTTCTAACCAGCACCCCAAGGTTTGGATCTTTTAATGTGTGTGGATGTGGTACAGATGAGAGTAAAAGGGAAGAGATCAGTAGTATGTTTGTGAGAAGAAAGATGGATATGTTGGCTTTGAGTGAAACTAAGTTGAGAGGGAAGGGTGAGTGTGAGTTTGGGAGTGTAATTGGGAGGTTCTCAGGAGTGAAGAGAGGGCGAAGGAGAGAAGGGGTGGCTATACTAGTAAGTGAAGAGATAGGTAAACGTATAGTGGAGTGGAAGGAGGTTTCTTCAAGGATAATGTGGATGAAGGTGAAACTGGGAAAGGAGATGTGGGTTTTTGTAAGTGCATATGGGCCTGGTAGTGAGAAGAGTGTAGAAGAAAGGGAGGCTTTTTGGATAGATTTAAATGAGTGCATAGAGGGATTAGGGAGGAACGTCAATGTAGTAGTATTGGGAGACCTTAATGCTAGGGTAGGAAATAAACCAATTGACAGAGTGGTTGGGAAATGTGGAGTTCCAAGAAAGAATCGTAGTGGAGAGTTGATGGTGGAGATGTGTCTAGAAAGAGAGTTATATACAGAGCAAATACAGTGTTTCGGAAGAAAGTCAAGCATAAGTACACATGGGAAAGGGTGGTGGATGGAAGGGTGGTAGATAAAGCATTTATGGATTATGTAGTGGTAAATAGGACTATGATAGGAAGAGTTAAAGATGTACATGTGCTAAGGGGAAAGAGTGGGGGAATATCAGATCATTTTTTGGTGGAAGGTAAGATAGATGGAGAAAGAGGAAAAGGACAAAAGGTAGGGAGGTCCTTAGAGTGAACTCTTTCAATGAAAAGGAGAAGGAGTACAAGAAGCTGAGAGGAGTGGGAGGGAGTGAAGGATAGAGTAGAGCTAGTAGTGGAGGAGGAATGGGGATGGATCAGGGTAGGAGTCGCAAAGTGCACAAAGATGGTGTGTGGAACAAGAAGGACAGGAGGAAATAGAAGGAAGGGTAGTGAATGGTGGGATGAGGAAACAAAGAAGGTTGTAGAAGAGAAGAAACAAACTTTCACAGATTGTTTACAAAACAGGACAAGGGAATCATATTAGAGGTACAAAGAAAAGAGAAGAGAAGTAAAGCACAAGGTAAAGGAGGCAAAGAGGAGAGTAGATGTGAAATGGGGTAAGAGTATGACAGAAAATTTTGAAAGTAATAAAAAGATGTTTTGGAAAGAAATTAAGAGAAGAAGAGGAGGCAAATCAAGTAGAGAAGAAAAGGTAAAAGGTGCAGATGGAGAGATGATAATGGAAGAGAAGGCAGTAAGAGGAAGATGGGCAGAGTATTTTAGGGAGTTGCTAAATGTGAAGGTGGACAGGGAGGGAAAGATAGTTGCAGTGGGAAGTACTAAGAAAATGACCGTGATGAGTGAGGAAAATGGAGGAGAAATAAGGAAGGATGAAGTGAAGGCAGTTAACCCCTTCCATACGGTGCCGCACACGTAGGCGTCATGGGGAGCGAGTGTATTCGCGAGGCTGCCATATCGGCGTCTTGATTATATTTATTGTAGTCGCCCCTCCATAATGACATTCTTTCTAATTCTTTTGTAATCGCATTTTCTATGGTTATCAAAATTCACGGGTGAAGAGAGAACGATCGATATAAGCGGTGACTATATTTTATGGTGCGAGTATTATTACGACACGTACGGCTGGCATTGGCTGCTGCCACCGAGATCTAAGTCCATGACGCCTACGTGTGCGGCACCGTATGGAAGGGGTTAAGATGATGAGAGCAGGTAAGGCACCTGGTCTGGATGATTGCCATGCAGAATGTCTAAAAAAAAGGAGGTACAGTGATGGTGGACTGGCTGGTGAGGTTATTTAATGTTTGTTTAACCCCTTCCATATGGTGCCGCATACGTAGGCGGCATGAGGAGCAAGTGGATACGCGAGGCTGTCATATCGGCGTCTTGATTATATTTATTGTAGTTGCCCCTGCGTAATGACATACTCTCTAAACTGTCTTCATCACATTTTCTATGGTTATCAAAATTCACGGGTGAGAGAATGATCGATATAAGCGGTGACTATATTTTATGATGCAAGTATTATTACGACACATCGTACGTCTGGCAGCTAATGCTGCCCGTGAGATTTTGGCCCATACTGAAGAGGTTGAGAGGGTAGAGTGCTCAAGGACTGGAGTAGTGCTTGTATAGTTCCACTATAAAAAGGGAAAAGGGGACAAGTGTGAGTTTAGTAGTTTCAGAGGGATTAGCTTGTTAAGTGTAGTTGGGAGGGCTTATGGGAGGATCTTGATTGAGAAGATTAGGAGAGGAACAGAGGGAGTAATTGGCGAGGAACAGTGTGGATTTAGGACAGGTAGAGGTTGCGTAGATCAGATTTTTGTGGTAAGACAGATATGTGAGAAAGCTATAGGAAAAGGTAAGGATGTTTTTTGGGCTTTTATGGATCTGGAAAAGGCTTATGACGGGGTAGACAGAAAGGCACCGTGGTTTTTTTTTGCAGATATACGGGATAGGAGGAAAGCTTCTAGGAGCTGTCAAGAGTTTTTACAAGAGTAGTAGAACTTGTGTCAGGATTAGAAATGGAGAGAGTGAGTGGTTTGAGGTAAAGGTGGGACTTCATCAGGGATGTGTTATGTCACCCTGGCTGTTCAACTTATACATGGATGGGGTGGTGTGAGAGGTAAATGCAAGGGTGGTGAGTCAGGGATTGGAGATGGTTAAAGAAAGTGGAGAAAAGTGGGAGGTGAGCCAGCTGTTGTTTGTGGACAACACTGCGCTTGCAGCAGGATCGGAGGAGGGATTGAGGAAGTTGGTGACAGAATTTGGGAGAGTGTGTGAAAGGAAGTTGAAGAGAAATGTGAGTAAAAGTAAGGTGATGAGATGTACAAGGGGTGAAAGTGGCAGCAGACTGGGAGTGAGCATTATCGACAAAAATAATTTTTTCAGTTGGGGAAAAAATATTTTTTAAAAATCAGCATGTGACATCATGAGGGATGTGAGGACGTCATATACCACTCTGCCAGACGCTAGAATTTTTTTTTTGGCATTTAAAAGTTTAAATGTCTACTACCCCACGTGGTGGGGATTTAACTTTGTTTACATTTATACTGTTGACTTATCTTCTTATATGTTCTGCATCATTTTTATTTTTTTTTTTTTTTTTTTTTGGATATATGTACATATGTTACTGTACAATATGTTTTCCACCAACACAACATAGACTTAGAGCAATTTACACATGTAGAAAAAAAAAAAAATCTGTATAAATTTTCCCAGCGCAAGTGCACGCATGCTTCATTTCACACGAGTTTTTTTTGTGTTTTTTTGCGCTCTGTTGTTATCTAGTGCATTTTTCTCATTACATAAACAATGGGAAAATTTAACCCCTTCCATACGGTGACACCTACGTAGGCATCATGAGGAGCAAGTGGGTATACGAGGATGCCGATGTCGGCGTCTTGATTATATTTATTGTAGTCGTACCTGCGTGACCCACATACTCTGTAAACTGGCTTCATCATATTTTCTATGGTTATCAAAATTCACGGGTGAAAGAGAACAAGCGATAGAGCAGTGACTTTATTTTTTATAATGCGAGTATTATGACATAACATCATACGTCTGGCAGCTAATGCTGCCAGACGTGTGATGTGGCCCGTATTGAAGGGGTTAAAAATAAGACTGTGGCATGGAGGGAGTTTGCCAAGTTTGCACGTTGGGATAGTGTAAAGGAACAAAGTGATGAATCGGCACCTCAACCCAGCACTTCTAGAAGCTCATGTGTGGAACAGATTCATTGACTATAGGCTTCCCTTTGACATCTGAAGCAAGAAAGACAAGGAAAATCATGGACAAGGCCAGAATCTCCCCACGCCAAGTCAAACTGAAGAAAAGTGCAAGAAAATATGAGTCTGCAGATTATCAGCCTGGGGGCTTTTGATGCATAGGCCTACATTAGGCCTATCCTGGCAATAAGGAGTTTGGTGGCACCCAATGATACCCTCCCCTCTGAGGGATTAGTATTTTGTCTTTTAGAATACATGTTGGATGGAGTGTTCCAACATGTGAGTGAATAGTGTGTGAGTAGAGCGGCTTCTTCTAGAGCGGAGGCCGAGGTGTTCTTGTATTTATTCCGAGTGAATATCCCGCTCTCCGAAGAGGAATGGTTCATTATATACATCAATCTGGCAAGGTTGCCGACAAGGGAAAAATATTTACATGGTCGCTGTTTATCAGCGAGACTAAACATCGAAATACTGTATCTAAATCAAATACATAAGGCAATTAGAAATGATGATACATCACTTCGTTTAATTTATATACATGTCCGAGTGTGGACTGGCAAGAAATTAATATCCTCATGGAAATTATTGTCTGAGTGGCAATATCTTCTTAGCTGTTAGCAGGAATTCCGAGGGTTTGGTGACAGCCTCTCCGAGGTCATGACCCAGATAATTGTAGCCTCCAGGACAATAGGCTTGACCGCGATGCTTACCCTTCTGACCTATGTCAGGTCTTGACTACTGTTCTACACCTAGTTGGACTGCGTGTGTATCCCGTGCTTATCTGTGGGTGAGAGCCGATAGATGGAGATAGATCTTGGTAGATAGGAGACTGCATTGTTCTAGAAGTTTTCCAACATGGCTCGACGTTGCTACATGTGTCTGGCCTCACAACACATTCTCTCTTTGGTCTTCACATAGAAACTGGATGTCCGAACTGCAAGAGGAGATAGAAGGAGTGTTTGTCTAGGGGAAGGTGTGACCTTTCCCAGGTGGCAATGGTGGTAAGTATAGACAGTAAAGAGACAATTTCCATGGCATGATATGAATGAGAATGATTGAGTTTTATGGTTGGAAATAGATGCCTGAATTTTGGGGCCAAGCAAGATTTTACACATTTCTATTTCTTAGGCTATATTGGGGTGTAGGGATCGGTGGAGTGGTAGGGGGGTTGTGTCTAGTGTTTCGGTAGTGTCTGGTGTTTGTGCAAAAGTGGGAGAAGGTATATTCTCCAGGTCAAGTCCCCTGGGGAGAGTCTGTTACTATTTGGCACAGGTTTTTTTTTTTTTTTTTTTTTTTTTTTTTTTTTTAATGTAATTTTTTGGCGCCAATTGTGTTGGTGCCAAATTAAAAACAAAAGGGATTAAATGAATTAGTTGAAACTATGATAAAAACTAATAATAAATAAAACTCAGTAAAATAATATAAGTCAAACTCACTAGTTTAATGCAGCTCAAGATTGTGGGCTAAACCACACAAATATTCTAATGGTTCCTTTTCATGAAATAGTCGCACAATATTAAAAATGAATTCGTTAACTTTCACATACTTAAGAAGTTTTGTCTTGCAGTATGGCCAGCAACCAATTGTTCATAATATACTTCTCTGCTCTTTTGAATTTTCTTTAAACAATCAATAAATTTCCAGATAACAGGGTGATATACTCCTAATTCCGCATAAATTTTCCTGTGTGCTGCTTCTGTGTGATTTTTAGTTCGGTCACTTTTAGCGACGGTTTGCTCATACTGGTTCCACATCTCCAGGGGAAAAAGAGGAGGGCGCCTGCCATTGCCTCTTCTCATAGGTCATCCAACATAATGATCTTCAAACCAGTTTAATAAGGAGTTTAGTTCTAATGGCAAGTCTTCTGACAGGGCATTGATGTAGTTATCCAAGTGAGGAACAAGGAAGAAACACAAGGCTGTGATCATTTTAGCACTTAAAGCAAAATTAGAATTATTATTGTATAAAACTTGGAGTCCAATCTGTTTAAGATGTTTATGAACATTATGAACTAAATGGAAGTAACATCCTTGTATTCTTACATCTGGAAAACATTCTTTCATTGCCATAATAGCTGCCTGTTCAAAGTCACAGGAAATTGCTCTTGGTTTCAATCCTGGGATTGTGTCATGAAGCATCCGAAACATGTGCTCATATGTTGCACACCTTTTATTTGGTAATAATGCATATAATATTGGGTGAACTCCTCCATGTCTTCTTGCCAGAATCACATAGACCTGTGTAAATAACAGAGGAGCTACCTTGAATGTCCCATCAGCATACCACACATCAGAATCAAGTAAAAACACAGTCCAACTCTCTCTTACAAAAATCAAAATTCTGTCGTCTGATTGACCACTGTCAGCTATTAAAAAATTCTCACATTCACCTTTGCTCGTCACCTACTATTTGTATTCATCGGTAATCACTAATTCTCGAACATGGATAGGATTAGGAGGAGTGAGGTTCAATTGATTTCTTATTCTTTTCACTATCTGCCTCATCGATTCTGCACTTGGAAGTGCTCCTTGAGCAGCTTGAGAAATATTTTGTATACACGAATGTATGACTGCCCGACACTTTACACTAGTTTTAATTGCAGCTACTTCTACACTTGCTGCTGAAGCACCATGTGAATGTTTGTTTATTTCCTTTATCACTATATTGTCACTAGTGTGTATACAAGCTTTGCACTTGTTCTTGTTTTCACATCTCCAAAACTTTATATTAGGGTCCTTCTTACTATGCTTGTTGAACACAAATAAGTATCCACTGTGAGTAAATTTTATTTTATTTCTCTTACGTAAAATATGTTCAGCCATTTCTGTAGAAGGGTTCAACACTACTATATATATAGACTAAGGATAAAAAGGTGCTTTAGAATTCCGAGCTGTAGAGTGAGGGGAAGAGGAGCACCTAAGACGTCTGAATGAATCCAGTTCGAAGCCAAAAAGAAACGGTGCCTGAACTTTGGTGCCAAAACTTTACATTAGGGTCCTTCTTACTATGCTTGTCGAACACAAATAAGTATCCATTGTGAGTAAATTTTATTTTATTTCTCTTACTTAACCCCTTCCATACGGTGCCGCATACGTAGGCGGCATGAGGAGCAAGTGGATATGCGAGGCTGCCATATCGGCATCTTGATTATATTTATTGTAGTTTCCCCATGCTCACTAAACTGTCTTCATCACATTTTCTATGGTTATCAAAATTCACGGGTGAAAGAGAGAATGATCGATATAAGCGGTGACTATATTTTATGATGTGAGTATTATTACGACACATCGTATGTCTGACAGCTAATGCTGCCCGCGAGATTTTGGCCCGGAGTGAAGAGGTTAAAATATGTTCAGCCATTTCTGTAGAAGGGTTCAGCACGACTATATATATATAGACTGAGGATAAAAAGTTGCTTTAGAATTCCAAGCTGTAGAGTGGGAGCTCCAATAACTCATTTGAAGACGTCTGAATGAATCCAGTTCATAGCCTGAACTTTGGCGCCAAATAATTCGTCGCCAAAAAAATGGCGCCAAATAGTATCATTCCGCCCTGGGGACTTGTTTGGTGTTGTCCAAGTGTAAAATAGGTAGAGTTTCGATGATGCGGAAGGGTCCAAGGAATTTAGGGGAAAGTTCTGATGTGGGCTGGTGCTTGTTGGTGTACACAATGTCGCCTACAGGAACTGTGCAATCCCTAGAGTGAGCATTTGCCAGTCTTAGCATATCAGATTTTGAGAGTCAGTGACTCATGTACTCTCTTGAAAAGTGTTGAAGTTTTGCAGTGTGACTTTGACGTAGTCATTAAAATCATACACGGGGGTTTCTGACGTAAGGAGGTCGTATGGCATTTTCTTATCTGACCCAAATAATACAAAATGGGGTGACTCTGAAATAGATCTATTGATTGCACTGTTTATGCAGGCTTGTATCATAGGTATGTGTTCATCCCAAGATGAGCGTATGTCTGTGGCAAGGTGCCTTAATGTGTTTAAAATCTTCTGATTTTGGCATTCAGCAAGTCTATTTGAACTAGAATGGTATGGTGTGGTGTTACATTTTGTAATGTTAAAATGTTTGCAGATGTTGGTGAGAATCTCATTGTTGAATTCTGTGGCATTATCAGAAATGAGTGTCTTTTGCATTGTGTAAGGGCAGATGATGTTGTGGATGATGGTTTGTGTGACACTTTTGGCTGTCTTGTCTGCTAAAGGAGAGAGAATGCAAAAACGTGAGAAGTGGTCGATGCAGACGGAGAGGTATTGAAGTGAGTGGTAGTTTCAGTAAATCAATGGCAATGGTTTCAAAGGGTCTAGAAGATGTTGGATAGTTGTGTATGGGGACATGACTGCTAATGTGACCTTTATGTGAGGCGCATGAGTGACATGCATTGATGTGAGCGTGTATGTCTTTGTGCATGGTGGGCCAAAAGTATTTCAATCTGGCTTGCAATAAACATTTCTCCTTACCACAATGTCCTGCTATTGGAGAATCGTGAAGAAATTGCAGTACTTCCGGAACAAGTTCTGTAGGAACGACCAGTTGTGTAACCATGCGGTTTTGTTTGTTTTTGTTTGTGAGCAGTGTGGCGTGGTAAAGAATCTGGTCTATGATTGAGTAATTGTCTATATTGGGAGGAAAGTCATCTGTTTTGGTAGTGTCATTGTCACCTGAGGTGAAATAATGAATGATTCTTCTCCATAGGGGGTCTGTTGCTTGAGCTGCAATGATGTGCTCTCGTATAATGTCAAGTGGCTGTGATACTTGCCGTATGGTTGCTACGTGTCTACTAAGGGCATTGGCTACTGTGTTTGCATGACCCTGCACATAGTAGAATGTAGGCATGAATTCTTGTATGGTGAGGAACCATCTGGTAAGTTTTCGAGTGAGGTTCTTTCCTTTGAAAAGGTGGAGAATGGGTTGATGGTCTGTGTATACGTGTATTTCATAGCCAAGTATGATATCTTTAAAGTGTTTGAGGGCATGTATGACAGCAAGAGCTTCGATTTCAGTCACAGAGTAGTTTTGTTTGTGTTTGTTCAGTGCGCAGCTAACGTATGCTATTGGTCTAAATTTTGACTTGTGCTGTTGCATCAGCACTGCACCGATTCCTTTGTAGGAAGCATCTGTACAGAATGTGAAAGGTTTGAGAAATTAGGAAATGCAAGGACAGGAGCTGTTGTGAGAGCTTGTTTTAACCACTTCACTCCGGGACTTAGATCTCGCGGGCAGCAGCCAATGCTAGCCGTACAACGTGTCGTAATAATACTCGCATCATAAAATATAGTCACCGCTTATATCGATCGTTCTCTCTTTCACCCGTGGATTTTGAAAACCATAGAGAATGGGATTCAGTGCATATTAGGGAGAATGTAAAAGTGCAGGGGTGACTACAATAAATATAATCAAGACACCGATATGGCAGCGTCACGAATCCACTTGCTCCTCATGACGCCTACGTGTGCGGCACCGTATGGTAGGGGTTAAGTTGTGGAAAGCTGTGTGGTGTTCAGGTGTCCAGGTAAAGGTTGTATCCTTTGTGAGAAGGGCTGTTAATGGAGCTGCAATGTGAGCATATCCCTCAATTAAACGCCTGTAGAAACCTGATAAACCCAAGAATGACTTGACATGTTCGGTGTAAGTAGGGCATGGAAAGTCTAGGACAGCCTTAACTTTGTCCTGAGAGGTGATGTTCTGTTGAGGACGTGTCCTAGGAAATGTATTTCCCTTTTGAGGAAGGAACACTTCTTGAGTTTTAATTTTAGACCTGCCGTGGCTGGCCTTGAGAGGACAGTTTCAAGTGTGGAAAGGTGTTCGGTGAGTGACTTTGAGGCAATGATTATGTTGTCCAAGTAAATGAAAACTGTTTTCCCTATGAGTCCTTCTAGTAAACATGGAGGGAGCAGAGACAAGTCCCATGGCCAATCTTTTGAAATGGTAGTGGCCCGTACTTGTACTAAAGGCTGTTAGTGACTTTGACTCAGCATCGAGAGGTATTTGGAAATATCCTGACATAGGTCGAGAGTGGAAAAGACAGTGTTGTGTTCACCTATAGGGTGTAATATATCTTGCAAATGAGGTATAGGAGATCTTTCAGGAAAAGTGAGTTTATTGAGCTCACGAAAGTCTACAACAGGGCAGAAGGAGCTGTCATGTTTAGGAACAATGAAGAGGGGGAAATTCCAAGGGGACAAACTTTGCTCTACAATGTCTTGGGTGAACATGTCTGTAATAATGTTGTCAACAATGTTGTGTTTGCTATGTGGTAGTCTGTATTCTGGTATATAAAGTGGTTTGGCATGCTGTCGAAGGGGTATGTGGTGTTCTATTATGTTTGTGAGACCTAGTGGTTTGCCTGGAAGTTCAATGGCATGCCTGTATGTGTTCATGAGCATAAGGAGATCTGTTTGTGCTTCTGGAAAGTGTTGTTTATATGAGATGCTTGGATGGGTTGCTGCGTGTTCTGTTCTCCAGTGGTTTGTGTGTTCTGTTGTCCAGTGTTGATGGTACATACATTTGATATCTTGTCCTGCTCAATTATGTGTATAATTGAGTAGGGTATATGGTGAAACCACAAATGTTTGTGCCTTTGGTTAGGTGGAGAGGTGCATTTGTGTTGTTCGCCACTATGATGGTTGTATGTGCTTTGATGTGTTTGTTATGGCAGAGAGGAGAGAAACACTAGATATGCAGCAAGTGTCTGTGATGCAGAGGACATCTGAGTTCAGAGCTTGGAAAACATGAACATGAAGCTTTGTGTACTTGCGTGAATACAATGTTTTCTCACTGAATACGACTGCATGAGTTTTTGTGAGAGTGTGAAAGATTTATGAGATGGTTGTGTATTCCAAGGTGAGCTCAGGGACGTCTGTGGAAATGTTTCTTTTGTCTGCGTCTGTTACATGTGTGTGTTGAGGTACCTGGGTGAGTGGTAGTATTAGATGTGTCTGCTGCATTTGTCTCTTGTGCGTTTGTTTCATCTGTTTGTGCATGTTGCTTGACCACATTAATGTTTGTGACATGCGTGTTTGTTGTTTCTAGAGCATGTATGAAGTAGTTATGATAGACAATACCGTGTTTAGCAGGGTAGATGGTTATGTGGTTATCTTGCATCCATGTCAACCCTATAAGAATGTCTGCAGGAAATACAACTTCAGCTACGTATATTGTCGTGACAATGGGAGGGCAATTTCCATGTAGGGAGATGTCTAAGTTGATCTTGCCAATGATGGGGAAGGGAACACTGTCTACTGTCTGTGGGTTCTAGAATCGTAACTCTACGATGCCTGAACCTAAACTTGTCGAAAGCAAGTTTTGACATGATGTTTATGGGAGAGCCCATGTCCAGAAAGAGTACTTGTTGAATGCTGTTGACAGTGGCTTGAAGTGTCATAGAAGATGGAGAGTGTTGAGCTGTCATTGTGAGTACTGGTAGGGGAGGGGGGGTGACTGGGTCTTGTGAGGTCATGTGTGTATGTCACTCTGGGACAACAGTCATATTTTGTTTTGTTTGTTTGTGTTACCAATAGGCGAGTGTTGGGGAGGTGCGTATGAAGTCTGGTTTTGTGTTTTTAGAACACAACATTGGTTTGTGTCATGGAAACATGGGCTGTGGTATTGGCAGAAGGTTGTTGGTTTCCTGAAATAACACCTGCTGGTGCTATGTTCCAGTTTGTTGTAGATTGTGCAAAAGAAGGGTGTTCTTTAGAGTGATCACTGTCATGATCATGTGCGTGACATTTTTCTGCCCCTGGTGTTGCTTAATTGTGAGATTTGTGCTACTGTGGATGTCTGTGTGATTGGAAGGGTTTGTTGTTGAATCTGTGTTTTTACCGTGGTTGTGTCTGAAAACTTTCAAGAAAAGTCTACGAGTGTTGTGTCTGGAAGGAAAGGTATTGTGGCTGTTTTCTGCAGTGTCTCTGGGTGAAGTTGTGATATCAGTCTGAGGTATCTGAGGAGTGAGACTACGTTGTCTAAGGTCATTTTGTCATTTTCAAGCCAGGGTGAGGATGTGAGTGCGGCTTTGAGCTCTTGTTTGAAATCACTTGTGATCTTGACCGCTCTTTCCTTCGTGTTGTAAGGGCCTGTGTTGAAGTTTTTTGCGAGTGTGTATAGGGGTGAGAGAGAGCCTAAGTGTTCAAATTCTGCGAAAGATTTCTTGAACTGTTCTACGAACTGGTCGTATGTTTGTGTTTGATGGAAGGCGTCTGATTGTACTATGCCACTGGCCAAAGTGTTATTGAAATCAATGCGTGATTTAGGACCGCTATTTTTGTTTGTTCGTCTTTGACTTGTGTATGCTGTATTTCTGAATTTACGTCTTCTAACCGAGTGTGAATAGCTACATTATCTCCGTCAAATTTCGGAAGAGTGTGATCGTGTTTAATGAGTGTGAGTAAATTTGTAGCAGTGTTGGTTTTCTGAGTGGTTGACTGGAATCTGTGTTATTTGCGTTGGTGGGTGCCAGCTTGGAACGTGTGTTGTAGGAGTGTGAGGTTTGGGAGTAGGGATTTTTCATGCACACCTTTGTCCTTTAAAATGAAATAAATCATGGCTTGAAAAAACATGAAAAAAAATCATATAAATGCCTTCACTTTGGTAACTCACTCATGCTACTGACTGAACTAAGCTTTAGCCTGAAAATTGAGGTATCTACTTACAGACCGATGGATTTGATGCAATGGTGAAGTGGTCTCGTAGGGGTGGGTGAATGAGAATCTGTAAATAGGAAGACAATAAGTACAAGCAAGTGGAGATAGGTATGGTTAGTTCAGTGTGGACTTCAGTTTTTGGTAGGTGCTGAACCAAATGTTAGAGTGTTGCTGGGAGTAATACTTCCATTGGAGAATGGTGGAAACGATGTCATGTGTAGAGCTGTCCGTGTTCGAATAGCAGAGTGTTGCTGGGAGCGATACTTCCATTGGAGAATGGTGGAGACAATGTCCCATGTTTGATGTTTGGATGAATGGCTGACAGTGGCTTAGACGTGGAAATCGGCTAGTTGGGTGTCCTGTTGGAATGCTCAGCGGCTAGCGTTCATTACCTGCCACCCAATATGTTGGTGGTGATCCCGGCGCTGGTACCAAGTATGTTGGATGGAGTGCTCCAACATATGAGTGAATAGCATGTGAGTAGAGCGGCTTCTAGAGTGGAGGCGTGGAGATAAAATAGCCGAGGTCTTCTTGTATTTATTCCGCTCTCCAAAGAGGAACAGTTCATTATATACATCAATCCGGCAAGGTTGCTGACAAGGGAAAAATATTTACATGGTCACTGTTTCCAGTGAGATTAGACATCGAAATATCTAACTCAAATACATAAGGCAATTAGAAATGATGATACATCACTTTTGGCTACCTCCCTTGGAAGGGGGAAAAAGCCTTTGGTATACAGTGAGACCTCTCATTAACGGACATTAATTAGCTGTGTTTTCGGTGTTTTTGGTGCTGTTGTTTAGTGCATGCAATAACTATGCCACCCAATAACCACTCCAAAACACCGAAAACACCGCAAACACAGCTAATTAACGTCCATTTATGAGAGGTCTCACTGTATATATATATATCTGTCAACTTATTATTTACTCTTTTCCAGTTTATTTAACTTACCGGTAACCTATTTATTTACTTATTATTATAACTTTTATTTATCATTATAATTCCCCCCCCCCCCATCCGACCTAGTTATGGACCAAAAGGTCTCCTGTTGGCATGCTCCTCCTTTGTAATCCTTTGTATTTGGGCTACTGTAGGGTGGGGGTGATAGGTACAGACTGACTGTGATTCACCTTGGTCTTTGGATCACAGGTTGGACTCGTGATCAATAGCTATTTCCCTCCTGGAAGAGAGCTTAGAGCTTGTATGACTGATCTATGGGTAATGCTGTGACCTTACACACACACACACCCCCAACCCCCCCGCCCACGAGAGTTGTAGTAACGACTCAAAGTGCAGCGATACTGAAATTATTTCAGCCCTGGGCAGGATTCGAACCCAGACCACTGTAGTGACAGTCAGAGACTCTACCAACCGAGAATTTCCTGGAAAATTCTTCTAGTGTGGTGCCTGGTGTGAATGAAATTGTGCCAGCTTTTTGGAGTGTGTATGGGTGTAATTGAGAAAGTAGTCAGAAATAGGCTAGCAGTGAGACTACGTGTTTGAGAAATTTTGTTGTCTGTAACCCAGTCTAAATTTTTGGGGCTTTCCCTGATCTCGCTTTTGAAAGTGGATGCAATTTTTACTGCTCTTTCCTTTGTTTTATGTGGGCCAGTATTATACATTGTGGCCATTGAGAAGAGGGATGAAAGTGAGCCAAGTTGATTAAATGCTGCAAAGGAGTTTTTGAAATATTTAACAAACTCTGGATATGTGTCTGTTTCCTCAAAAAAATGTTGGACTGGATTATATCACCTGCGAGTGTTTCATTAAGATCTATCCTTGATTTGAGGATGGAAAATTTTGTTTTATCATCCATGACACTTCTATGTGTGATTTCAGATTCAACTTTGGAGAGTAGGTTGTGTACGGGAATGTGTAGTCCATTAAATTTTGGTAAAATATTCTCTTCCTTGATTATTGCTATGAGATTTTGTGTCTTTGGTGGGGGTGTGTGGAGATTTGTTATCAGAAGTGGTAGACATGTTTGGAGTGTGTGAGATTTTGGCAGAATGGGAATGAGTACAATAATTATGTGTGGGTTGAGATGTGTGGGATGTGATAAAATATAAACACAAAGGTAACAGAGAGTAGCCACTTGGTGAAACCTATCACAGAAACTGTATCCACCAAAGGTGATATGGTGATGGTCTGGCTCCTGGGTGATGAGGTATTTTGGCTCGTGGTGAGGTGAGATGAACACAGATGGTAGAGTGCTGTAAAACAAAATGAGTATGAATATATGTATATAAGAGGAAATGTGAAAATTTACAATATAACACAGTTAAAAAAAAAAAATATATATATATATATATATATATACATGTGGAGTTAAAAACGACAGCATTGTTGTAGTTGTTCAGTTTTTTCTTCGTATTCTCGATTTTCCTGATAAGAGATTTTCCATTAACTGGGTGAATTGAAACTAAGTCTCTATATTCTTCCATTTGTTCTCATTTGACATCGACGTTTTGTCTTAAACAAGACATTATCAAGATATAACTGAAATAACAAAAATTACATGATAACAGTAAAGGTACTAGACAATATCAAGATATAACTGAAATAACAAAAATTACATGGTAACAGTAAAGGTACTAGACAATATCAAGATAAAACTGAAATAACAAAAATTACATGGTAACAGAAATAATAAAGGTGACAGATTTGTGAAAATAAATACGAAGACTTACATTTAAAGGGGGGAAGAGAGGAAGAAGGGTGTGACAATCGGGGATGACAGAAGTATATATACCTAAGATCAGGTCAGACAAGGGGGGGGGGAAGGGACAGACAATAAGGACCTCAGAGGTCAAGGGGTAAGGGGGGGTGGGGGAGGGTCAGGCGGGTGCGGTCACCGAGGGTGGGGGAGGAGGTGGAGGTGAAGGGAGAGAGAGAGAAGGGGTAGAGTGAGGGGGGGATTTTTATTTCTAAATAATGGGATAGAAGAGATTACATTGCTTTGGATGTTAATAACCAGTGTTCTGTCCTTAATGTGAAAGGCTTCGAGTAGTTGTAGTCTCCTAGGGTCATTGCTCGATCCAGTAATTTTGGTGTTGTTGATCAAATCATCCCTCCTGAGTGCAGTGTTATGGAAACTCCTATGATGTTCTTTGATTGCTCCCTCTTGTAGGTGGAAAGTTAGGCGATGGCTGACTTTACATCTAGTAAAACCAATGTAGGAATGAGGGAGGAAATTACAATTTCCTGTAGAACATTGATATTGATACACTACATTAGTTTTAGATGTGAAGTCTGATCGCCTAGACAAATTGTCATGATCAGGGAGGAAGTTTTTGGATTTTTATAATAGATGAGAACTCTGATTTTGTTGTTCTCATTTGTAGGGAGGCAATTTTTAAATAATGGGATAGAAGAGATTACATTGCTTTGGATGTTAACCGGTGTTCTGTCCTTAATGTGAAAGGCTTTGAGTAGTTGTAGTCTCCTAGGGTCATTGTTCGATCCAATAATTTTGGTGTTGTTGATCAAATCATCCCTCCTGAGTGCAGTGTTATGGAAACTCCTATGATGTATATATACTTCTGTCATCCCCGATTGTCACACCCTTCTTCCTCTCTTCCCCCCTTTAAATGTAAGTCTTCGTATTTATTTTCACAAATCTGTCACCTTTATTATTTCTGTTACCATGTAATTTTTGTTATTTCAGTTTTATCTTGATATTGTCTAGTACCTTTACTGTTACCATGTAATTTTTGTTATTTCAGTTATATCTTGATATTGTCTAGTACCTTTACTGTTACCATGTAATTTTTGTTATTTCAGTTATATCTTGATAATGTCTTGTTTAAGACGAAACGTCGGTGTCAAATGAGAACAAATGGAAGAATATAGACACTTAGTTTCAATTCACCCAGTTAATGGAAAATCTCTCATCAGGAAAATCGAGAATACAAAGAAAAAACTGAACAACTACAACAATGCTGTCGTTTTTAACTCCATGTGTATTACTGAGAACCTGCTCCCCCCCTTTACTAATATATATACATATATATATACAAGTGCCGGCTTCTCCGCCATGGGCGCTTGGCCTGCGATGCTGCTTGCTTTGCAAGTAGGCGCTTTGCACCCTGCCCTTCGGGGGGCTCGGCCCTTAGGGCGAGTTTGCTTTGTTTGCAGCCAATCAATCGTCTCTGTTGCTGTGACGTCAGTGTTCTAGGCCAATTGGTCGTCTTCGTTGCCATGACGTCACCACTCACGGCCAATCAGTTGTCCCCGTTGCCATGATGTCACCACTCTCTTAGCCAATCAGGTTCTCATGGACTGTTACCAAATCACCGTCGCCAGCTAGATCATTTTGCCAAAAACAGACATGTTAATTTTTTTATCTATTTATTAAAGGAGGCAAAGAGGAGAGCAGATGTGAAATGGGGTAGGAGTATGACAGAAAATTTTGAAAGTAATAAAAAGATGTTTTGGAAAGAAATTAAGAGAGGAAGAGGAGGCGAATCAAGTAGGGAAGAAAAGGTAAAAGGTACAGATGGAGAGATGATAATGGAAGAGATGGCAGTGAGGGGAAGATGGGCAGAATATTTTAGGGAGTTGCTGAATGTGAAGGAGGATAGGGAAGGAAAGATAGCTGCAGTGGGAAATGCGAAGAAAATGAGAGTGATGAGTGAGGAGAATGGAGGAGAAATAAGGAAGGATGAGGTGAAGGCAGTTGTAAAGATGATGAAAGCAGGTAAGGCACCTGGTCTGGATGGATGTCATGCAGAATGTCTGAAAAAGGGAGGTTCAGTGATGGTGGACTGGTTGGTGAGGTTATTTAATGTTTGCTGGAGAGAGGGTAGAGTACCGGAGGACTGGAGTAGTGCCTGTATAGTTCCTCTTTACAAGGGAAAAGGGGACAAGTGTGAATGTAGTAGTTTCAGAGGGATTAGCCTGTTGAGTGTAGTAGGGAAGGCTTATGGGAGGATCTTAATTGAGAGGATTAGGAGAGGAACAGAAGGAGTAATTGGTGAGGAACAGTGTGGATTTAGGACGGGTAGAGGTTGTGTAGATCAGATCTTTGTGGTAAGACAGATATGTGAGAAAGCTATAGGAAAGGGGAAGGATGTTTTTTGGGCTTTTATGGATCTGGAAAAAGCTTATGATAGGGTAGACAGAAAGGCACTGTGGGAGGTTATGCAGATTTATGGGATAGGAGGAAAGCTTTTGGGAGCTGTCAAGAGTTTTTATGAGAGTAGTAGAGCATGTGTTAGGATTAGAAATGGAGAGAGTGAGTGGTTTGAAGTAAAGGTGGGACTTCGTCAAGGATGCGTTATGTCGCCCTGGCTGTTCAACTTATACATGGATGGAGTGGTGCGAGAGGTGAATGCTAGGGTAGTGAGTCAGGGATTGGAGATGGTTAAAGAAAATGGAGAAAAGTGGGAGGTGAGCCAGCTGTTGTTTGCGGACGACACTGCGCTTGTGGCAGGGTCAGAGGAGGGATTGAGGAAGCTGGTGGCAGAGTTTGGGAGAGTATGTGATAGAAGAAAGATAAAGATAAATGTGGGTAAAAGTAAGGTGATGAGATGTACAAGGGGTGAAAGTGGCAGTAGACTGGAAGTGAACATTAAGGGAGAGCAACTGGAGGAAGTGGATAGTTTTAGATACTTGGGTGCAAGTGTAGCAGGAAAAGGTGGAGTGAAGGTGGAGGTAGAATGTAGATTGAGAGAAGCGAGTAAATGCCTTGGTGGTTTAAAGAGTGTAATGAGGAATAGACATTTGGGAATGGATGCGAAGAGGAGACTGTATGAAGGAGTGATTGTGCCAACAGCACTGTATGGGGCAGAAACGTGGAACATAAGAGAAGAAGAGAGAAGGAGTTTGAATGTGTTTGAGATGAGGTGTCTGAGAAGTATGGTGGGGGTTACTAGGCTGGATAGAGTGAGAAATGAGGAGGTGAGGAGGAGAACGGGTAAAAAAGGATTTGGGAGATAGGGTTGATGAAAGAATATTAGGATGGTTTGGACACATGGAAAGAATGAGTGAAGAAATACTAGTAAAAGAGGTATGGAAGGCAGATGTGGAGGGAGTGAACATGAGGGGACGTCCTAGGATGAGGTGGATGGATGGGGTGAAGGGGGCTTTGGGGAAGAGGGGAATGTCTGTTGAGGAAGGAAGGGAGAGGACGGAAGACAGAGGTGAGTGGAGAATGGTTGTATATGGATGATGTTGTGACTGTATGAGGAGGAATGGCCAGGGGGGTGGGGGGTGGGGTAGTATGTGTGAGTAAATTTTGACGCAGCCCGAAGGGATTTCTCCCCGTCCTCGCCTTATATGCAAAGGGGGAAGGAGAGGGGGGGTCGCCGATTGAATGAAGCGGCCTTGCTGTGGATGTACTGTGTCTTGCGACATTGCTTCTGACCCAGGGCGGTGGGCAGGGTGCAGGGATGACCCGTCATCCAGGAGGTGCTCAGATGAGAGGAAGGGTGGGAGGGGTGTGGAGTGTATTTAGGGATGAAATGGGTGGGAGTGTTTTTGTGCCTTTCCCTTTTTGGCTACCTCCCTTGGAAAGGGGAAAAAGCCTTGGTATATGTATGTATGTATTAATATATCAGGACTTTTAGTGTAGATTCCTTTGAGAAGTGGAGGGCTCGTGGAGGGGTTGGAAAAACGAGTCTGGATGTAGGCTTGTGTGTGGTCAATTTGGCTGCACTAGTGGTTCTGGGATGGGGCTTTTGTCTGTGTTGCTGGGTGATGGTGGGTGGGCGGTCATCTTGTCCCTGCATGGTAGTGGTCCTAAGATAGGGCTTTTTTTCTGTGGTGCTGGGTGATTGCGGGTGAATAGGCATAAGAGGTCTGTGGCTAGTAATGTTGTTGGCTACATTAGAGTTGGCTGCCTTGTAGTAATTTGCTGGCTATGTTGGAGTTGATTGCCTTATAGTAATGTTGCTGGCTACATTGGATAGCGTCCCTGGGTAGACTTGCTTTGAGAAGTGGAGCTGCATTGTAGACAATCTTTATCACTGACCGCTGCTATGAGAATGTTGGGTTGTGGTGATCTTTGTATCCCATGGCTGCTACCAGAAAATGTGGAAGGTTGCTGTCCACACTTTTGGAGGCGATGTGAGTAGCGGAGCAAGTAAAGGCTGGTTAGTTCTATGGATTTACTCTAATAAATCACAGCCAGTTATATTGTGTAGAGCCAGTCGAGATCTGCACTAAGAAGCAAGGCAGCTGACCATGAAGGCTGTAACAGTTGCCACTACATCAATTTTTTGTTGTTCAGTAATATTTACAATGACAGAAGTAGGTATTTGCATGGTTAAGTGACACAACATTAAACAAAAATATATACAATTATGGTACACAGAAGGACATGACATATTTTTAATAATATATGGTGAAAAATAAAAGGGTAATTCCTTCTGTGGATGTACACTTCTTAATGGTCGTCTCTTGTGTGGACCAGGTGTCCTAAGAGGTCAAGGTCAGGTCAGCCTAATTCCTTTGTTAAGTGGCCTCTGGACAGGTTCTAGTTAGACCTGATGCTCAACAGCCACTTGGTGCTGCTGCTGAGACATATGCAATGTTGTCTGGCTTGATATCTATCTTCTTGTAGTGTGACATCCTGTGATGTGCAATATATCTCAACAAGGGTAAGGTGATGAGATGTATAAGGGAAGAGGATGCCAGTGAGTTGGAAGTAAGTCTTTAAAGAGGGAAGTTGGAGGAAGTGGATATCTTTAGGCATTTGGGGGTCACATGTGGCAGGAAAGGGAGTGGAGGTGGAGGTTAATTGTAGACTGAGAGAAGCAAGTAAATACCTTGGGGGATTAAAAAGTGTCATGAGAAATAGGCTTTTGGGAATGGATGCAAAGAGACATTAAGGGGTGATTGTCATGACAGCACTGTATGGGGCAGACTTGGAATTTAAAAGAGGCAGAGATGAAATGTCTGAGAAGTGTAGTAGGGGTCACAAGGTTGAATAGAGTGAGAAACAAAGAGGTATGGAGGAGAGTAGTGGTGGAAAATGAGATGGCAGAATATTGGGATGTTTGGACACATGGAAAGAATTAGTGAAGAAAGATTAGTAAAAGAGGTGTGGAAGACAAGAGATGAATGGAGGGAACTTGAGGGGACAACTGAGGATGAGATGGATGGATGGATGGGGTGAAAGGTGCATTGAATAAGAGGGGAATGTTTGTTGAGCAAGGAAGGGAGTAAGCAGGAGTGGTGAATGGCTGTATATAGATGATACTTGATGCAAGGGAGGGGGGGTAGGGAGTTGGTTATGTGTGAGGCAGCCCAAAGGGATTTCTTCCCATCATCTTTTTTTCTGCATGAGGGGCCTTACTGTAGATGCATTGTGTCAGCTGTTGGGCCCTGCTGTGGATGTGCTGTGTCTAGCTGCATTGCTTCTGACCCAGGCAGTGGGCAAGGGGCAGGGGTAATCCTTCATCCACAAGGGGTAAAGATAAAAGGGAAACCAAATGATTGTTGGATAGGCATGGGATGTGTGAAAGGGGAAGAGGCTTTGTGGTATATAGATGAATATATTTTGTTTTGTTTCATGGAGTAATTTGAATGTTTCAGGCAGTATTTGAAGAAATCCAAAGCCTAAAGCCAGATGTGGTGCGTCAAGCTGACAAACGATCTGAGAAGAAATATCGATGTGATGAAAATGTGTTACCAGCAAAACCCAAACCACTGAGTCAGATCACGTTACCACCAAGTGGTGCAGGAGAAGTTCTTTACACAACTGGTAAGTAAAAGACTATTGCATGATTTAAGATACAGTGAATGGGTATTAGGAAGGGTAATCACAGCACTGAAATAAAATTCATGAACTGGTTCGAGACAATTTCCTTTAGCTGTTAGGTGTCTTTCGATTTTTGCTTTCTACATACATACATATACCAAGGCTTTTTCTCCCTTACTAGGGAGGTAGCCAAAAAGGAAAAGGCATAAAAACATTCCCACCCATTTCATCCCTGAAAACACTCCACACCCCTCCACCCTCCCACCCATCTTAGCACCTCCTAGATGACGGGTCATCCCTGCACCTTGTCCACTGCCCTGGGTCAGAAGCAGTGTCGCAAGACACAGCACATCCACAGCAAGGCCGCTTCATTAAATCGGCGACTCCCCATATCAAGGAGAGGACGGGGAGAAATCCCTTCGGGCTGCGTCAAAATTTTGCTCACACACACTACCTCACCCCCCATCCCACCTCATGCATCACAACATCTTCCATATACAACCATTCTCCATTCACCCGTCTTCTGTCCTTCCTCAACAGACATTCCCCTCTTCCCCAAAGCCCCCTTCATCCCATCCATCCATCTCATCCTAGGACGTCCCCTCATGTTCACTCCCTCCACATCTGCATTCCATACCTCCTTTACTAGTCTTTCTTCACTCATTCTTTCCATGTGTCCAAACCATCCTAATACTCCTTCATCAACCCTATCTCCCAACTCCCTTTCCACCCCTGTTCTCCTCCTCATTTCTCACTCTATCTAGCCTAGTAAGCCCCATCATACTTCTCAGACACTTCATCTCAAACACATTCAAGCTCCTTCTCTCTTCCTCTCTTATGTTCCTTGTTTCTGCTCCATACAGTGATGTTGGCACAATCACTCCTTCATACAGTCTCCTTTTAGCATCCATTCCCAAATTTCTATTCCTCATTACACTTTTCAATCCACCAAGGCATTTACTTGCTTCTCTCAATCTACATTCTACCTCCACCTTTTCCTGCCACATTTGCACCCAAGTATCTAAAACTATCCACTTCCTCCAGTTACTCTCCCTTAATGCTCACTTCCAGATTACTGCCACTTTCACCCCTTGTACATCTCATCACCTTACTTTTACCCACATTTATCTTCAGCTTTCTTCTATCACACACTCTCCCAAACTCTGTCACCAACTTCCTCAATCCCTCCTCCGATCCTGCCACAAGCGCAGTGTCGTCCGCAAACAACAGCTGGCTCACCTCCCACTTTTCTTTAACCATCTCCAATCCGTGACCCACTACCCTTGCATTTACCTCTCGCACTACCCCATCCATGTATAAGTTGAACAGCCAGGGTGACATAACGCATCCTTGACGAAGTCCCACCTTTACCTCAAACCACTCACTCTCTCCATTTCTAATCCTGACACAAGCTCTACTACTCTCATAAAAACTCTTGACAGCTCCGAGAAGCTTTCCTCCTATCCCGTATATCCGCATAACCTCCCACAGTGCCTTTCTGTCTACCCTATCGTAAGCCTTTTTCAGATCCATAAAGGCCCAAAAAACATCCTTCCCCTTTCCTTTTTGCTTTTTTTTCCCTTTCCTATAGCTTTTTGTTTTTTTTTTCCCTTTCCTATAGCTTTCCTTTTTGCTTTCTACTTGGGCTATAACCCATTCTGGACCAGAGCCACACATCATTTGTCATTATCAAAGAAAGACCTCCACTTATAGAGGAACCATAAGTTGCCTTTGAACTATTGCTATCCCTTCTTTTTTGGTTCTTCCTTTAATCAAACCTTCACCTCTCCAAAGTCTCCACATCCTCTGTTTTCTATTCCACTATGGTATGGGAATAAGAATGTCAACACTGTCCCCATGCATGTCATAGAAGACAACTAAATAGGATGGAGTGAGGACCTTAGGAGCCTCCTCATTGTATTTTCCTCCTGTGAAGAGTCAAGGCAAAAGAGGGTCTGTGAGGAAGACTTCAACCAGAACCTTAGTAATTGGGTCTTTGTGTGGGATGATATGGAATAAATGAAAACAGACGAATAAAAGGGTATTGATAGAATTTGAAGATGATTAACCTGGAAATGGTTCTTTTTGATGTCCATCTTGCAGGACAACCAGGAAGAGCTACCTATTTTTGGTCCCTGAATAAGATGACCTAGTGGCAGTCAGGATCATATAAATAGGAAACCGTCTTTGGACAAGTTAAGCATACATATTTCAGCTATTTTCTCTTCTTTTGCCCTTTGCAGATTCAGGTTTACTTGTTCCATCAGTGAAATCTTCTCTTAGAAGTGCTCTTTTTTCTATGGCATATCAGCATGGACTCACCTCTAGCAGACAATTGGAAATGATTGGACGAGGAGCTACAGACATTATTCTTACTCTGATAGGTGGATGTCATAGGTGAGATTCACATACAGTTGACATGCTCTACTTTTATATTTGTTAACTTAATGCCTTCAACATGAGGAAGGGTAAAAGGTGCAGATTGACAGATGTTAATGGAAGTAAATGTGATGAGGGGAAGAGGGGTTAGAAGTAAATGTGATGAGTGGGAGGGGTTGAGTATTTCAGGGAGCTGTTGAATGTGGAAGAGGTTAAAGGGGATTGTGGCAGATGGAAATCTTAGGAAAATGGTTTTGATGGGAGAAAAAAAATGAAGGGGCAATTGGGAAAGACGAGATACAAAAGACATTGAAAGTGATGAAGGCTGGTGAAGCACCTGGGATATTCATTTTGCCTGCTCTGCAAAATTAAGTGGTTTAAGAAGTGGGGTGGGTCACTATATAGTGAAGCAATGAGACATTGCAGTGCCTTGTCCAGAGCAGTGTCGTGAGAGACAGTCATCCAAATGGTGCATAGATGGGAGGAGCAATGAATATGTTTTGATGGGTGTAGTGTGGGTGTATGTTTCAGCTTAGCCACCTCTCTAGTAAGTGGGAGATCCTTTGGTATATGTGTGTGTAAAGCTTTATTATTGTTCTGCAGACTCAAACCTGGAAATAGTCACCAATGTGCTGTGGTAGTAGTGCTGGCTGGTCTTCACCTTCAAGGAGCTTCTGGGATTAATACTGCCCGGCAGCTGGAATCTCATGGTGTTCGGACAGTTATTGTCACTCCAAACCAATCCGCTCAACCTCCACTTCTTGTCAGCCATGAGCTGCAGTTGTACTCTCTAACTAGTGGATCCACCACCACTGACCCAAACTCTTTGCCCTCAACTGTGGACCTAATAGTGGATGCTCGGGACGATCACAACATGGAGTCACCTGTGAGAAAACACTCGTGGTACACTCACACAAGTGCATGGGCTTCCACTTGCCGAGCCCCTGTAGTAGCCTTGGATCCTCCTTCTGACATTCCTGCACTATCACCTGCACCACTTCCTGCTCGTCTGGTGCTCTGCCCATCTTTACCTCTTGCCTACACGCCAACAAGAGGGAAAGTATACCTTGTCAATTTACCAATTCCGTCGCAAACCTTTCGTGCTGTCAACATCAAATACACTCCTCCATTTGGGGCTAAACTTGTTATTCCTTTACATCCTTGTGAGTGAGTGTCAAGATCATCATTTCAAATTGCCCAAGTTCCTTAACCAGGAATAGTTGTGTGATCTTGAGAGGTTTGATGCGTGTAAAGAATGCTCAGGACTAATTGATTTTACAAGCTACTGTAAGGACATGCACAATGATGTACTTGCAGGTTTTTGTTTAATTTTGTAGTACTTTTAAGAAAGACTAGAAAAATAAAACATGCTAATTTTAGTGTCACAATACTTTGGTAAGTGATCAAATTATTTTAATTATAACTGATTAATAAGAAATGGATAGTAAAACTGTTTAAGTTCAGCAGTCCTTGAGAGGAGACAGAGTTCTTATGTTGTATTATTTCATGACAGAACAGTGACAGTTGGTGGGTATTCAGTCCTAGCCATAACATGGGGTATGATTTTTACAAAGTGACCTCAATTGATGAAATAAACATCAAGCATAATTTAAACAAAATTGTCAGTTTAATAGTTCATAAGTTGTTTTTACTTTTGATGTAATTCTCAAGAATATTCATGTGTACTTATCTTGCCACATTACTTTCATGTTGAAATAGGTTTCAGGTTAGTATAGATTTCTTGACAGTTATTTTTTTAACACTTGAAATTTGTACAATTTTCAGTGGACTACATTTGAATGTACACTTGGAAAATGCATTTACTGGACATTAGTGAAAATGCAAAGTTTACATAATCTTTTCGATCAGTGTGAAAAAAGGCTTATTTTATAATTTTTTATAGAATGGATATATGTATAGTGGAAATAAAATGTTGCTGTATGATAAACAAACCCTCTCAAGATATCTAACGATAATTTGCATATTTTGATAAAGACCTAGTAAGCATTCCAATAGCCAAATGCTGAAATATGTCACAATTTTAAACCTTGAGTAAACAGGCTTGATTGGTCAAATTGGAGCTCTTTAGCACTGTGCTATAATACTTCACATGTTAATGCAAGATGACGGTATTCAGCTTGAAATGCAATGGGTGCTAATTTGGACAAAGTCCTTAGGTCAAGACACCATACAAACCAGAGTATACATTGACCCTTTCACCTTTTGTTCTATGTGCTGCCAGGCAAATTTATTTGTATAAACAAAAGTCCATCTGCAGTGAGAGGGTTAAGTTTACCGTTATCAGGTATTCTGAAACTCATTTTCACTAAAGACTACATTCATTTGAACTGGTCGAATTTTACTGTTTCCATGTGATTGGGGTATTTTTCCACAGAACAACATACAATAGTATAAAAATTTATATATTTATCAATATATATATACATTATAAACTGTATTACAAATATGCATTGATAGGGCAGTATGAGAAAGACAAACTGGCTCTGACCAAAGCCAGGATACAGAATCTTTAAGGTGTGACACTATGTAATTGGCAAGTTGTCAATTTTATCAGTATGACATGACAAACGAGTGAAATCTGTCATGAAATACCAGGTAATAAATAGTCTGGCCACTAGTTCACGGCTAAGTCTAACCCACTGTGTACCTGATAGTGACTTCATTCTTCCAGTGATATCCTTTCCTCATCAGGTTGTCAGTTGATTCAGTGACAGGTGTTAAAAGATGGATTTAATTATTTTTGTGAAGAAATCAAATGTCTTCTTTGAACACTATTTGAATATTTTGCAAAACCCAAGCTGTAAAACTACAAGGTGTATTTCCGTTTGAGGTTTTGAAAAAATGTCAACATTTAAGAAAATTAAAGAAGGAACTCAATGACACTTTTCTTTCCCCTCCATGAATTTTTTTTTTCTTTTCTTTTTTTTAATCAATAGTGTGAAAACTAAAGCCCATTTTGAGAATGGAATTTCCTCTTCTGCATCAAAATTTATGTTCCAAAGTAAAGGAGCTGCTCATACAGACTGACACTTATGAACAAGCAAGGCTATATCCAACCAAGAGGGTTGACTGACCATGGATATATAGAATATAATGACAAAGTTCTTATCAGTCATGCCAATAACACAGAATGCACAACAATGTACTTGTGTATCCTTTCATTTTAAACAACAATCTAAGCTATAATCTGGATTTCATTTTCCCCATTAGTTTCTCGAGCTTCATAGCCTTGCCCATGTCTCCAGACAGCTTCATCTTCCCCATCATGAATGCTGTTGTTGGTTTCAAAGAGCCTGTGAACATTTTGAAAAAGTCACCACTGTTCATGGTGAACTTGACATCAGCAGTAGCAGGGGGATCTCCTGGTCCACAGGAACCAGAACCATTCTTCAGGTCCAGGTACCACTTGCCTGGTTCATCACCTGTTACTTCAAACTCGTATAATGCTTTGGTCTTTTCCACCAATTCTGGACTCAAGAGGCCTTCAATCCTTACAAACACCTGCAAAATATTGAAAGACCACAATACAAGGTGTTCTAAATTACATTAAAATAGTTGCATGGAAAATGTGTAAGCAACAGAATTTCAAACAATACATATACCAACGATTTTTCCCCCTTACAAGGGAGGTAGGTAAAGTCAAAGGCATAAATCCACTCCCACCCATTTCATTCCTACGTACTCCACTCCCATTCACCATCCCTCCCTCCTTTTCTTGGCTCCTCCTGGATCACAGGTCATCCCTGCATTTCGTCCACTGCCCTGGGACAGAAGCAATGTAGCAAGACAAAGCAAGGCCACTTCATTTAATTGGTGACCCTCTCTCTCCATCCCCTCATGCAGAAAAAGAAGTGGAGAAATCCCTTTGGGCTGCATCAAAATATCATTCACATACTCCCTCAACCCCCACCTCTATCCCCTACCCACTCCTTTCCATACATCATAGCATCATTCATACACAACCATTCACCACTCAACCCTATCTTCTGTCTTCTCCCTTCCTTCCTCAACAGACATTCCCCTCTTTCCTAATGCTCACTTTACCCCATCCATCCATCTCATGTTTGGTCACCCCCTCATGTCCACTCCCTCCACATTTGCCTTCCACACCTATTACTAAGCTTTCTTTACTCATTCTTTCCATGTGTCCAAACTGTGGTGTATAGCTATAAGGTGCCCCGGCATGCAACAAGGGCACTGTAGGGTTGTACAGTAGTGTTGTAGCATGCCCCTACTACCAGACACTTTCCAGTACAAGGACTCTTTGTCATGGCCATTAGGCCTTCATCGATACGTGTTTATGTGGCATCTACTCTCTTTTGCATAAGGAGAATGATGCTGCCCCCACGTCAGTCTATACCAGTCTCCCATACAGAGAGCATCCAATGCTCACTCCTGTACGCTTGTCACAAAAGATTCAACATTGTCCACCCCATGTTTCAGTTGCACACACATGACAAACATGGCACAGTGAGTAGCATAATGCTTGCAACATGCAACAGTGAAACATGGGACAATACGTGAATCGGTGGCATGTAAGTGAACAGAGCACTGACGGAACTAGACCAATAGATGACAGTGAATATGCTGGACTGTGAGTGCAGTGCCAATCACAGTGTGCATTAATGGGACCACAAAAATTGTGTGATAGTGACGCGCCTTTGCACACGTAGTGGTGCAAAGAGGCCCTCATCTCACTGTTTCGCCCTACCAGCCTCAAATATCACCGTGCATGGGACCCATGCCCCTTATGCAGGCCGTACGAACAAGTAGGCCTTTATCCTACTTCATCTGGCTCACCGCAAGTGCCACCTCCGTGGAGCCCAGCTGACTTGCAAAGGCCTGTATCACCGCATCTGCTCCCTTGTTGCAATTACGTCACCACAGGAGGTGGCGACGCCACTGCCACCCACAGGAGGCATTGATGGTTACTGTCTCAGACACCCAGTAGGAACTGCACACATGCACCATGTCGCTATGCAAAGGGTGCCTCGCCAGATACACGTACCCTCCGCCCTTGTGCCGTCTCCCGAGAAGGCTGGCACCTACCATCATGGTGCCTTCTGGCCCGTCACCCTCCGCCACCTGTCAGCGCCCACGCCATGCTGCATGACAAGGTGTGGGCATCACAGGGATAGGCACTCTGCAGCTAGGCACATTGGAGATATCTGGAGCCAGCCTACAGATGCTGCTCTTGGCACCAACAACACAGCCGACATATCTCACCTGCCCCAGGGACCACAATGCCACCATACAGATTCATGGGAGGTCTGAACACCCCTCCTCTCCTTTGGCTTGGTCATAGTCCCACTTGACTTACCGGAGCCTGTCTCAGCGATGACATATGCAAACAGGCGCCAAGCTAACACTGCCCACCGATGGCTCATCAGCTGCCACTCACAACTATTTCCTATGGGACTTTGGTGACATGCTGGTCTCTAAGGACGACCCCTGCACCGTCCCCCTAGGAAAGATGATGGCAAACACAAACCATCCCAATACTCTTTGCCAACCCTATCTCCCAACTCCTTTTTCATTCCCACTCTCCTCACCTCCTCATTTTTCACACTATCCATTCTAGTAACCCCTACCATATTTCTTTGGCATTTCATCTCAAACACATTTAAACTCTTCCTCTCTTATGTTCCATGTTTCTGCCCCATACAGTGCTATTGGCACAATCACTCCTTCATATAATCTCCTCTTAGCATCCATTCCCAAATGTCTATCTCATTATACTTCATAATCCCCCAAGGCATTTACTTGCATCTCTCAATCTACATTCTACCTCCACCTATAATCCTCCCTTTCCCACTACATTTGCACCCAAGTATCTAAAGCTATCCACTTCCTTCAGACTGTCTCCCATAATGTTCACTTCCAATTTGCTGCCATATTCTCCCCTTGTATATCTTATCACCTTACTCACATTTATATTCAATTTCCTTCTTTCACACACCTTCCCAAACTCCGTCACTAACTTTCTTAATCCCTTCTCTGATCTTGCTACAAGCTCAGTGTCATCAGCAAACAACAACTGGGATATCTCCCACTTTTCTCCATTTTCTTTAACCATATCCAATCACTGGCCCATTACCCTTGTGTTTACCTCTCACACCACCCCATCCATGTACAAATTAAACAGCCGAGGCAACATAAGATATCACTGGCTCTATTACTCTCATAGAAACTCTTGACTACTCTTAAAAGTTTTCCTCCTATCCCATATATCTGCAATACCTCCCACAGTGCCTTCCTGTCTACACTGTCATAAGCCTTTTTTAAATCCATAAAAGCCTAAAAAACATCCTTACCTTTTCCTAGTTTTCTCACATATCTACCTTACCACAAAAATCTGATCCATGCAATCTCTACCTGTCCTAAACCCACACTGTTCCTCACCTATTACTCCATGTGTTCTTCTCCTAATCCTCTCAATCAAAACCCTCCCAACTACACTCAACAAACTGATCACTCTGAAACTACTTCACTCACACTTGTCAAGTGGAACTATACAGACACTATGGCACTCTACCCACTTTTAGACAAACATTAAACAGCCTCACCAGCCAGTCCACCATCACTGTACCTCCCTTTTTTTGACACTCCACATGACCCCCATCTAACCCAGGTGCCTTACCTGCTCTCATAATCTTAATAACGCTTTCACTTCATCTTTCCTTATTTCTCTTCAATTTTCCTCATTCATCACTGTCATTTTCTTAGTGCTTCCAACTGCAACTACCTTTTCTTCCCTAACCTCCTTCACATATAGCAACTCCCCAAAATACTCTGCCCATCTTCCTCTTACTGCTGTCTCTTCCACTATCTTCTCTCCAACCACATCTTTTACCTTTTCTCTACTTGATTTGGCTCCTCTTCCTCTCTGAATTTCCTTCCAAAACATCTTTTTACTACTTTCAAACTTTGTCATACTCTTTCCCCATTTCACATGTGCTCTCCTTTTTGCCTTATTTATCTTATGCTTTACTTCTCTTTTCTTTGTACCTCTCATATAATTCTCTCATCCTATTTTGTAACCAGTCTGTGAATGATTGTTTCTTCTCTTCTACAACCTTCTTTGCTTCATCATCCCACCACTCACTACTTTTCCTCCAGTCCTCCTTGTTCCCCATTCCTCCTCCACTCCTAGGGCAGTATGAGAAAGACAAGCTGGTTCTGACCAAAGCCAGGATACAAAATTTTATATGTAATTGGCAAGTTGTCAATTTTACCAATGGATTAAAAAGTGTAATGAAGGGACATTCCTTTTCTTTCTCATTTAAGCAGTTCACTCTAAGTACCTCCCTACTTTCTGTCCTTTTTCTTTCTCCATCTATCCTCCACTCTCAAATTACTTCCATCAAAAAATGATCTGATATCACCCACTCTCTCCCTTTAAAATATGTACATCCAAAACTCTTCCTACTCTTCTCCTGGTTACCACTATATAGTCCATTAAAGCCCTATCCACCAACCTTCCATCCACCACCCTCTCCCATGTGTACTTATGCTTGGCTTTCTTCCTAAACACCACCAAATAATAATAATAATAATAAAAAACAATAGCTTATATAAAAGATTTATGTGCAATCATGGTAGAAGCAAGTAAGAAAAGCAACCAAACCTAAAGGTCCCATGGTATAGTGTGTAAGTACCTCAAATATGAAAAATGGAATAAGTTGTGTATAGACAATTCACTAGAATAGAGTTAACAAATCATTCATTCTCAAGGAGGAAGGAGGAGAAAATTTGTGGCTTTTACCTGAGCTACTTGTCCTTCGGCTTGGTCTTTTCCCTCTGCTTGGCCCACCTCTTTGCCTTCTTCAAACTTGGGCTTGCCTCCTGCTTCACTGATCATCTGTTCTGCATTCATTGTGTCAAACTCCTCCAAGAAAAAGTCTGGTATCAAAGTTTTACCTGTTGAAGGAAATTTTTCTTTATTCATACCTTTATTTGTTGAAAACATAGAGGAGTTAAGATGAGAGGGAAACAAATGGGAGTAATCATTGATTGCCTTAGATAATATGCAATACATACATATACAAGGCTTTTTTCCCTTACAAGGGAGGTAGCCAAAAAAACAAAGCCATAAAAACCACTCCCAACTATTCCATCCCCAACATACTCCACTACCATCCACCTCCTTCCCTCCCTCTTATCTTGGCACCTCCTGGATGATGGGTCATCCCTGCATCTTGTCCACTGCCCTGGGTCAAAAGCAGTGTCGCAAGACACAGCACATCCACAGCAAGGCCACTTCATTAAATCGGCAACCTCCCTTCTCCATCCCCTCATGCAGAATAGATGGGGAGAAATCCCTTCAGGCTGCGTCAATTTATTTCCCACACATACTCCCAGTCTGCTGCCCCCCATCCCCTACCCACTCCATCTCATGCATCACAGCATCATCCATACACAACCATTCTCCATTCACCTCTATCTTCTGTCCTCTCTTGTCTTTCCTCAACAGACATTCCCTTCTTTCCCAAAGCCCCTTTTACCCCCATTCATCCATCTCATCCTAGGTTGATCCCTCATGTTCAATCTTTCCATATCTGCCTTCCACACTTCTTTTATAGTCTTTCTTCACTCGTTCTTTCCATGTGTCTAATCCATCCCAATACTCTTTCATCAACCCTATCTCCCAACTCCCTTTCCACCCCCATTCTCTTCCTCACCTTCTCACTCTATCCAGCCTAGTAACCCCTATCATACTTCTCAGGCACCTCATCTCAAACACATTCAAACTCCTCCTCTCTTATGTTCCATGTTTCTGCCCTGTACAGTGCTGTTGGCACAATCACTCCTTCATACAATCTCCTCTTAGCATCCATTCCCAAATGTCTATTTCTCATTACACTTTTTAATCCCCTAAGGCACTGACTCGCTTCTCTCAACCTACATTCTACCTCCACCTCCAGTCCTCCCTTTCCCACCATATTCACAATACTCCCATAGTGCCTTCCTGTCTACCCTGTCATAAGCCTTTTCCAGGGAGGGAGGGTGGAGGGGTGTGGAGTGTTTTCGGGGATGGAATGGGTGGGAATGATTTTATGCCTTTTCCTTTTTGGCTACCTCCCTAGTAAGGGGGAAAAAGCCTTGGTATATGTATGTATGTATAATAGCCCAAAAAAACATCCTTACCTTTTCCTAAAGCTTTCTCACATATATGTCTTAACACAAAAATCTGATCTACACAACCCCTACCTGTCCTAAACCCACACTGTTCCTTACCAATTACTCCCTCTGTTCCACTCAATCAAGACCCTCCCATAAGCTTTCCCAACTACACAACATACACTCTATAAAGGATTTGTGGGAAAACCCAGTTTCGGCTGTGGCATTCCTTGGGGAGACGGGACTGCTCGGACAGACAGTCTAGGGAACGACAACAACAACTACACTTAAACTGATCCCTCTGAAACTATACTCACATTTGTCCCCCTTTACCCTCTCTTAAACAAACATTAAATAACCTCACCAGCCAGTCCACCATCACTGTACCTCCTTTTTTCAGACATTCTGCATGACATCCATCCAACCCAGGTGTCTTACCTGCTCTCATCCTCTTAACAACTGCTTTCACTTCATCTTTCATTATTTCTCCTCCATTTTCCTCAGTCATCATGGTCATTTTCTTAGCACTTCACATCTGCTCTCCTTTACCTTATGCTTTACTCTCGTCTCTTTACTTTGTACCTCTCATATGATTCCCTCGTCCTATTTTGTAACCAATCTGTGAAAGCTCACTTCTTCTCTTCTACACCCTTCTTTGCTTCCTCATCCCACCACTCACTACTCTTCCTTTTATTTCCTCCCATCCTCTTTGTTCCACACATCATCTTTGCACACCTTATGACTCCCTCCTTGAATCATCCCCATTCCTCCTCTACTCCTAGTTCTAATCTATCCTTCACTCCCTCCCACTCCTCTCTCAGCTTCTTATTGTACTCCTCCTTTTCTTTCTCATTTAAGCAGTTCACTCTAAGCACTTCCTTACCTTCTGTTGTTTTCCTCTTTCTCCATCGATCCTCCACTCTCAACTTACCTTACCAAAAAATTATCTGATATTCCCCCACTCTCTCCCCTTAGAACATACATCCTTTACTCTTCCTACTATACTCCTGGTTACCAATATATAGTTCATTAATGCTCTATCTATCACCCTTTCCCATGTGTATTTATGATTTCTTCCTAAACACTGTATTTGCTATCATTAACTCTCAAGACACATCTCCACCATCAACTCTCAATTATGATTTTTTCTGGAACTCCACAATTCCCAACCACTCTGTCTATTAGTTCATTTCCTACCCTATCATTAAGGTCTCTTAATACTATGCACTTGTTTAAATCTATCCAAAAAGCCTCCCTTTCTTCTACATTCTTCTCACTACCAGGCCCATATGCACTTACAAAAACCCACATCTCCCTTCCCTGTTTCACCTTCATCCACATTAACCTTAACCCCTTCACTCCGGGGCACATCGCACGACTAGCAGCATTAGCTGCCAGATGTGCGATGTTGCGTCATAATAATCACATTATAAAAAATAAAGTCACTGCTCTATCACTCGTTCTCTTTCACTCGTGAATTTTGATAACCATAGAAATATGATGAAGCCAGTTGTATGGGGGTCACGCAGGTATGACTACAATAAATATAATCTAGACGCCAATGTCGGCATCCTTGCGTACTCACTTGCTCTTCATGACGCCTATGTAGGCGTCACCGTATGGAAGGGGTTAAAAAAAACCTCCTTCCACTCCATTACACATTTACCTATCTCTTCACTTCCTAGTATAGCCACCCCTTCTCTCCCTCCTTCTCTCTTCACTCCTGAGAACCTCCCAACTACACTCCCATACTCACACATGCCCCTCCCTCAACTTAGATTCACCCAATTTTTCTTCTCATAAACATACTGCCTATCTCTTCCCTTTTACTATCATCTGTACCACATCCATGCACATTAAAAGACCCAAACCTTAGGGTACTGGTTGGAAAACTCCCCTGACCCTCTTATGCCTTACTCTTTTTAGGAATATCCCCTTTGGGGTATGACTCAAGTGGGAAGACTTGGTGGCAGTATTATTTGTCCTCCACCACAGGGTTAGGGAGAAAGAGAGAAAGAGAAAGAGAGAGAGAGAGAGAAAAAAAAAAAAAAAAAAAAAGGGGTATGGGGACAGCATAACGGAGGGGTAGCCGCAGTATAATAAAGTATCATAATTTCTTTATGAACAGAAATTTCCTCTATCACAGACAAAATGATGTGTGACCCTTGTCCATAGAGGCACTCCATATAGACCCTAAAGTATCAGCTGCATGCTACTTTACCACAATAACATGCAGCTAATAACCCAGACAGGGTAAGCAATACAAAATGTAAAATAAAAAGTCCTCCCTAACATACATTATAACAACCTAACTTGACAGTTACAAGAGATATCAATTTGAACTTGAAAATTAATCTTAATCTATACAAGAAAAACCCACCTGGCTCTACAGCATAATGATCAAAGTCTGTGATGCCTTCAGCTCTAAGAACTGTTTCATCAACTGCAAAGTTCCCCGTGTAGCTATGGGAGTCTTTACAGAGGATTACATATGCTGCATCTGCCATGATTTCAGGTTTACGACACTGGCTTCCCACCTCTTTTCCACCAAGCATCTCCATGGCAGCAGTGATGATAGCTGTTTAAAAAAGAATAAACAAAATAAAAATAAAATTATTATCTACTTAAAGGCTTGATGCCATTTGATATCACAATCTTATCAGAGAGGGCTAGGGCAGTACTTCCTTACAAAAGACTTTTTGAATTGGAAATTAATGCATCTATTTCATGGTATAACTTAACATATGCCTACATCTCAAGATACTAACAAGAACACGTCCCTTCAGGCTGCATACATTTCTCACCCATTCACAACCAGTCTCCACTAACACTTAACTCTTCCACTCTCCCTCCCCTGCTCAAGACATTCCTCTTGCACTCAATATCCCTTTCCCTCAATCCATTCACCTCTGCCTTCTATACTCATTTTGCTAGTCTTTCTTCATTTGTTCTTTCCACATGCCCAAACCATCCCAGCATTCTTTGATCCACTGCATCTCCTAGGTGCCTCACCTGATTTCTCTATTCACCATTGTAAACCCTACCACACTTCTTAAAGATCCACCTCAAACACATTTAGGCTCCTTCCTGCCTCATTGAAATTCCAAGTCTCTGTTCCATACAGTGTCATCAGCACAATCCCCCCCTCATAGTCTTCTCTTTGGGTTCATCTGTAGATACCTATTTCTCATGACATTTCATTATAGCCCCCTCCTTGCTCTAGAATTCATCTTCACACTGAATCCTCCTTTCCCTGCTACATGTGGCCCTAAGCAATTCTTGCAGCCCCTTTTAAACTTGCCAATTCACTGTCACCCTTGTACATCTTATTGCCATAAATTTGCCCAGATTTACTTTCAACTTTCTTCTTTCATATACCCTCCCAAACTCTGACACTGCTTCATTCCCTCTTCTGATCAAGCTAGAAGTAGTGTCACCTACAAACTATTGGTTTACTTCCCACCTCTTTCCAATTTCACTAGCTCTAAATTCTTACTCATCATCATTGCACCTACCTCCTACACCACCCCTTCCATGCAACATTGAACAACCATGGTAACATTACACAACCCTGATGCAGCCCTATCTTTGCCTCAAACCAATGGCTCTCTCCATTCTCTACCCTCACACAAGGTCTACTTTCATGTAAAAAAAAAATTGACTGCCCTCAACAGATATCTTCCTATTCCATACATCCTTAACACATCCCATAATGCCTTTCTGTCAACACTGTTACATCCCTTCTCCAAATCCATAAAACCCAAGAAGATATCCTTATTCCTTACTTAAACTTCTTGTACATCTGCCTTACAATGAAATATAATTAGGAAAATACACAACACCTGTCTTTGGCCACAGTGCATTAGCAGCAATTCCATCTTGTCGGAATTCTTCAGCCATACCAAGCACACACATGGACATCCCATATTTGGCCATAGTGTATGCTACATGATCCTTAAACCAGCGTGGTGACATGCTCAAAGGTGGTGATATATTGAGGATGTGAGGGTTGATACTCTTCAGTAAGTGAGGCACACACAATTTGGACCTGCAAAAACACTATATAAATGACCAGTTCATAAGAAATAGAACTAAACAGCCTATAGTGGGTTATAATAATAATCATTGCCTTGAACATTACTGTATGAAAACCTGCAGCACCATAGCAATTAGGAATAGTCCTTGGGCTCTCCCATTCATCCCTATAGGAGGAAAATTTGGACAGTAGTCTGCATTGCATTAGTGAGACTGTATGCCACTGCCTCTTAGTAGTAGTAGTTAGAGGGGACTAGTCACAACATGACCGTTCTCCTTGTGTAAACAGGTGGAGAGAAGCACAGTCCAGAGACCAAGGCTTCTCATGGCTACATGTCCAGATGGAGGCAAGATGTCAATGGGTCTTGGAGAGAGGTGGCAGAGGGCAAGGAAATGTTTGACCAAGTGCAAGTATACACTGATGATCCCTTTGAAACGGTTGCCAGAACAAACAACATCCACTCTAGGCATCAACATGTGGAGCCTGTAAGTAGCTATGTCACAGTCTATAACACCCTTTATATGTCATATATATTCATCAGACTTCTCTGAAGTCCATACTCTTTCCCTACCTCTACCCACAGGTGTAACTCCAAGGGTCCAGAACCTTGATCAACTTGTGGTCTATTGCTGGTCACCTGGAAGCGGTGGGTACCCTGCATGAGACCTGAGGCAATGGACTGTTGGACTAACATCCACTCCATTTCTGAGTGTGGGGGAAAAGAATAGTGCCACCGAGATTTTCCCACTTGAGTCAGAAAAGGCAACAAAAATGGGATGGGGATAAGACTAGGCATCCTACTCTTTGTAGCCCCTTTGGGGCTACACAATGTCTAAAAAAGGGAGGTACAGTGATGGTGGACTGGCTGGTGAGGTTTAATGTTTGTCTAAAAGAGGGTAGAGTGCTGGAGGACTGGAGGAGTGCCTGTATAGTTCCACTTTACAAGGGAAAAGGGGACAAGTGTGAGTGTAGTAGTTTCAGAGGGATCAGTTTGTTGAGTGTAGTTGGGAAGGCTTATGGGAGGTTTTTGATCGAGATGATCAGGAGAGGAAGAGAGGGAGTAATTGGTGAGGAACAGTGAGGGTTTTGGGCATGTAGGGGTTGCACTGATAATACTTTTGTGGTAAGGCAGATATGTTATGGTTATGGTATGATATTTAAGCCAGTGGCCAGGCACTGGGACCGAGGAGGTCATTCAGTGCCATCATGACTGATTGGTGAAGAGTGGGTAAAAGATTAAAATTTGATAAAATTATAAAATCATTAAATTTGGTTAAAAAATGAATAGATAAAAAGTAGAAGTAAATAAAATTGTTTTGATAGAGATCTCAATTTCATTGAAAAGATTTGTTTCTTTTAAAAATCCAAAAAGTTTATCAATATCAGCTTCCTCACCCAAAATCTCTTTAACCCATTCACGACGGGTATCATGTATACATGTCATAGCAGAATTGCCACAGACGACGGGGGCATGTATAGATGACATGACACTTGCCGACGGGGAAGTCATACATAGCTGCACGAGTTGTTTTGGTACTAACGCCGGGCAACATGTATTGATGATTTCTCTTCCGAAACGACGGGATATCATACATGCATGCCATATTTTTTATTTATTTATTTATTTATTTTTTATTTATTTATTTATTTTATTTTATTTATTTATTATTTATTTTTTATTCGTTCTACTTATTGTTCCCCCCATCCCTCTCCTCCTCCACCTCCCACACGCGAACCTGAAACAGTGGGGAGGGGGGGGATGGAGGGTATGCTCCCCCCCTATCCCATGGGAGGGGGGATTCCCTCCTCTACCCCCGTTTCTCTTCTCCTCCACCTCCCATACACGAACTGGAGCCAATGGGGAGGGGGGGAGGGGGGTATGATTCCTAACTCCATTTCCCACCCTACCCCCCCCCCCCTATCCCACTTTCCTTACACCAATTAGTGAAGGGGATATCATGGGAGGGGGGTATGCTTTCTAACTCCATTTCCCCCCCTACCCCCCTACCCCCCAACCGAGGTTACAACAGGAGATCCTAGGCCTCTCTCGCCACTCGCTAGCCTGACATCATGCCACGCAAGCAACTTTCAACCGCTTCCTCAACCCCTGCCTGTTCTGGTGCTGACCCTGGCTCAGCTCAGCCTTCCACTTCTGGTCTTAGAGCCAAGAAGAGGACCCAGCGACTTTCAACCCCTAGGCCTGACTCTGACGTTGACGACCCGGCAATTGTTACTCGACCTCCTCCTGCCTCAACCTCAACTCCTACCTCAACCCCTGCCCGTTCTGGGGCTGACCCTGGCTCAGGTCAGCCTTCCACTTCTGGTGTTAGAGCCAAGAAGAGGACCCGACGACCTTCAACCCCTAGACCTGACTCTGACTCGGAGGTAGACGACCCGGCACCTGTTACTCGTCCTCCTGCTACATCTCAACAACCTGCCACAAATGTAAGTGTGAAAATTTATGTTTGAAATGTAATTATTTTGATTGTAATATAAATGTGTGACAGTTTTCACATACACGTGCGAGATGCATATTTTATGTGATCTATTTTGTATATTTTCAGGTCCCAGACTCTGACTTGGAGCTGGATACAGGGGGTGACGATGCCTTGCAGCTTCGGTCGGACAACTCTTCGTCAGAAGAAGAGGAGTGGTCTGACTTGGATTTTGTGGACTTCACCCCATCAGACAACGACCCTAACACCTCGCAGGATTCAATCCCATCTGACGTCCCTCTTGCCAATATACGTCAGGATATGTTCAAGAGGAATGCTCCCGGGACCCCATCCTTCGTGTGGAAAAAGGCACAAAATATCCCACGGGTGAATGGTTTTTCAGCCTATCCAGGTGTAACACCACCCCTGGATGAGGAATCATCTGCCTGGGATATTTTTAGGACCCTCTTCCCAGACCATCTGTTGGACATCATGGCTGATGAAACCAACAGATATGCTCAGCAGCACCCACCCACCAGTTCCAGCCACATGAAGGATTGGGAGCCAATAACACCAAAGGACATAAGGACGTTTATGGGACTGAAGATATTGATGGGCATCCACAGGCTCCCAGACCAGCGGGACTACTGGTCGAGAGACGAGTACTTGGGAGTCAATATTTTTAGAAAAAGTATGCCTCGTGATACTTTCAGCAAGATTGCCACCCACCTGCACTTCACCAACAACGAGGAACAACCTGACAATGACAAGCTCTGGAAGCTCCGCCCCATCATTGATACCTTCACTGAGACGTTCCGTTCAGCCTACGTGCCCAGCAGAGAAATCACTGTTGATGAGTCCATCCTGCGGTACCGAGGGCGTCACCACGCAATTCAGTACAACCCCACCAAGAGGGGCCGCTTTGGCTTCAAAGCCTATAAGCTCTGCGTGAGTGACGGTCCAGCAGCTGGCTACACATGCTCCTTCAAGATATATATGGGGCAGGAGAACAGGGGAGATGTGCCAACCTCCCAGAAAGTTGTCGTCCAACTGATGGAGTGTGCCAGACTGTTGGATAAGGGGTATAATTTGTACTTGGACAACTGGTACAGTTCCCCTTCCCTCTACCACTACCTGCAGTCCAGGAGGACAAACGTGGTGGGCACTGTACGGCTGAACCGTAAGTACATGCCACGTGATCTGGAGGCCAATAGGCGGGGTGATATTGACTTCCGGTCCACTAAAACAGGGATGTTGGCACTCCAGTGGAAGGACAAGAGAGTTGTCACCATGCTCTCCACTGCTCACACCAGTGAGACTACGGAAGCCGGCCAGGACAGGAGAGGGAACGTGAAGGTAAAACCGAAGGCAGTGGTGGACTATTGCAACGGTATGAAGGGGGTCGACCTCTCCGACCAGCTTGCAAAGTATTATGCTATCCCCAGGAAGGTAAACAAGTGGTACATCAAGCTTTTCTACCATTTGTTTGATTGCCTCATAGTCAATACGTACAGTCTGTACAAGCAGCTGGGTGGAACAACATCCCAGAAAAATATGAGGCTTGGCCTGGTGGATAGACTGCTGAACTTTGACCGTCGGAGAGGTCGCTCCAGAACCCCCTCGGTCCCTCCATCTGCCAACGGTATGGACACGCGGGTCCATATCCTGGTGGACACACCTGACCGGAAGTTCCGACGCTGCCATGGCTGCTGGGAGCAATCAAAGAAGAGGAAGATGGTGAGGTATATGTGCAAGGAGTGTAACCTCAGCTTCTGCCCTGCCTTTTGCTTCAACCACCACCACGGCCTCCAGTAGCACAGGCTGACGTGCAGGTGGGAGGCAGCTAATAGAATAGGATAGATTTTTTTTTTTTATAGGTTTAGTGGATAGGGACCTCTCAGATGGAATGAACCTTGACGTGGTTGAGAGGCTGAGTAACCAATATGGTAAAACATATTGGTGAAACCAATACATTCCAAATAGTATATAAAACAATCCATGTATTCAACTAAATAAAGATTTTCTGTTCTCGAGAGAGTGTCGCTATTGAAGAGGATGAGCTAAAGAATAGAAGATGGATTGACAGTTCAGAGGTCTTTGGCGGAGAAGAAGAAGAAGAAGAAGAAGAAAATGATGAGAACCAAAAGCCGAACAGAAAACGGGTGGAAAAATTTGACGTAAAACACTGTCCCAAACGACGGGATGACATCTATAAATGCATAAACAATAAATCAATTTGCTGTAATGTTTACAGGCTTCAGTAAAAGACAAAATAGTATTAGACAATTTCATATTGTAATATATCTAGTACTTGATAATAAATTATATAATATATCATATAATGTATCATTATCATGGCCGATTCTCAAGTAATATGCCTCATAAACTCAACCTTATCAACCTCGAAAGTATTTTATATACAAAGCTGTATCGCCAAAGAAGGCAAACAGACACGAAAGGAAATTATTGTGTGAGGACTATACAATGTCGTCCGCCACTGTAGAGCCGCCGGCATGAGCGTTACCGCTCATTTTCTGTTGCCCGGAATACGGTGCCGCCAAGCCTACACCCGCCCCGTCGTCAATGGGTTAAGAAAGGCAGATATGTTAGAAAGCTGTATAAAAGGGTAAGGATAGTTTTTGGGCCTTTGTGGTTTTGGAAAATGGTTACAATAGGGTAGACAGGAAGACACTGTAGGAGGTATTGCAAATATATGGGATAAAAGGAAAGCTGTTAAGAGCAGTCAAGAGTCTTTATGAGAGTAGAGCCTCTGTTTGAATTAGAAATGGAGAGCGAGTGGTTTGAGGTAAAGGTGGGATTTCACCAGGGATGTGTTATGTTGCCTTGGCTGTTCAATTTATACAAGGATGGGGTGGTGTGAGAGGTAAACACAAAGGTAATGGGGTGGGGATTGGAGATGGTTCAAGAAAATGGAGAAAAATGGGAGATAAGCCAGTTGTTGTTTGCTGATAACACTGTGCATGTGGCAGGATCTGAGGAGGAATTAAGGAAGTTAGTGAGAGTTTGGGAGTGTGTGTGAAAGAAGGAAGTTGAAGATAAATGTGGGTAAAAGAAAGGAAATGTGATGTACAAGGGGAGAATGTGGCAGCAACTTGGAAGAGAGTATTAAGGGAGAGAGACTGGAGGAAGTGGATAGCTTCAGATACTTGGGAGCAAATGTGGTGGGAAAAGGAATGGAGGTAGAATGTAGATTGAGAGAAGCAAGTAAATGCCTTGGTGGATTAAAAAGTGTAATGAGAAATAGACATTTGAGAATGCATGCTAATATGAGATAGTATGAAGGAGTGGTTGTGCTGACAGCATTGTATAGGCCAGAAACATGGAACATAAGAGAGGAAGAGAGGAAGAATTTAAATGTTTTGAGATGAAATGCCTGAGAATTATGGCAGGGGTTACTAGGCTGGATAGAGTGAGGAACAAGGAGGTGAGGAAGAGAGCAAGGGTAGAAAGGGAGTTGGGAGATGGGGTTGATGAAAGAGTATTGGGATGATTTGGACACATGGAGAATGAGTGAAGAAAGATTAGTAAAAGAGGTGTGGAAGGCAGAGGAAGGGGGAGTGAGCATGAGGGGGCAACCAAGGATGAGATGGATGGATTGAATGGATGGGGGTTAATGCGAGTGGAGTATGTGGGGATGGAATGGGTAGGAGTGGATTTTATGTCAGTTTTTGGCTACCTCCCTTGTAAGGGGGGAAAAGCCATTAGTATATGTATGTGTAGATCAATTGTATCATGAACAGGAAGACTATCACATGCACTGTGTTATGCCCTAGTGTGAATATAATAAAACATTTCATGTCTGTCATTGTCAACAACCTTGTGTGAATATTCAAATCTTGTGTGTATAGTCTATATATATATTATCTCTTATGTATATATATGTAATGTGTTGCATATTGCGTTGAAGAATATTTAATGTCATTTAATGGTGATGTGCATTGTGGGGTGGTGTGTGATGGTGTGAAGTGAGAGAGAGGGGAGTTGTAAAAAATAGATTCAATTCAATGTTCCAAACGTCCTACTTGAATGTCTGAAATATGTCCTATACTGGGGTGCCTGACACACTGTTTAGGTGTGCAGTTGGTGATATAATCAAGAAAAGGGATATAAGGTAATGCAAGATGCTTTTGTGAAAGGATGAAATATATAGTCAACCAAGGAGGAAGTGGCTCCCTCCTCTATCAGCCAGTAAATGTTCTTTGCCAGCTCTGGCTGACCAGTTGTCAGGACTCTCTTCATGACTACACAATGAATGTGTATGTTCTTCTCCAGTCACCAGTTGATTAGTCATCAGGACTCTCTTCATAACTACACAATGCCTGTGTATGTTCTTCTCTAGATCCCACACAACTAAAGCCATCAGGACTCTCTGCATGACTACATAATGCCTGTGTATATTCTTCTCCAGTCCCCGGCCAACTAGAGTTGTCAGGACTCTCTTAATGACTACACGATGCCTATGTATGTTCTTCATTCTCTGGCTGACTAAAATCACCAGTACTCTCTTCAGTACTACATGATGCCTGTGTATGTTCTTCTCCAGTACCCAGCAGACTAGTTGTCAGGAGTCTCTTCACAACTACATGATGCCTGTGTGTTCTCCAGTCCCCAGTTGACTAGAATTACCAGAACTCTCTACATGCATACCCAACACCTCTACCTGTTAATCACTCCCTCGCTGAATACCTTTGTCTACCTCTCTATATACCAAGAGCTTCTTTCTCCCTTATAAGGAAGGTAGCTAATATAGCACACACCTATTCCCACCCATTTCCTTCCGTTTTGGACTGCATCAAAATATCATTCACACATAAGCACCCCCTTCCTTACATAACAGTATTATCCATACAGAGTAATTATCCACTCATCCCTACCTCATGCCTTCTCCCTTGCTTAACAGACGTTCCTCTCTTACTCAATGCCCCCTTCACCCCATCCATCTCATCCTCAGTCGTACTCTCAAGTTCATTCCCTCCACCTCTGCCTTCCACACCTCTTTTACTAATCTCTCATCACTCATTCTTTCCATGTATCCAAAACATCCCAATAATCTTTCATTAGCCCTATCTATCATCTCCTTTTCCACTCCCATTTTTGTGATGGTAATTAAATAATTATTTGGTGTTTCAATATTTCATGGTAATAAATTTTTCTGTTGACAATTCCAATTTTTCATCCTTCCTCTGACTTTGATAAGAATACAAGTCATACATTTCCAGCTTGGTATATGGTGAGAATTTCCTACCAGGTACATGAGATAGATGTATATCAGAGGGACGTGATACACTGCATAAGCAGTGGGTGGAATACATAGCTACTAGGTTTATGCTGTACCATATTCATACAGGGTGAGGCATAAGTAATGCCCTTTTTACTTTTTAATCTTATAATGTATATTTTCTTTAATTAATTGCTAAATTTCTATTTTTTCAGATATTTTATACAACCATGAGATAAAAAAGGAACAGTGAGTAAAAGCTATTCAATTGTACTATCAAAACAAAATGGTGCTGAAACTGCAAGATTGTTATCAGTTGAATTTAACATCCCAAGGGTGCAAAGCCGAAATATCACAAGCTTGATTAGAAAATTTGAATCCACAGGAAGTGTAAGTGATGCTCAAAGAGCGGGCAGGCCAATTGTTGCAACAAGCTTAGTAAAGTCCAATGAACTACAAGAATCGTTGCTGCGTTCTCCTCAAAAATCCAGTAGGCGTCTTTCTGCAGAGTTAGCAATCAGTGATAGGAGTGTTCGCACTTCCCCATTAAAGGATAAAAGTTAGGGAATGGTTAAATGAAAATTTTGAAGGTAGATGGAGAGGACGAAGAGGACCAATTGAATGTCCACCACCATCACCAGACATAATACCACCGGATTTTTTTTGTGGGGTGTATTGAAAGATCAGGTTTACAATCTTAAGCCGAAAACAATTCCAGAATTAAAGAATGCAATTTCAGATAAATTTCATGAAATTACCATTGAAGTGTGTCAAAAAGTTTGTAAAAGTGTTGCTGGTAGAGTTCAAAATTGTATGGAACATGAAGGGGAACATTTTGAACATCTCAAATAAATGACTAATTTTTAAAGGTCCACAGCTTTTGTAACTTTTATTTTTTTTTTCTTAAAGTTGGTTTGATTTTATTTTTATTGACCATTATTGAACCCAATAAGCATTCTATTAATTTTGTTAATATATTAATCTATTAACCTGTGGAATACATTCATGTTCAAAAAGATAAAAGATAGTTAAAAAGGCTTTAATTTTGTTTCACTTAAACAAAGGGCGTTACTTATGCCACACCCTGTATGATACACACTTCCTTTCATTCAAGAAAATTTTCCATTCAGAAGAAATGCTCTCTCATGATTTATTAATACGAACTTAAAATAGTGATGATTTGTGTTTTAAAGTAATCAATCAATCCATCATCTTGGCCATTCTTGCAGGAAACCTACAGTCTCCTGGTAACTGGCAATGGTCTCCAGCCTGGCTCACATATCATTCAAGAAGGCTATGTTGTGCTGCTGTCTGGACAGGGAGTGAACAGCATATTGAACCAAATTTAGCATATCTAAGAAAATTGTGTGGAGAGGTGTAGATAGAATGTAGGTAGACAGAAGCAAGTAAATGCCTTGGGGGATTGAAAACTGTAATGACAAATAGACATTTAGGAATGGATACTAAGAATAGATTGTATGAAGGAACATAGGAGAGGAAGCATTTAAATATGTTTGAGATGAAACGTCTTAGAAGTATAGTAGGGGTTATTAGGCTGGATGGAGTGAGAAATGAGGAGGTGAGAAGGAGAGCAGGGGTGGAAAAGGAGTTGGGAGATGGGGTAGATGAAAGTACTAGGATGGTTTTGATGCATGGAAAGGACGAGTGAAAAAAGATTAGTAAATGAAGTCTGGAAGGTAGAGATGGATGGAGTGAACAGGCGGGGGCAACTGAGGCTGAGATGGATGGGGTAAAAGGGGTGTTGAGGAAGGAAGGGAAAAGACAGAAGAAAGGGGAGAGTGGAGAAGGGTTGTGTATGGATGATGCTTTTTTTTCTGCACAAGGGGATGAAGGGGCCCACAAGTCACCAATTAAATGAAGTGGCCTTGCTGTGTCTTGCTGCAATGCTTCTGACCCAGATCAATGATCAAGATGGAGGGATGACCCAACATCCATGAGGAGCCAAGAAAAGATGGAGGGAGTAGGAGTGGAGTGGGTGGGAATGAAATGGATGAGGATGGAATTATGCCTTTTGACCTTGGCTACCTCCCTTATAAGTGGGAAAAAAGATTACAAAGGATTACAAAGGCAGAGCAGGCCAACAGGAGACCTTTTGGTCATTAACTAGTTCGGATGCAAAAAAAAATATATATAATAATGATAACAAAAATAAAATAAAATAAGATAAAATAAAAATCATAATGATAGAAATACAGTGAGTCCTCGTTATGCGGTACATATGCGTTCCTGAAAACCTTAACGCAAATTTAAATTACCGTATACCGAACCCAATTTTCGACTTATGGCAGATGTACCTTCTCCCTGCTCTTTCCTCTTCAAAATATCTAATTTTACCTCCAAAACACGAGTGGATACCGTATCTGTGAATTTTTCTTACAGTAAATAGAATCGAGGGTAGTAATTACCAAATACCGTAACTGTGAATTTACCGGATAAAGAATTACCGTATAAGGAGGACTCACTGTAATAAATAAAATAATTAAATGCATAGGTATAGTTGGATAATAATCAAACATGTAAATACAGTCGAACCTCGAAAGCCCGGACTAATTGGGGGAAAGGGTGGTCCGGTCATCGAAAATATCGCCCTAACAACCGTAGATTTCCATAGCGGTATACGTATAGATAATGTATATGGCATAGAAACACATAGGAAATAATACTCTAACACTGTAATAATAATGCTATAATACTAATAATTCTGTAATAACAACTGTAATACAGGCATGTAAATGTACTGTATATACAGTGTACTGTACTGTATTTTTTTATTACGTACACTGTAAATATCGGAAGGTATGCACGCAGGACAGTGGCGGCAGCCGCGCTTTCTACACTGCCGTGTAGAATGGAAGTGTTGCCATACCGGGGTATACATTTTTCTCGGGCGTGTGCACACTTTCATAGCAAGATATACTTGTCAAACTTTGACAAAATGTTCGTTCTATTTTTTTTATTCTTGAATGTATATAAGGCCCCCATGTCCTAACATATTCAGTAAGATATAAATTTTTTTTCTATATTATTATCACTAAAAGAAAGCTGAAACTTTAGCGAAGAATTTTTTTTCTATATGGTAAAGACATATCTTTTGGGGTATAATATTTTATAAGTAACACAATTACCAATAAAAGTCATATTTTGATGTACCATTTATTATTTGATAACTAGTTCTATGATTTTTAAACAAAAGTTTGAGTTTTTGAATGTTTTTAACAGCCCACTGATATGTAGAAAAAAATTCCTCATGTCCTTGTGCAGTTGCCACATGCCGCTATTTTACTACGTTTTGGTACAAAATTCTATGAAATGGTAGCCCTAGTGGCGGCTTGACTGGGCAGGGTTTGAGTACACATGTACGGCTGTCGCTGCCACCTACCGGACAAATAGGGAACTTTGCTTGAAAAGTCGGCCCTTTGTTCATTTTGACCGGTCATATGAGGGTCCAGGCTTTCGAGGTTCGACTATAGTAAATAATAATAAATTGGCAGATAAATAATAATTAATGGAAATCAAGCAAATAATAAACAGACAAACAATAACAAAAATAATATAAAATAAATGTGTATACATTGTGACGAATGTGAATAGGAGGTAAAGGGAACATGGGTTGAGTTAAATACTTTTATTCCTGACTAGTTTTGAATGAGTGGCTTCTTCAGAGAAGAAGCCACTCAGGCGAAACTAGTCAGGAATAAAAGTATTTCCCTCAGCCTGTGTTCCCTTTACCTCCTATCCACATAAAATAAATGGCAGTCATTACACCATCTTGCTTAGATGTTTATCTAAATGAATCTTAAAGCTTCGAACTGAACTACATTGCACTGCCTCTGCAGGAAGTCTATTCCATTAATCAACTGCATGACTGGCAAAGTTGTTTCTACCCACTTCCAAATTAAATCTATTTCCTGACAGTTTGAGACCATTATTTCTCATTCAGTGTAAAAATTCACATATCTGTAAAATAGTTTACGTTGATCTTTGCATTTTGCTATTATATCTTTTTCATAGTTTCTTTTTTCCTCTCTTCGTATGTCTACGTATTCAGTTCTCAGTTTAATGTATGTTTGCCATTTAGCCTTTTTTTGGCTCTTCCATCTTTTCCAAGCTTTGTCTCTTCTATCTTTGTGGGCTCTTTTACATGCTGAACTAAGTAATTGTCACCAAGAAAATCTATCAAGTGACTACTTATATGGCCATGTTCAAGGGTCATCCAATCAATGTCAGTAAAATTGAAATCACCCATTATCAATAAGTCCTGGTTGCAAAACCTAGACAGTTCTTGAAACAACAGTTTATCATCTGCTAATGATAATTTTTTTGGCCTATATATTACATCTACATTCATTTTTTGTCCATTTGTTTGGGTTAATTCTACCCACAAACTATCATATGTATCTTGTTTTACTTTCTCTAAAACACAGGCATGAACATTGTTTTTAATGTACAAGAGAAGACCCCCACCTTTCTTGTGGTTTCTGTTCTGATGAAAGTGTTTAAATCCAGCAATATTAAATCCAGTTTCAAACTCTTTACCATTTAACCATGCTATGAGCATTAAAGTACATGGTATTAAGAAACTCATGATTATTTCTTTTTGAAACATTTTGTATTTCAACATCATACCTTACATTATGATTTTGTTCTTTATTGACACATTGCTCTATATTAAGATTTGGTCCTTCATTGACATTCAATGCCTCATGGACATTTGCCCCATCACAGAGATCTGGTCCCTCATGATCATTCTATCTCCTATGTACACTTTTCCCCCCTATGTCACCGCATTCCACACCAGCCACCTGTTGTTTACCGACATTCTGTCCAGCATCCCTTCCTAAAATTATATACTGTCCTCCACTGACATTATATCCTACCATGATATTTTGTCCTCCACTATCACAAATTCCTAAAAAAGTAAAGGCATAAGAGGGTCTGGGAGTTTTCTAACCAGTACCCTAAGGTTTGGGTCTTTTAATGTGCATGGATGTGGTACAGATGAGAGTAAAAGGGAAGAGATAGGCAGTATGTTTGTGAGAAGAAAGATGGATGTGCTGGCTTTGAGTGAAACTAAAATGAAAGGGAGGGGCGAGTGTGAGTTTGGGAGTGTAGTTGGGAGGTTCTCAGGAGTGAAGAGGGGATGAGGGAGAGAAGGGGTGGCTATACTAGTAAGTGAAGAGATAGGTAAGCATGTAGTGGAGTGGAAGGAGGTTTCTTCAAGGTTGATGTGGATGAAGGTGAAGCTGGGAAGGGAGATGTGGGTTTTTGTAAGTGCGTATGGGCCTGGTAGTGAGAAGAGCATAGAGGAAAGGGAGGCTTTTTGGGTAGATTTAAATGAGTGCATAGAGGGATTAGGGAGAAATGTCAATGTAGTTGTATTGGGAGACCTTAATGCTAGGGTAGGAAACAAACCAATAGACGGAGTGATTGGGAAGTATGGAGTTCCAGGTAAAAATTGTAGTGGAGAATTGATGGTGATGTGTCTTGAGAGTTGATGATAGCAGATAGTGTTTAGAAAGAAAGTCAAGCATAAATACACATGGGAGAGAGTGGTGGAGGGAAGTGTGGCAGATAGAGCGTTAATGGACTATATAGTGGTGACCAGGGGAGAGAGTGGGGGAATATCGGATCATTTTCTGGAAGGTAAATTGAGTAGAGAATACGTGGAGAAAGAGGAAAATGGCAGAAGGTAGGGAGGTACTCGGAGTGAACTGCTTAAATGAGAAAGACAAGGAGAGGGAGTAGAAAAAGAAGCTGAGAGAGGAGTGGGAGGGAGTGAAGGATAGATTAGAACTAGGAGTGGAGGAGGAATGGGGATGATTGAAGGAGGGAATCATAAGGTGTGCAAAGATGTTGTGTGGAACAAGGAGGGTGGGAGGAAATAGAAGGAAGGGTAGTGAGTGGTGGGATGAGAAAGCAAAGAAGGATGTAGAAGAGAAGCAAGCTTTCATAGATTGACTACAAAATAGGACGAGGGAATCGTATGAGAGGTACGAAGTAAAGAGAAGGGAAGTTAAGCATAAGATAAAGGAAGCAAAGAGGAGAGCAGATGTGAGATGGGGTAAGAGTATGACAAAAAAAAATTGAAAGTAATAAAAAGATGTTTTGGAAGGAAATTAATAGAGAAAAGGGAGGTGAATCAAGTAAAGAAGAACAAGTAAAAGGTGGAGATGGAGAGATGATAATGAAAGAGAAGGCAGTGAGAGGAAGGTGGGTAGAGTATTTTAGGGAGTTGCTAAATGTGAAGGAGGATAGGGAGGGAAAGGTAGTTGCAGTGGGAAGCGCTGAGAAAATGACAATGATGAGTGAGGAAAATGGAGGAGAAACAGGGAAAGATGAAGTGAAAGTAGCTGTTAAGATGATGAGAGCAGGTAAGGCACCTGGGTTGGATGGATGCCATGCAGAATATCTGAAAAACAGAGGTACAGTTATGGTGGGCTGGCTGGTAAGGTTATTTAATGTTTGTTTAAGAAGTGCCAAGATAAGAGGGAGGGAGGAGGTGGAGGGGAGTGGAATATATAGGAAATAGAATGGGTGGGAGCGGTTTCTTTACCTTTTTCATTTTGGCTACCCCCCATGTAGGGGGAAAAAGCCTTTGGTATATGTATGTATGTATGTTTAAGAGAGGGTAGAGTGCCGGAGGACTGGAGGAGTGCCTGTATAGTTCCGCTTTACAAGGAAAAGGGGGACAAGTGTGAGTGTAGTAGTTTCAGAGGGATCAGCTTGAGTGTAGTTGGGAAGGCTTATGGGAGGGTCTTGATTAAGATGATTAGGAGAGGATCAGAGGGAGTAATTGGTGAGGAAGAGTGTGGTTTTAGGACAGGCAGGGGTTGTGTAGATCAGATTTTTGTGGTAGGACAGATATGTGAGAAAGCTTTAGGAAAAGGTAAGGATGGTTTTTGGGCTTTTATGGATTTGGAAAAGGTTTATGACAGGGTAGACAGGAAGGCACTGTGGGAGGTATTGCAGATATATAGGATAGGAGGAAAGCTATTAAGAGCAGTCAGGTGTTATGATAGTAGTAGAGCTTGTGTTAACATGGATTAGAAATGGAGAGCGAGTGGTTTGAGGTAAAGGTGGGACTTCATCAGGGATGTGTTATGTCGCCTTGGCTGTTCAATTTATATATAGATGGGGTGGTGAGAGGTAAATGCAAGGGTGGTGGGTTGGGGGTTGGAAATGGTTGAAGAAAATGGAGAAAAGTGGGAAACAGGCCAGTTGTTTGCTGACGACACTGCACTTGTGGCAGGATCAGAGGAGGGATTGAGGAAGTTAGTGACAGAGTTTGAGAAGGTGTGTGAAAGAAGGAAGCTGAAGATAAATGTGGGCAAAAGTAAGGTGACGAGGTGTACAAGGGGAGAGTGACAGCAGGCTGGAAGCGAGCATTAAGGGAGAGAGACTGGAGGAAGTGGATAGTTTTAGATACTTGGGTGTGACTGGGGCAGGAAAGGGAGTGGGGGTGAAGGTAGAATGTAGATTGAGAGAAGTGAGTAAATGCCTTAGTGGATTAAAAAGTGTTATGAGAAATAGACACCTGGGAATGGATGCTAAGAGGAGATTATATGGAGTAATTGTGCCGACAGCAATGTGCGAGGTGGAAGCATGGAACATAAGAGAGGAAGAGAGAAGGAGTTTGAATGTGTTTGCGATGAGATGTCTGAGAAGTATGATAGGGGTTATTAGGCTGGACAGAGTGAGAAATGAGGTGGTGAGGAGAACTGGGGTGGAAAGTGAGTTGGGAGATAGGGTTGATGAAAGAGTATTAGGATGGTTTGGACACATGGAAAGAATGAGTTAAGAAAGATTAGTAAAAGAGGTGTGGAAGGCAGAGGTGGAAGGTGTGAATATGAGGGGGCATCCTAGGATGAGATGGATGGATGGGGTAAAAGGGGCATTACAAAAGAGAGGAATGTCTGTTGAGGAAGGACGGGAGAGGACAGAATATGGGGGTGAATGGAGAGGGGTTGTGTGTGGATGGTGCTGTGATGCATGAGGGGGGAGTGGGTGGAGGATGGGGGGTAAGGAAGTATGTACGAGATATAATTTGACGCAGCCCAAAGGGATTTCCCCCTGTCTTCTCCTTTTCTGCATGAGGGGACAGATATGGGGGGTCGCTGAATTAATGAAGCAGCCTTGCTGTGGATGTGCTGTGTCTGGTGACACTTCTTCTGACCCAGGGCAGTGGACAAGATGCAGGGATGACCATCATCCAGGAGGTGCCAAGATGAGAGGGAGGAAGGTGGAGGGGAGTGGAATATGTAGGGGATGGCATGGGGGGGAATGGTTTCTATGCCTTTTTCTTTTTGGCTACCCCCCCCCCCCTGTGTAAGGGGAAAAAAGACTTTGGTATATGTAAATGTATGTACTATCATTGCATACCACTGTGATATTTTTCCCTCCACTATCATTATATCCCATCTTGATATTTTGTCCTCCACTATTGATACATCTCATAGTGATATTTTGTCCTTTGACATTACATACTAGTGTAATATTTCGTCCTCTACCAACATTATATCCTAAAATATTTTGTCCTACACTGACATATTGCTCTACATTATTACTATACCCTACTCTATTTTCCCCAATACACTCTATTTCCCCTTCCCTTTGAGTTCCTATCCCAAAAAAGGAACTAGTTCATTACAAGCTCCCACAATGAGGTTTGTATGAACATCTTTGCCTCTGCGAATAAGGTAGATCCCATCAGAAGCATAAAGGTTATGGCACCTAGAAAAGAGATACCAAGGTATCCCAGTTACATGCACAATTGTGATATCCTCTCATTGATCCCTATGGCTCTACTGTTCCAACACAAGCCAGCGTAGATCCTCGGAAGGATCCCACAGACTACGTGATGGCTCCCACACTCCTTCATCTCCTGAAGAAGGACCTTGTAATTCCAAACAAGTTCCTCTGATCTCACCCTACCCACATTGTTACTTCCTGTATAAACAATCATAACCGTGTTCGTCCGCCTTTGCTCCCTGATGGTCTGGGTACAATCAGCGATCCCATGGCCCGGTTGACATACAAGCTTGCAACATCGTTTAGTCATCTGCTGCAGGATGTCGTCATACCCTTGCACCACAGTCCCCCACCACCAAGAACTGATTTTCAGCCACCTCATCCTTCAGCAGAGTAAAACAATTGGCTAGAGCCAGCAGTTGCTCTGCAGGGCACCCGCTCACCAAATGCAGGCTCAACAAACGGGACCCCACAGAGCCCCACTCGCTCATGGCAGTGTCAGAAGTAGAAGGGGTGGAATGCTCTCAGGGCTGCGGGGAGGATTCACTCTTCTCACAGAGCACACTCTTGAGAAGACGAATTTCCTCCTCACACTTCCTGAGATGGTCCTCCAGGTTCACACAACATTCACAAACCATTCTGCTTATCCTTCGGCAATACAAACAACGAAGAGAAAATACAAAACAACAAAAGAAAATAAAAGCGGTTACTAAATAAACTAAATACACAAAGCTTACTCTGCTTACCTTATACTATTACTCCTACCTTTGGAGTACAGCAACAGACTACTGTTTTGATTCTAAATTACTAGAACACTACACTATCTTATACCTGTAACTGTATAGTGCTATACATATACAACTACAAAAACACAACACAATCACTTGTCACTATTCGAAGATATAAACTTCACAAAAAGTAATAAACTTAACCACTTCACTACGGGCCAAAATCTCGCGGGCAGCATTAGCTGCCAGACGTACGATGTTTCGTCATAATACTCGCATCATAAAAAATAGTCACCGCTTATATCAATCGTTCTATCTTTCACTCGTGAATTTTGATAACCATAGAAAATGTGATGAAGACAGTTTACAGAGTATGTCATTATGCAGGGGCAACTAAAATAAATATAATCAAGACGCCGATATGGCAGCCTCGCGTATCCACTTGCTCCTCATGCCGCCTATGTAGGCGGCACCATATGGAAGGGGTTAAGAGGTATTCACTAGCTGGTGCCTCGGCAGAAGACGAGTTTTCAAGCTGAGGTCACTGAGCAGACTGAGCTGAGGTCACTGAGCAGACTGAGCTGAAGTCACTGAGCAGACTGAGCTGAGGTCACTGAGCAGACTGAGCTGAGGTCACTGAGCAGACTGAGCTGAGGTCACTGAGCAGACTGAGCTGAGGTCACTGAGCAGACTGAGCTGAAGTCACTGAGCAGACTGAGCTGGAGTCACTGAGCAGACTGAGCTGAAGTCACTGAGCAGACTCAAGCTGAGGTCACTGAGCAGACTGAGCTGAAGTCACTGAGCAGACTCAAGCTGAGGTCACTGAGCAGACTGAGCTGAGGTCACTGAGCAGACTGAGCTGAGGTCACTGAGCAGACTGAGCTGAGGTCACTGAGCAGACTGAGCTGAAGTCACTGAGCAGACTGAGCTGGAGTCACTGAGCAGACTGAGCTGGAGTCACTGAGCAGACTCAAGCTGAGGTCACTGAGCAGACTGAGCTGAGGTCACTGAGCAGACTGAGCTGAGGTCACTGAGCAGACTGAGCTGAGGTCACTGAGCAGACTCAAGCTGAGGTCAATGAGCAGACTCCAGCTGACGTCACTGAGCAGAGTGAGCTGAGGTCACTGAGCCCTTGGTTTATGTAAGAAAATTGTTCTGACTAATGCCAGATGGAAGTTATTGAAGTTTAACATTCTTCTCATCCCTATAACAACCCTTCTTGACATGAAAACAACAAAGCAAACTTACACAAGATATGTTCCTCTAGTGTTAATTTGATGCATCAAGTCATATTTCTTCATTGGGGTGGCAAGTGTACCAGTAAGGCTAATTGCACTTGCATTGTTGATGACAATATCAATACCACCAAACTGCTTCACAGCAGTGTCCACTGCTGAGGCAATTGAGCTTTCATCTCGTACATCAACAACACATGGAAGAGCCTTCCCTCCAACAGCTTCAACTGTCAAAATAACAAAAAGGTTCAATGGTCTTAATTTCAAAATATACAAAATTAAACTGTTCACTACAGTCATGTGTTCATTCCTAAAGTTCCTTTGTCAAATTAATTACAAAAATCTACAATAAATGACATAGAAGGTGAGAAGCCTATGCCAGGATGTGGGTAGCTGTAACCGAAGCCATCATCTTTGCCCAATGCACTTGGACTGTTGGAGCAGGTAACAGTTCTTGTTAGGAATCAGAAAGTGTGGGATTTGAACCCACAATTAAGCGAGTTCAAGACCAGCACACTTTTGATCACACCATCAGCACTCCAGGGCTTATAAGGATTCAGTTCTAACTGGGCCAAAGAAAACTCCATGAAAGATATGGCACTTTTTACACCCTTCCATCTCTACCCACTTCTTCTTCTTCTTGAGTGGAGGTGGGCTCATGGTAATGCACATGAACAGGCAGAGCAATGGCAAGGCCTGCTCTATGTAGGGCACCACCACAAAAGCAAACATGGCCTACAGCATAAGTGAGAAATGCAGTGCACACACAATGTTTACACTGTAATGATAAAGCAGGAACTGATCCTAGGTAGTGGCCAACGTTTGAAAATGTTAGGTGTGTGATTTATAGCTATGACTGGAAGTCTCAAGCCACAGGCAATCTGAGATTACTACATTTGAGGGGTCCCACAACTGGGGAAGTTAGTTAAGGCCACTTTTTATGGGTAAAATTCTAATGATATCAGTAAAAATATTATATATATAGGAGATTACTGATACAGCATATGCAGGAGGCATTACTGCAATTGTATTTTAAACACATATTCCCTTTACCTTTTATGTATTCAAAAAATATAAATTTACTTTATATTAACTCCAAACTTCTAAACATCAATGCATTTTTTAAACACTTTACTAATCTTACTGAAATACAAAGCACACATACTCTCTTCAGCAGCAGTGAAAATGGTGCCTGGGAGCTTGGGGTGTGGATCAGCTGTTTTGGCTGCAATAACAATATTGGCGCCATCCTGAGCAGCCTTAAGGGCAATGGCCTTCCCAATACCTCGGCTAGCTCCTGTGATGAACAGCGTCCTCCCTGCAAGTTTCCTGAAAGCAATTTGTAATTTTCACCTCTGTTCTTGACCAACCAAGGCTGCTTCAACTTTCATCATCTAGAATAGTTCAGGGCATATGTGCTGGTCCAAATACATTGGGGATTAAGGTGCTTCATTATCATTTATTTGGATTAACATAAAGCAACAAAACATAAAACTTGTATAAACAATACATCTGATCAGGTGCTCTAGGCCCTTTTGACTAAATGCTGGAAACTACCAGTTATCTAGTACTTCCAAAAACTATAACAATATACAACATGTACAATGTAGCAGATCAGAAATTAAAGTAACAGTATGAAAATCAAAAGTTGCATAAAACTAAGAACTGTCACATTTTTCAAAAATATAATTTACATTCAGAGACTCATTTAGACATCATTCAGTATTTTCAAGTTGTATGGTACCATTCAGGCTGGATTTAGACAATTGATTTGAGAGTCTACATCTGCAAGTCCTACAAAAGCCTACTACACAACCTCCCATTCTCTGATCTCCACATTCTAAAACAACTCTGTCCTACATTGCACTAGCCCACCACATCATTTTATAATCCCATGATCCCACCACATAAACTCTCATTCTCTCCAGTCCCCTCCATTCTAAAATACAGCCCCCAATATATATATATATATATATACAGTATACCCTCAAATTATTCGCGGTTCACCATTCGCGGCCCTGCATACTCGCGGCTTTTGCTCTCAAAGTGTTTTTTTTCATAATTTCGGCAATTTCGTGAATTTCTTAGGCAATTTTTTAGCAGAAAAATGTTCACATTCACCCTAACTGGTAAACAATTTTTAAATAACAATGTCTGTTAATAAAAAAAAAAAAAAAATTAGAAAAGAGATGATACAGTATAACTGGCAAATAATTTTAAAATAACAATGTCAGTAAATATAAAATAAGAAATTAGAAAAGAGAGATGATACAGTATAACTGATAAATAACTTTGAAATAATGTCAGTATATATAAAAAAATAGAAAAGAGAGATGATACAGTATAACTGGTAAATAATTTTAAAATAACAATGTCAGTTATGAGCTTTCGTTTCTCCTTCCTGCTGATTGGCTGCAGACGACGTGACGTCACAAGCATCTTCATGCGCGAGAGGCTAAACAGCTCTCTCTCTCAGTCGCGCGCGGGTTTTCTAAGTAATTGTTTGAATTCAAGTTTTTGATGTGTTATATGTAATTATACTGTACCCCTGTATTATTTACACCCTATAAGTGATTGTTTGAATTGTGAATTCAAGTTTTTGGTGTGTTACATATACATAATTACTGTACCCCTGTATTATTTACACCCTATAATGCCACCAAAACACCCTGCATCTTCTCCAGCTTCTGGCAAGGAACCTAAGCGACAGAAAAAGGTTATGACTCTGCATGAGAAGGTAGAACTGCTTGATATGGTAAAGAAACTGGCAGTTAATTGGGGGTGATGGCTTTGATGATGTAACTCACAAGGAGTTCAAAGAACTCATTGATACCCACTCTCAGCCTCTGACAGATGAAGATTTGACAGAGCTGATGAAGTCTGCAGAAGAAGAAGAAACAGAAGACCAGGAAGACCCATCACAAGAAGAAGAGGATGAGGGCCTGACTCTAGAACAGTTGGCTGAACTCATGCAAACAGCAAAGGAACAGCAAGAGAAAGCTAAATCAGGGACCCTTACATGGTTCGTTCACTACAGTTCTCAGATGCAATTGATTCATCCATGTCAGCATACAAAACCCTTTTCACCACTATGAAAAAACAACGAAGCCAGCTGCCAATAACTATGTTCCTAATGAAGGTCAAGAAAAGTAACCAAGCCACACCCGAAGAAAATACTACACCACCTCCTGATTCTCCCGAAGAAACAACACCTCCTCCTGAAAAAATAACACCACCTGAAGTGCCTGAAGAGGAACTGCCTGAACTGCTGTAAAGCAGCAGTTAAGGTGTGCCATACATCAGTGTCACCATAATCATCCTCATCGTATGGTACAGCAAATTTCATCATAATCATTCATTATTGGTGAGTACAATAAAATTCAAATGTTCAACAGACCATCAATCATCCCCCTTACACATAACCACACAGGAAACAGAAAAAGAAGAAAAAAAGTAACCTATACATATGACATTTCAGGATTAAATGAATTAAACAATTATCTGGCAGAATAAAAATCAGATATAATGGGAATAATGGAGACAAAATTTAAAGATCCACTACCACCAAATAGTATTGGACAAGGTCTATATAATTACTGGATTAAAAATACAAAGGAAAAACAGGGTGAAGGAGTCGTGTTTTTGACTAAGGCATAAATGTGACAAAAATTACAGAAGGAAATGATAATGTGGAATTGATTATAAGTTGGAAATAGTGTCATGAAAAGTAGAAAATTTGTAGTGATACATGTGCCCCTGAAAACAGTCTTGGAAAGAGTGACCATTCCAAAATGTTGGAAGACACAAGGCATTTATTAAATGAAGTACTTAAAAAAAGAGGAAAGTTAGTAATTATGGGTGATTTTAACTGTAAAGAAATATGTTGATAGATGACAATGAAAGGTGGAGAGGACCCTTGGGGAAACATACTACTGGATATAACCATTGAATACATAATGACTCAATGTGTAAAAGAGAATACGAGATATAGAAATAATGAATGTCACAACTAAAATTATTATTTATGTCTGAGCCTGAAATTGTGGATAAAATAGAATACAAGATACCAACTGGGAAGAGTGACCACATACTACTTGAGCTCGAATTATTAATAAAAGAGGAAATAAATTTGGGAAGAAATGAGAAACACAGAAAAGGAAGACTGATGTATAACAAAATGGATTCTGAGAAACTCAGAAAATTCTTTCAAAAAGTGAGCCAGGAAAACTTCTTTAATGAAGAAACACAGTTGAAAGAGAAATGGATGATATTAAAAGAAATCTATAATGGAGTGGAGTCTAACCATAATCTCACAGATTACAACACAATGGAAAACTACACAGCAAAACACATACGAACATACATACACACACACCACCAACCTCTTCCTTCACGTGACCAAACCGTGAAGTAGCCCTGATTCCTAAGAACACCTTTTACCCATACACAATATACTATGTAACCTAGATTAATAACCATAATATATTTATGAGCAGAAAGAACTAAACATTCTAACCATTGTAAAATAAAATAGTATCCAAGACTTATATCACTGTAATAAATGTAATGATATTAGATACCGTGCACCATTCATTATTGTCGATGCAAGAAATTTGGAGATGTACACCACCCGAGAGAGGCGACAGCCGTCAGCCTTTCGAGGTGGTAGGAAAGCAGACAAGGAAGGTTTGCCAGAGGAATCATTTTCGAAATAGACTTCTCGATAAGTCTTTGGGATTTTGTTTTTCCCCACCTACGGCTAGAACTTTTACAGGATAGATATGTACCATAACAAAAACAGGAAAAGCTATACAAGTGCTAGTACAACAAAAAATGTAGCGAGGCAAAAGATGGAAGAAAGAGACAAAGCTTGGAAAAGATGGGAAAAAAAAAAAAAAAAAAAAAAAAAACAAAAAAAAAGGAAAATATATCAAACTAAGAAATGATTATGTAAAAATATGCAGGGAAGAAAAACGAAACCATGAAAAAGACATAATAGACAAATGTAAGGATCAACCTAAATTATTCTACATATATGTAAATAAAAAAATAAACTGGAAATAGTGAAACATCAAGGGAATATGAAACATACAGATGTAAAAATGGCTGAAATTATGAACAAATATTTCAAATCTGTATTCACAAATGAAAATAGACACAGTTGGGATAAAGGAGGGGGAAAAAGATCCCCCCAATAAAAGAAATAATTGTGACACAGAAAGAAATAAGGGACCAAATAATGAGCCTTGATGTCAGAAAATCACATGGCCCAGACAGAATTGCAAACTGGATACTAAAAAAATGTATGGATGAACTAACAGACAAAATATATGACAATAGATTGCTCACTCAACAGAGGAAAGGTACCACAAGACTGGAAAAATGCCAATATTGTGCCAATTATATAAAGGGGGAGACAAGGAAGACTCAACAAACTATAGACTGGTCTCCCTTACAAGTACAATAGCTAAAATTTGTGAAAAAGTAATCAAAAGTAGGTCTAAACATCTGGAAGAGTACAATATCCTAAATCCAAAACAGTTCAGTTTTGGGCAGGGAAGATCATGTACCACACACTTGATTCGTTTTTATTCAAGGTTAATAGATATAATGCAAGAAAGGGACAGATGGGCAGACAGTGCCTTCCTGGATTTACAAGAGGTGTTTGATAAAGTACCACACAAAAAACTATTAAGAAAACTTGAAACAACAGGTGTACAAGGAAAATTACTGAAATGGATGAAGATTTCTTGCATGGGAGAAAAATGAGTGGTGCTCAGAGATTAAAAAAAAAACAACCTGGGAAGAAATGATAAGTGGAGTCCCTCAGAGTTCAGTATTGGCTCCGATGTTTGCTATATATATAAATGGGAATAAACTTCAACATTAAGAAACATAGTATAATAGAGTTTGGAAAAAGTGGGAGGAAAAAAAAAAAAAAAAAAAAAAAAAAAAAATCACGATAATATAAAATTAGTACAAAGGAAGTAAAGAAAACTCCAAAAAAGACCTAGGAGTAATTATCACTAAAGACATGTCCCCAGACAATCATGTTAACAAAATAGTCGGAGAAACATGCATTTTACTATGATCAATAAAGGTGGCTCTTAATAATTTGGATATAGTAATTGTAAAAAAAAATATTAGTCACACTGATAAGACCAAGATTGGAGTACGCTGCAACACTATGGACACCCAATACAAAAAAGAATACAAGGAAATTAGAAAGAATCCAAAAAGCAACAACAAAGATTGCCCCAACACTTTCAAAATTGACATACGAACAAAGATTGGCTAAACTGGAACTACCAACCCTGGAACAAAGAGAAAGAGGAGATTTAGTAGCCATTTATAGAATCATGAAAGGCATGGTCTTTGACAGAGAAGACTTATTAAAGTGGGATAAAAGAAAAACAAGGAGACATGAAAAGAAACTCAAAAATGATAGTTGTAGAAGAGATCTGAGAAAGAACAGTTTTCCACATTGAGTGGTACAAACTAGATGTTGTGAGATACAAAGACGAGTCACTACGAGCATAGCTCCCCTTCCCATTTAATACAACTAGGTAAATACACCTTCATCAAAAATACACTGTCCCTTCCAAAACCAAACTTGACTATGCCCCATAGTCACCAAAAGACCCCTGATGACAGTGACCCACTCCTTCTCCATCAACCTCCACTAAAACAGCCCATATCAACAATTGTATCCTACAAACCCAAACACTCATGCACTTAATCCTATTATAAAATTGCCAAGAATCCCATCCCAAATTGGGAAAAACTTTCTCTCTTTCCTCAAACAACTTGATCCTGGCTGTGTCTGACTACAACTAAGTACATACACTCCTAAGTCCTGTGGGAGCAGGTGACTGGGAGCATGAAATTCTTTATTTTTATGGGGTTACTATTACTTTTTTCAAATAAAAATCTGGAATACAACTTGCATTAATTTCTGCACAATAAATTGAGTCTGCAAATTTCAGTATGCACATATTTTTCTAAACCAAGATATAGGGACATGTGTTAATTTCAGCACAAAAATAAGAATTTATAACTTTTCAAGTATGCACACGAATATCCCTGTGCTCTCCATACAATCAACAAGGAGGGGTCTTCCAAGAAAGCATCCTCAACATCCTTCTCTTAACCATAGCAATCAATTGAGCCATTTATGTATTGAACGCTATATCTATCTACTAAATATTACATTCCCAAATTACATACATACATACAATAAACTGGATGCAGATGCGGAGAGATACGAAAATGGGTCACTATGAGCATAACTCTCATCCCGTAAAATACAACTAGGTACCGGTAAATACAAAGTATTTTTCCCTTTTACAAGGAAGGTAACCAAAAAACAAAGGCATAAAATCTACTCTCACCCATTTCATCCCCACATTCTCCACTCCCATCCACCCCCTCCCTCCCTCCCTCTTATCTTGGCTCCTCCAATTACAACGCTTCAAAATCACATGCCCACCTTCCTTTACTGCCATAAATTTAATTCTATTCTAAATTCATGTGTTGTCTTTTGCTCCACTCAAGTACATGCTTAGTACACATCAAACAAATTCTTTACATATAACCCTCTCAAACTCATAATTTTTGAACACTCTCTTAAACATGGAAATTAAACAATAACTGTATTTGTTCGAGTAATTTCCATTAATCTTTAAGTACCAGAAGAAAGACATTCATACAAACTAAACCAAAAATTACAAAACAAGTATAGTGCTCATCACGGCATTATGCCAGCCACCCCACACACACTTACCAAAACACAAACACGTACCATAAAAATATATTTGCACAGTTGCCAAGGTTCTAATACTTGGTGCTGCCTCCCTTACACTTCACCACTTCTCTCAGCCATTTAGGAAGACTCCACACAAATTCCTGAGGGTCTGGGGATGTATATTAATCCATGCTGTATGTACAGCAGACTCGAGCTGTGGAATAGTTCTAATATCCTTGCCCATCAAACTTCGCTTCACTATTGACGACAGGTTTTCAATAAGGTTATGGTCAGGGGAATTGCCTGGCCAGTCATTAAAGATGCTCACATCACAGTCTTTAAGCCACTCAACTACAGATCAGGTGTGACACGGTGTACCATCCTGTATAAATACTGTACCCCATACTTGTCAAATGCGTCAGGTAAATTATCACACACCTCCAGATAATCATATTGGTTCATATACTGGTTTTTGGGGAGCACTACGAGTTCACCAACACTCTGAGTAGTGAAACACCCCCAAACCATGAGCGAGTCTGGGTATTTGGTCCCACAGGTGTACTGTGGGTCTAGTGGGTTATCTCTGGCCCGGTACACATGTCTGCCATGGTTACAGGTGACAGTGAAGGTGGCTTCGTCCCTCCATGAGGAGTCCAACTACGATATTTAAGAGCAAAATCCAGCCTGTTTCTTCTGCTGTTTGGTAAGGATGGGTTTCTTAATTTGCCAATAGCTACTGTAGCCCAGCTCAGCCATCTGCCTATTGACTGTTCTTATGGAAACCTCAGAAAGCAGACGTGTTTTCTTTTTCTTTTTTATGTTCTAGCAGTTAAGGTAATTTTACTCTCTAGCTGTTTCTTTGGGCACTCAAAGTACATATGGATGTCTTCTTTGAAAGGCCAGCCTGAGGTTTAGCAGACAGTAACTTGACACTACCATTGGCCTTGAAATGCTTCACATAGTTTCTCACAGATTGCTCACTCACACCAACATTTACCACTTTTTCTCTTATCTGGAGTCCATCTTTGTGAAGCCCTACGATCTGAGCTATATTTTCAGGCATTAATGACTTCTTTTTACCCATAGTCACCAAGGTATAGCCCAGAAACCAAAGGAAACCTAGACAAAAGATGGGGCAAACGAGAGAACAAAGACATAACACTTCCTCTCATCACGGTAGCCACTGAGTCAGTATGTGGTGTTTGTTGGGAAGCAGTAATGTCATGCTAATGGCTGGTACCCGGCATAATGCCATGATGGAAAAAGACCTCTCTGTATGGTAAGACATTGATTTTTGTCATGGCATTATGCTGCAGCGCTCACCTGGCATAATGCCGTGATGAGCACTGTATTTCACTGCACAACATATTCACATTTATAAAAATAAAAAAAATTGGCTTTAAGTAAATCTTATCACTGGCAAAAAAAGAAAAATAATTAGTTTTCTTAAATTGGAGCAAACACTACACTTACCCTGTGTTTTCTATCATGATCTTATCTTTGTCACACACTGTTGAGACTACAAGACTTATGGAGAGATAAGATTGTAAAGGCTGTTGGAGGGTGTAATAGGGGAGAGGAAAGGGAAGGTGAGGAAGGAAAGTACAGATTAATACTTTACTTCATAAGAATGAAAATGTAATAATTATAAAATACATATGCTCCCATTCTGAAATATTCAATTGCAAATGAAAATGCAGAAAATATTCATAAATAATAGTTCTTAAATGATAACTACCCTACCTGAATAATGAGACCTGTATATCGTGTGGGCTGATGACAGGTAACTCCAAGTGGTGGTCAAATGGTGGATGTCAGACTATCACCCTACCACCCATCTTCAAAACCCAGCACCCTCCCACAAACATTTAGAGGTGAAGCCCCAAAGAACTGACACTTGAGCTTCAGGTAAGCCAAGATTTTTATCAACTCTGACTATATTTCCTCTATCTTTTCACAAAGGAGAGCTGACAATTGGTGACTTCTCCCACCTAACATTATAAGCAGGTGACAAAGAAACAGTATTACAATAATACCAGACAAGTAAGAGCCCAATATTTCTTTCCAGAGAAATTTATGAGAGGGCCTAAAGACCAATGCCACCCACTTTGGTGCTGCAGGTTTCCAGGAAGAGGAAAACCGTAATTTAGGAACAACCCTACGGGAACGAGAAGATAAGAGAATTCTGGTGGCTCAATTTAAAACAAACATGATTTTATATATATTTTCTTTACTATTTTTTTTAACAAGAAATGGTATATTGGTACATCATACTTCTCAGCTTCAACTCACAAATACCTTCAAAAGGTATGAAGTCCTGCATTTGTTTATTACAAAGGGTGACAGAGTAGGTGTGGAGGGAGAGACTGAGGAAGGAAAGGGAAACAGAAAAAGAGTTAAGAGAGTATCCATAAGCAGGCCTGTAAAGAGCCACAATGTATTTTGATCATCACTGCCTCTTAACCTTTGTCCTTATCATCCTTATCTCAAAGATACATGCTTTCCTATCTTTACAGGAGGCCCATTAACCTCAATTTCTAGCGACTTCATGTTTTAGGTATGACTTACTGACAGCTAACAAGTATCCTAGTATCCCACTCCTGTTGCATTGTTGTATAATTCAGTCAATATTTTAGGGATTTTAAGTCATCTTTATAACTCAGTCATGCTGCATTTCTCTGTGACTGGAGGCTAACCTCCACTTAAAAATGAATGATACCATTCAACTTTTAATATACCTCCACTCATCTATCCTACTTAAATCTCTCCTTTACCATCTCTTTGACTCCACCTCTTCATTGTGATACTGTCCACTAGGATAGAAGCACTGGTTACTTCTAACAAAATACATATACTCTTGTTCATAACAGTGCTTTGCCATCTTAATGTATATATAAATTTATAATGGGGGAAATTACTAATATGTTGGTGGGTGTAGCCAATGACTGGAAAGGAAGAAAAAAAAAATACAGTTAACTTGGGACTAGTGTGGTAGGGTGAAGGGAGACATTAGATTAGCAGCACGATGGTAGATGGTAAAGGTGGTAGGAGGGTGGGAGGGAGGGAGAGGAACTGCACAGTAAGATAAATGAGAGGGAGGGGAGTAAAGGTATAAAGGGTGGTTGAGGGGAAAAGGTGGTTGGCAGGAGGGCGGTAAAATCATAGACAGGAAGGGAAGGTAACAAGATATGGAAAAGGTACATCAATCCCTCCATGTATGCAAGGGACACATTCTAGAAAACTGTTGCCATATGAATTCTATGCTTTAGCAAAAGGTATGGATGTTTCTTGGGTTTTCATAGACTTGGAGATTTAAGTCAGCTGTAATTTACAGAAAGTCAAGCATAAGTACACATGGGAGAGGGTGGTGGAGGGAAAGGTGGTAGATAGAGCTTTAATGGACTATGTAGTGGTAAATAGGATTATGATAGGAAGAGTTAGGGATGTACATGTGCTAAGGGGAGAGGGTGGGGGAATATCAGATAATTTTCTGGAAGGTAAGTTGAGAGTGGAGGACAGATGGAGGAAGAGGAAAGGGACAAAAGGTAGGGAGGTGCTTAGAGTGAACTCTCTAAACGACGAGGAAAAGGAGAAGGAGTACAAGAGGAAGCTGAAGGAGTGGGAGGGAGTGAAGGATAGAGTGGAGGTAGGTGTGGAGGAGGAATGGGGATGGTTCAAGGAGGGAGTCACAAAGTGTGCAAGGATGGTGTGTGGAACAAGAAGGTCAGGAGGAAATAGAAGGAAGGGTAGTGAATGGTGGGATGAGGAAACAAAGAAGGTTGTAGAAGAGAAGAAGCGAGCTTTCACAGATTGGTTACAAAGTAGGACGAGGGAGTCATATGAGAAGTACAGGGAAAAGAAAAGAGAAGTAAAGAAAAAGGTAAAGGAGGCAAAGAGGAGAGCAGATGTAAAATGGGGTAAGAGTATGACAGAAAATTTTGAAAGTAATAAAAAGATGTTTTGGAAAGAAATTAAGAGAGGAAGAGGAGGCAAATCAAATAGAGAAGAAAAGGTAAAAGGTGCAGATGGAGAGATGATAATGGAGGGGAAGGCAGTAAGGGGAAGATGGGCAGAATATTTTAGGGAGTTGCTAAATGTGAAGGAGGATAGGGAGGGAAAGATAGTTGCAGTGGGAAATGCTAAGAAAATGAGAGTGATGAGTGAGGAAAATGGAGGAGAAATAAGGAAGGATGAAGTGAAAGCAGCAGTTAAGATGATGAAAGCAGGTAAGGCACCTGGTCTGGATGGATGCCATGCAGAATGTCTTAAAAAAGGAGGTATAGTGATGGTGGACTGGTTGGTGAGGTTATTTAATGTTTGCTGGAGAGAGGGTAGAGTGCCAGAGGACTGGAGGAGTGCCTGTATAGTTCCACTTTCCAAGGGAAAGGGGGACAAGTGTGAATGTAGTAGTTTCAGAGGGATTAGCTTGTTAAGTGTAGTTGGGAAGGCTTATGGGAGGATCTTGATTGAGAGGATTAGGAGAGGAACAGAGGGAGTAATTGGTGAGGAACAGTGTGGGTTTAGGACAGGTAGAGGTTGTGTAGATCAGATTTTTGTGGTAAGACAGATATGTGAGAAAGCTATAGGAAAGGGGAAGGATGTTTTCTGGGCCTTTATGGATCTGGAAAAGGCTTACGACAGGGTAGACAGAAAGGCACTGTGGGAGGTTATGCGGATATACGGGATATGAGGAAAGCTTCTGGGAGCTGTCAAGAGTTTTTATGAGAGTAGTAGAGCTTGTGTCAGGATTAGAAATGGAGAGAGTGAGTGGTTTGAGGTAAAGGTGGGACTTCGTCAGGGATGCGTTATGTCACTCTGGCTGTTCAACTTATACATGGATGGAGGGGTGCGAGAGGTGAATGCAAGGGTAGTGGGTCAGGGATTGGAGATGGTTAAGGAAAATGGAGAAAAGTGGGAGGTGAGCCAGCTGTTGTTTGCGGACGACACTGCGCTTGTGGCAGGATCGGAGGAGGGATTGAGGAAGCTGGTGACAGAGTTTGGGAGAGTGTGTGATAGAAGAAAGCTGAAGATAAATGTGGGTAAAAGTAAGGTGATGAGATGTACAAGGGGTGAAAGTGGCAGTAATCTGGAAATGAGCATTAAGGGAGAGCAACCGGAGGAAGTGGATAGTTTTAGATATTTGGGTGCAAATGTGGCAGGAAAGGGTGGAGTGAAGGTGGAGGTAGAATGTAGATTGAGAGAAGCGAGTAAATGCCTTGGTGGTTTAAAAAGTGTAATGAGGAATAGGAATCTGGGAATGGATGCTAAGAGGAGACTGTATGAAGGAGTGATTGTGCCAACAGCACTGTATGGAGCAGAAACATGGAACATGAGAGAGGAAGAGAGAAGGAACTTGAATGTGTTTGAGATGAAGTGTCTGAGAAGTATGATGGGGGTTACTAGGCTAGATAGAGTGAGAAATGAGGAAGTGAGGAGGAGAACAGGGGTGGAAAGGGAGCTGGGAGATAGGGTGGATGAAAGAGTATTAGGATGGTTTGGACACATGGAAAGAATGAGTGAAGAAAGACTAGTAAAGGAGGTATGGAAGGCAGATGTGGAGGGAGTGAACATGAGGGGACGTCCTAGGATGAGATGGATGGATGGGGTGAAGGGGGCTTTGGGGAAGAGGGGAATGTCGGTTGAGGAAGGACGGGAGAGGACAGAAGACAGGGGTGAATGGAGAATGGTTGTATATGGAAAATGTTGTGATGCATGAGGTGGATTGGACGGGGGAATGGGGGTGAGGTAGTGTGTGTGAGCAAAAATTTTGACGCAGCCCGAAGGGATTTCTCCCCGTCCTCTCCTTTATATGGGGGGACGGAGAGGGGGGGTCGCCAATTTAATGAAGCGGCCTTGCTGTGGATGTACTGTGTCCTGCGTCACTGCTTCTGACCCAGGGCAGTGGACAGGGTGCAGGGATGACCCGTCATCTAGGAGGTGCTAAGATGGGAGGGAGGGTGGAGGGGTGTGGAGTGTTTTCGGGGATGAAATGGGTGGGAATGTTTTTGTGCCTTGTCCTTTTTGGCTACCCCCCTGGTAAGAGGGAAAAAAGCCTTGGTATATGTATGTAATTTACATGTTAGAATGACTAAAAACAAATGGGAAACAACATCATCATCATCACAACAATAATAATAGAAAGCCCTAGATCCATTTTTCAATCATAACATGATTGTACATACAGACCATTGGCTTTTTCCCCCTTACAAGGGAGGTAGCCAAAATCAAAGGCATAAATCCACTCCCACCCATTTCATCCCAACATACTCCAATCCCATTCACGACCCCCCCCCCCCTTTTTTGGGGGGCTACTTCTGGACGATAGGAACCAAGCCAAGTGTTCTCAGGAGCCAAATTATGTGACATCAGTATAACAAAGAAAGATGTCAGGAAAGACTTCTCTGAATTAAATGACTGCAAAGCTCCGGGACCTGATGGAATACTGCCATATGTACTGAAGCAGTGTGCTGATGCATTTTGTGCATCACTTAGATATACATTCAATGTACCTGAGGACTGGTGATATACCACATGACTAGAGGAAGGCCAACATTTCACCTATACACAAGAAAGGATGCAGGATGAATCCACTAAACTATTGACCAGTGTCATTGACCAGCACAGTGCCCAAAGTCATGGAAAAGATTGCCAAGGCAAGTATTGTGCAGCACCTCACAGACAATGCACTTCTAAATGATCAACAACATGGCTTTAGAAATAAAAGGAGCTGTCTGACCAATATGCTGTGTTACCTGAACAACATGGTTAATGCTGTGGATTGCAATCAGTGTGTGGATGTGAACTACCTTGACTGTGAGGAGGTGTTTGACAGAATTCCCCATGTGAGGTTGTTAGTCAAATTAGGAGCCTTAAGAGTGGAGAGCAATGTTCTGGACTGGGTCAGGAGCTTTCTCACAGACAGATTTCACCAGGTATGCATCAGGAGGGAGTGTTCGGGTTGGCTGCCAGTGCTAAGTAGAGTACCATAGGGTTAAATCCTGAAACCAGCCCTTTTCCTGGTGTATATCAATGACGTTGTTAAAAGCCTTGAGTCAACAGCCAGTTTGTCTGCAGATGATGCAAAGATATACAGAACCTTGAAGACCAAGGAAGATGCAGAGGCTTACTAACATGACATGAAACACCTGAAGGAATGGAGCAGTAAGTGACCACTTACATTTAACACAAATGTAAGATCATACATATAAGCCACAGTAACCAACAAGCACACTACCAATTGAATGATGGTATGCTGGAAAAATAAACCCAGGAAAAGGACCTTGGAATAATTGTGACCAACTACCTCAGGCCTTTGGTCCATGTAGCAACGGTAGCGGCCAAGGGGAACAGCAGAGTGGGCATCAATAGGAACTTTAGTGTGCTCACCAAGGATTTCTTCTTGCCACTCTACCTCTCTCTGGTTCGTCCCTTTCTGGACTATAGAGCCAAGGTGTGGTCTCCTTACTTAAAATGAGACATCCAGGCTCTGGACTGAGTAAAGAAGAGGGCAACAAAAATGATATTGGGCCTCACCCAGCTCCCCTATATGTTGCACTGTCTGTCTTAACTTACAGCCCCTTGAGAAGAGGAGAATGAGAGGCAACATGATCGAGACCTTCAAGCTCCTACAAGGCTACAAGGACGTTTCCTACACAAGGTTCTTCCAGCTGAACAGAAATAACCTTTGAGGCCATTCCACGAAGTTGAGTAATCTGACCAATGGAGAACCATGATGAGGGGGAACTAGTTTGGAATTCACCACCAGAGTGTGTAGTAATGGTTCCATCAATAGCAAACCTTAAGACCAGGTATGATAAGCACACAGTACTATTAGGGTACATGGATGACAGGTCATAGGGTGGGAATCACCACTTCCTATTTCCCTACTATTTTTCATGGGTAAAAATTTTCTTCAAATTACTTTTGGTAAGTGCAAAAAATACAAACAAGCCTATACATATCTATGATCACCAATGATCACAGTAGACCATTCTGAACAAGATAATTTCAAGCCAAACATAGCATATTAGAAATGCTGTTGCATGGAAGTCTGAACTACTACTTTGATGGATGGGGGGTAGTATGTGGTAAAACATACTTGTATTTCATGCCCCAATATGCTGTGGTCTGTTGAAAAGAATGGCATTCAGGAAGAGCCACCTGTACAATCAGGCACTCTTACATTATAGTGGTTGTCTAGATACAAGATCTGCTCACTCCAAACCCCTCCTCAGCTAAATGTAGGAAAATACATCACCAACAATTTCTTTTATCACAAATTATTCAATTTACCTTTATAATGGATTAACAATCTATTTGACTGAACTTAACACAGGAGTGGTGGGGATGGGGAGCAAATCATGTGGCCTGATGGGACAGTTATACAGTATGGACTGCCCAGAGGATAGGTCCAACCAACAATAGCCATGATTGGTTGGATCTATACATCTAGCTTACACCATATAGTGGTATGCAGATAATTGGATCCAACTAACCACTGCAATGATTGGTTGAACCCAGCTGCAACTACATCACTGCATAGTTGCAACTATGTTGGACACTGGGTTAGACAGTAGTTGCTTTGCCTGGCATCCTGCCAGAAGAGCACATGTTCTCCCCAAAAACCCTAGTCTCCCATGCTTCCCACATTAATGATAGTATAATGGTCTGTATCTCTAAAACAAGTGATATGTTCTAAAAATGGAAGTCACATTAATGTGAAGGACATTTCAGGAAAATAATTTGGTAAATTTTTAGAAGTGCACACCTATGTGATGTACACATATGTACCAAAGTCTTTTTCCCCCTTACAAGGGAGGTAGCCAAAAAACAAAGGCATAAAATCCACTCTGACCCATTCCATTCCCACATATTCCACTCCCATTCACCTTCCTCCCTCCCTCTTATCTTGGCTCACCCTGGATGACGGGTCATCCCTGCATCTTGCCCACTGCCCTGGTTCAGAAGCATTGTCACAAGACACAGCACATCCACACCAAGGCCACTTCATTTAATCAGTGACCCCCGCTCCCTTTCCCCTCATGCAGAAAAAGAGAGGACATGGAGAAATCCCTTCAGGTTGCGTCATTTTATTTTTCGCATATACTCCCTCACCCTCCCATCCCCAACCCACTCCCTTTCATGCATACACAACCATTCTCCATTCACTCCTATCTTCTCCCATCCTTTCTCAACAGATATTCCCCTCTTTCCCAATTCATACATCTCATCCTTGGTTGTCCCCTCATGTTCACTCCTTCCATCTCTGCTTTCCACCAATCTTTCCTCATTCATTCTTTCCATGTGTACAAACTATCTCAATACTCTTTCATCAACCCTATCTCCCAACTCCCTTTCCACCCCTCTTCTCCTCCTCACCTCCTCATTTCTCACTCTATCCAGTCTAGTAACCCTTATCATACTTCTCAGGCATCTCATCTCAAACACATTCAAACTCATTCTCTCTTCCACTCTATGTTCCATGTTTCTGCCCCATACAGTGCTGTCGGTACAATCACTGCTCCATACAATCTCCTCTTAGCATCCATTCCCAAATATCTAGTTTTCACTACACTTTTTAATCACCCAAGGCATTTACTTGCTTCTCTCAATCTACATTCTACCTCCACTCCTACCTTTCCCACCACATTCACACCCAAATACCCAAGACTACAGGTTTCCCTCACTATTCAATGGTTCGATGTCCAATATTTCATTTAAATGATCCTTTTGAATTGATATCACACATGCATTTTTCAATGTAGGCACTTGATTATACACTCTCTGGCCTAGATGCAACCATAAAAAAATAAAGGAAAGGGACCCAAACCCAGCATGAAGTGGAACAATTGCCTTCAAGGTCTACAGAAATATATTTGGGGCGAGGAGGAGGAGGAGGAGGAGGAGGAGGAGGAGGAGGAGGAGGAGGAGGAGGAGGAGGAGGAGGAGGAGGAGGAGGAGGAGGAGGAGGAGGGAGAGAAAAAAAAAAAAAAAAAAAAAAAAAAAAAAAAAGAAGAAGAAGAAGACAGGAATACAAAGCCTGAGCATGCCGACAGGAGACCTTTTGGTCCATAGCTTGGTCGGATGTGAAAAAATATATATATAATGATAAATAAAATACAAAATAAATTAAATAAATAAAATAAAAATGATAATATAACACTGGTAATAAATAAAATACATAAATGCTTATGTATAGTTAAATAACAAACAAGTAAATAGCAAATAATAATTTGACAGATAACTAATAATAAATAAAAATCAAGTAAATAAACAGACAAATAATAACAAAACAAATAATAAGAAATAAATGGCAGTTATTACAGCATCTTGCTTAGATGTTTATCTAAACGAATCTTAACCCCTTCCATACGGTGCCGCACACGTAGGCGTCATGGGGAGCGAGTGTATTCGCGAGGCTGCCATATCGGTGTCTTGATTATATTTATTGTAGTCGCCCCTCCATAATGACATTCTTTCTAATTCTTTTGTAATCGCATTTTCTATGATTATCAAAATTCACGGGTGAAGAGAGAACGATCGATATAAGCGGTGACTATATTTTATGATGCGAGTATTATTACGACACGTCGTACGGCTGGCATTGGCTGCTGCCACCGAGATCTAAGTCCATGACGCCTACGTGTGCGGCACCGTATGGAAGGGGTTAAAGCTTCGAACTGAACTACATTGCACTGCCTCTGCAGAAGTCTATTCCATTTATTAACTACCCAGTTGGCAAAGTTGTTTCTACCCACTTCCAAATTAAATCTATTTCCTGACAGTTTGAGACCATTATTTCTTGTCAGATTCTCATTCAATATAAAAATGTTGTCACTTTTGATGTCAATCCCCTTTAGAATCTTAAAGACCTGTATCAAGTCACCTCTGGGTCTAAGCTTTTGTATGGAAAATAGATTCATATGTTTTAGTCGATTTCGTATGATTTATTTTTGATATTTGGAATCAAGGATAATGTAGATGAAGGTGAAACTGGTAAAGGAGATGTGGGTTTTTGTAAGTGCATATGGGCCTGGTAGTGAGAAGAGTGTATAAGGGAGGTTTTTTGGATAGATTTAAATGAGTGCATAGAGGGAGAGGACAGAAGATAGGGGTGAATGGAGAAGGGTTGTGTATAGATGAGGCTGTGATGCATGAGGGGGAGTGGGTGGGGGATGAGGAAGTATGTATGTATGAGAAAAAAAAAAATTGATGCAGCCCGAAGGGATTTCTCCCCGTCTTCTCCTTTTCTGCATGAGGGGACGGAGGGGGGGGGGGGGTTGTCGAGTTTATGAAGCGGCCTTGTTGTGGATGTGCTGTGTCTTGCGACACTGCTTCTGACCCAGGGCAGTGGACAGGATGCAGGGATGACCTGTCATCCAGGAGGTGCCAAGATAGGAGGGAGGGAGGAGGGTGGAGGGGAGTGGAGTATATGGGAAATGAAATGGGTGGGAGGGATTTCTATGCCTTTTTCTTTTTGGCTACCCCCCGTGTAAAGGGGAAAAAGCCTTTGGTACATGTATGTATGTATGCATAGAGAGATTAGGGAGAAATGTCAATGTAATAGTATTGGGAGACCTTAACCACTTCCATATGGTGACGCCTATGTAGGTGGCATGAGGAGCAAGTGGGTACGTGATGATGCCGACGTCGCCATCTTGATTATATTTATTGTAGTCGTACTTACGTAATTTACATTCTCTCTAAACTGGCTTCATCAATTTTCTATGGTTATCAAAATACACGGGTGAAAAGGAACAAACGATTGAGCACTGACTTTATTTTTTATAATGCGATTATTATGACACAACATTGCACGTCGGGCAGCTAATGCTGCCAGACGTGCGATGTGCCCCGGAGTGAAGAGCTAAGGTAGGAAATGATCCAACTGACGGAGTGGTTGGGAAATGTGGAGTTCCAGGAAAGAATTGTAGTGGAGAGTTGATGGTGGAGATGTGTCTAGAGAGTTGATGATAGCAAATACAGTACAGTGTTTTGGAAGAAAGTCAAGCATAAGTACACATGGGAGAGGGTGGTAGATGGGTGATAGATAGAGCATTAATGTATGTATTTGGAATCAGTTTTGTGGCTTGCCATTGTACTTTTTCCAATCTGTTAACCTCTTCAGTATGGGCCTTAAATCTCGCGGGCAGCAGCCCATGCCAGCCATACGACGTGTTACAATAATACTCGCATCATAAAATATAGTCACCGCTTATATCAATCGTTCTCTCTTTCACCCGTGAATTTTGAAAACCATAGAGAATGTGATTAAGGGCAGATTAGGGAGAATGTCAAAACGCAGGGGCAACTACAATAAATATAATCAAGACGCTGATATGGCAGCGTCGCATATCCACTTGCTCCTCATGCCGCCTACGTATGCGGCACCGTATGGAAGGGGTTAATGTCTTTAATGAGATTCAGTGACCATATGGAAACAGCATATTCCAAATGTGGACGAACTAACAATTTATATAGCTTGTTAATGAGAGGTGCCAAGATAAGAGGCAGGGAAGAGGGTGGAGGGGACTTGGGTGTGATAGGGATGGAATGGGTAGGAGTGGTTTTTATGGCTTTGTTTTTTGGCTACCTCCCTTATAAGGGGGAAAAGATCCTTTGGTATACGAATGTATGTTAATGAGAGATAGACTTGTGAAGTCAAAAGATTGTGCAATCAGTCCTAGAATCTTACTTGCTTTCTCAGAGGCTGAAATACACTGATCGGACGATTTGAGATTGTTACTGATAATTACCCTGAGATCCTTTTCACTATCCACTTTTGTTAACTAATTTCCAAATAACTTGTAATCATACTGTTATTTTTGCCTATGTGCATAACCTTGCATTGTGTTAAATTTCATTAGCCACTTTTCAGACCATCGCTATAATTTATCTAAATCTTCTTGAATATCTAACTGATTTAAGTGATCATTTGTCATTCCATGCAATTTTGTATCATCAGCAAACTTGGAGACAATAGATTTTAGTTCCGTAGGCTATATCATTTATATATACTATGAATAGAAGTGGCCCAAGAACAGAACCCTAAGGAACTCCACTCGTAACATTTTTCCATCTACAAATTTTGCCATTTATAACAACTCAGTTTTTGATCATTCAACTAATTACTAGTCCAACTTAATCAGCTACCACTTACTCCGTGTGAAGCTGATTTAGTAAGTAGCCTTTCATGGGGATGGCATCAAAAGCTTTTGCAAAGTCTAATTATATTAAATTTATATTCTTTTGTCATAATTCAAGATGACTGTGTAAGTTAGTCTTGCAAGAATGTTTCCATCTGAATCCATGCTGGCTATCATTTATCACAGTTACTTTCTAAATGATGTTTGATAGCATCTCTGATTATAGTTTCCATCATTTTCCCTATGAATGAAGTCAAGCTTATAGGCCTGTAGTTATTTGGTTTCTTTTTGTCACCTTTTTTGAATATTGGAGTAATGTTAGCTAGCTTCCATTCTCTTGGGACATCTCTGTATATGATGGATTTTTTGAAAATAATTTCTAATGGAACAACAATCTCATTTTTCATTTCCTTTAAGATTCTTGGATGCCAACCGTCAGGCCCTGGTGTTTTATCATCTTTGAGTTTCTCTATACAACTTTCAATTTTTTCTTTTGTTATATTTACCATAGTAAATTCACCCTAGATTTTTCACAGGTTTCAGTTTGGAGTTCATTTTGAAGTGTTTTGTTTACGAATAATGAGATAAAATAGTTGTTTAAAATATCACACATTCCTTCATTTGAATTCTCAAATTGACTGTCAGCAGATAATAGTGGGCCAATGTGACTATAGAATTCATTGGAATTCTCTTTGGATTTATCAGCGATATTCATTTTGTATTGTCATTTTTGTTTTTTATTGTCTTTAAATCTGAATTACTACATAACTTTGATAGTCATTAGGTGCACCCGAGCACTTGTATTTCTTAAACAGGATGCAAGTATGAATCATCTTAGTAAGCATATTTTGAAATATTTCCCACATCTGATCTACAGGTCTTTCAATTAATTTTGCCTCCCAATCTGTAAGCTGAAGCTCCTAACATAATCCTATGAACTGAGCTTTACTAAAATTGGGTATTTTAGATACACAAGTATCTATTCTAAAAAAATTTAGCAGTTTGAATCTAACCATTTCCAGCTCCTTCAAACCTGCCGCTCCCTCCCACCCAGCCCTCCCTACATCAGTTGATCAGGTCCCCCCTCCGCTACCTCTCCAATCTATCCCTGGTTCTCTTCAGTCCACCTCTGCTGCCCAGGATTCATCAAACCCTACCATTTGTGATGACGAGAAGAAGGCTTCCTTGTGATTTTAGTAAGACTAGCCATGTCACCATGTGTGTGTGTCATCTTTGTTTTGATAGATGTGGAGGTTAAAGAAATTGAAGTATGATAAATTTGTCTATTCTGACCTAACCTTACCTACCTAACCTGCATTTAGTAAAGCAGTACCTGTAATTCTAGAGGTCATCAGGGTTGTTGTTGTGTACACTTCTTCAGCCTCTACATCTATCAAAGATGGCATCTCAAGCAGATGCCATAACTGTTTGTTAGTGTATCACTTTTAGCAACTATTTGTTATTAATTTCTATCAAGAAAAACATGTTACATTGATGTATTATAATTTACAAATGAATATTCAATTTTATGTAACTATTACACAGGTGTGCACTTCTTAAAAAATACCAATAATTCTAACTTAATAATTGCAATTATTCTCAAAACAGTCATTACGAACTAAATATCTGCCGTATTTAACTCTCACATTTATTTCAAACAAGTCTAAGCCTGAGGCCTAATCATGATTATCATGCTGGGAATTGAATTCATCTTCAACTTAATGAAGGCTGAAGCCAGTCTTCATATTTTAAAACCAAATGTGTGCTCCTCGGCTTACTTATAGAGTAATCTTATAGTATAACAACACATGATAACACTCGATACTTAGTAATTGCTACAAATACGACTAAACATCACGCCCTTAAAATTTTGTGGGTGTGGGCAATGACCCAGTAACTACCGCCGACCACAAACTACAAAGTCATTGGTCTATCTGTCTTCATTGTTTTTCCTGGCCTGTAAATTCACAAATACATGTGCCATATGACAATCTACCCATGTTTCGCATGCATCATAGTAAGTAATATAGTGAACAAATTTACAATTAATTTCAACCTACCCAGTGTTCAGCAACATCTTCCCGTGTCTACTGTTATGTACAAATGGCTCAAGACGAAAATTGCGTAAGGGAAATTCTTACACTGTCGTATATTGTAGTAAAAACTTTTGCGTTTAGTCTGCTTGATAAGCAATGACGGGATAGAGAAGCACAACACAGGAGGTCTAAACATAGGACGGTACAATCAACTTAGGATACAAGAAGATACAATTTCACTCAGGCTATTTGCAATATGCTTTAGAATATACTTTCACAGGACTGAATTGAGAAGAGAAAGTTTTGGAGATAATAGGGGGTACTCTAATAACCTTAGATTTGGGAGAATGCAAGAGATACGTGTGAATGCAATATAAAATGACGCCGACCAAATGGTTTCTCCTAATCTTCTTTCTTTTAGCAATAGGGAGCGAGGAGAGAGTTGTCATGTAAATGAAGCAGATGGCTCTTGTTGCATTGTTTCTGACTTGTGCAGTGGACTGGGTACAGGGATGACCCTGTCGTGGTTTGGTTCGTTATGGACAAGTCAGGGATGGAGAATGTGGACTATAACGTCTTCTTTGAGTATAATGAAAATAGTACCAGGTCAAACACGGTTATGCTCAAGAAACGAGGCCACTGGGGAACTCTGGTGAGGGCAAATTCATTTAGTGTAAGAGTGGTCAATGATTGGAATGGTCTTCCGGTGGAGGTAGTTACAGCCCCCTCCATAGGAGCCTTTAAGGACAAACTGGATCAGTTTAAAAAAAGAAAAGAAAATCTTCATCTAAAAGAAAGTAAGTGAATGAAAGGAGACATTGATGATGAAACTGCGGAAATAGAAATTGGAAAATATTTATTAATCCATATCTTACGATTGGAGTTGAGATGGGAGCTCTATAAGAAGTCTCGTAACCTCCCGTGTAATTGAAATAGGTAATAGGCTCGGAGGTCACGGGCGAGGTCTCGTTGGGAGAAGGTCCGGAGTGAGGGCCTCATCAAGCGTCGTGGCTGTGGGCGAAGGGCCACATGAGGGAATGAGGCGACTTGCTAGATGGAACTGGTCCCGAGGCGTCTTGCTGGGGAGAACTGGTCTCGAAGGCGGCTTGCTGGAGAGAACTGCTGCTCGGATTTATGCCCGGGAGAGAACTAGTGGACTAGCTAGGTAAGACCATCCGCTCGGGCGGAAATCAGAGAATTACGTGACTTGGGAAATGTGTGTATTTGTTTTTGGTGTAAACCCACCTGCTGACGTCAACGAAGAGGTCAGCCTTGTGCCAGATCGGCAGCAGCAAAGGAGAAAAGTCTCCTCGCCGCCACCGGCCGGCGAAGATTGCTGGGCGCTTGTTGAGAGCTGGAGAGGAGAGGAACGTCTGACCTCTGCGAGCGCTGACCTTTTAAAGGAGGCTGGTGGGAACCCGGACAGCTTTCCGAGTTCCTGATTGGCTGGCCGCTGGCTAGCCGGAACGTATTTGCGAAATATGCTTGCCAACTACAGCGAGTATAAAAGATAAGCTCAAGTTGTGTGACGGCGTCTGGTTTTGACCAGCGGCGCGTCACTACAACCCTGCATCCACAAGGAGCGAAGATGAAGGAGAAATGGGTGACGGATGGGAGTGGGATAGGGGGGTATGGCTACCTCACTTATATGCGTGAAGAAACCTAATAATATATACGAGTAAGTACACAGATTTGCGAATGACATCATTCTCATTTCAGAAACAGTAGACATACTAAATAGGCTGAATGATCTGAACAAGGAAAGTTAAGTGATCTGAATGTGGTACGGGTGTACAGTTGGCACCCCGGCACGGGGTCATATGTCACAATCTAGAAGGAGAGCGAATGGGGCGTTGGCTGGTGTGCGTGGCCAGTTTGTATGAGGAGAAGGCGCCAGTGATTTGAGGCGCACTAGAAGGAAAATGTAGGATTACGTGGTGATACGAGTGAAAGAGAAACTAGAGACGAGTGTCGTATTAAACGAAGAAGAACCAGGAACTAACGCGGACAAGGTAAGTGATACGTCGCTCCGATATAACAAGCTATCTAGACATGGCCGAGACGACTGGCATGAAGAAACTGTTCAAAATGAGCTATATAACTCTAAAACCGTTTGATGGGAATGGCGACGTCGCCTCGTGGCTCAAAAAGACATAATTGGTGGCCAAATTATCCGGTATCACAGACGTCGCGAGTTATATTGCCCTTAACCTAGAAGGCAATGCATTGTCCATCTACATAGAAATAAAAATTAGTGATCAAGCAGATGCAGAGAAGTTGAAAGGGAAGGAAGCGTCCGCTGAGGGTGCGTTCGAATCGTTTAATCGGCCACAAAGAATGCGCTGGGCTGGCGAACGGGTCAACGTTTTTGCCAACGAAATTAGAAGATTAGCGGCCTTGTTAACATTTAAAGACAAGGCTTAGAGCAATTAGTCAGAATGGTGTTTGTGAATGCATTCCCTGACCACGTATCACCTGGGCTACAAGAAATAGATAATGATGTGTCTGCGAGCATGGATGTGTTAATAGTCCGTGCTAGACTTCTCACAAGGACACAGAAGGGTAAGCCCTTAGTTGCCATGGCGACTGAGAAACCGCAGTAGAAGAAATATGTAGCTAGAACTTAGCTAGCGTAGGATTAGGTGGCGATACGAGTGAAAGAATATCCAGAGACGAATGTCGTATTAAACAAAGAAGACAAACCAGGCATTAACGCGGACAAGGTAAGTGATACGTCGCTCCGTTATAACATTGAACAAGAAAATTAAGTGATCTGAACAAGGAAATTTATGATCTGAGCCAGGAATTTTTTTCAAAGTAGTTTTGAAGATGAATATGAGTAAAACCAGAGAAATATTCAAATCAAAAGCAATTACAATCGGTAGTGACAAGCCAAAGAATGCACAGAGGAAGGAATAACGCTGAGAGACCGGAAGAGAATTGGGTGAGAGAGCAGACTGGAGTGAGAGATATTGTGGAGGCAATAAAAGGGAGGAAGTGGAATTGGGCAGGTAAGTTAGCGCGAACGACTGATGATTGATGGAATAAGTGTGTTATTGAGTGGACGCCACGAGATGGAAACCGTGAAAGAGGGAGACCAGACAGAAGGTGGAGAGACGAGATAGAGAAGTTTAAAGGAGTGACGTGGTAGATGCTGGCATAGTCGTGTGAGTCATGGAATACTATGAAAGAGGTCTATGTTCAACAGTGAACTTTGAATGGGTGATTAATTGACTGCTTTTTACCATTACTATTGCCGTGATCGCAGGTTATTCCCACACTCTTTTCTACATGCGACTTGTACACAAGTCAGAATTGCAGGACAGTTACATACCAAACCAGTTTATGAGTGACCACCCCACATGCCTTTTGGCTAAAGTCTGAGCTGAAACCAAGAATACCATCTCTCCTGTTCTCTTCTCGCGAAGGAGGATGTGTTGTTCTTATTCTCTCTGAACAGGTGTTGAACACTTTCGAGTACGGTATCTATGGCGCTGACGCCCCCCCCCCCTTTTTATTCTTCTTCTTCTTCTTCTTCTTCTTCTTCTTCTTCTTCTTCTTCTTATCATTATTATTATTATTGTTATTATTATTATTATTATTATTGTTATTATTATTATTATTATTATTTTTTAGCGCTATCAACCGGAAGACGCCAGGACTGCGCAGCAACGGAAAGCAGCCTTGACCACTTGCACTCCATCGGCGCTGGCCCTCCGGCACCTATACGAATCGGAGAAGCTCAAATTGGCACTTTATTTTCAATGGGGAATGCACGGAATGGACCTTCCGACTAACAAGCATCATCTCTCAGAAAAAGACAGCAGCAATGCCAGTGAAAAAAATACTTGAAAGTAGTAGAACTCAGTTCAGAGAGAGAAAACACACACACACACACACACTTCAGCGAATGGACGGCTTGGAAGACGTTCTGAAGAAAACTGAAGTCTGTGGATCCCAACGCAAAGAGAAGTGCCTAGTGTTTTTACAGGGTGGGGGGGGAAATTGCTCGTGGAGTAGTGGGAAAGTAGGGAAAGAGGAAAAGGGGAGGGATTACTGAGGGAAATGGAAGGAAATGAGGAGGGAGTAGACTTGGCCCAGGCAGACAAGCGAAAGGTAAACAAAAGACTGAGCGATGATGAAATGTCTAATAAAAATGTAAAGATTAGAAGTATAGAGAGGAGCAATACAGTAGAAAGTGACGAGAATATGTTCCAGGGATTTAAAGAGGGTGGGGGGGGGACACAACCCCCCCCCCCCGACTGATAAGGCTAGAGGAGAGAGTTGATAAGGTGATCGAGGACTTGGAACGTAGGTTAGGTAATGTTGACTCCATTTTCCAGAGAATTGAAAGGTTGGAAGAACTAGAGAAGGCAAACAGAAACTTAACTGATGAAATAGAGGACCTAAAAAGACAGTTAAGAAATGTAAAGGAGGAGAATGAGAAATTGAAGAAGAATAGTAATGAAAACAGAGAGACAATAGCTAAAGAAGCTAAAAATTGGAGAACAACCCAAGGGAATAAGGTTTCATTCACTGACATAGTCAAACAGCAATTGAAAGAACATAATGAAGACTCAGTTATTAAAGTGATGAGACAGAAGGAGAATATAGTAAGAGAATTAGCTGACAAAAAGAAATGTATAATTATATTAGGAATGGAAGAGAAACATAACCCAGATAGAACCGCAAGAATCAAGGAGGAAAATGAAAGAGTAAGCAGTTTATTAAAATTAGTCCAGGAAGATGAACCAGAAATTATAAAGGAAATTGAGGAAAAATTCAGACTCGGAAAATATAGTACAGATAAGACCAGACCAATTAAGATTAAATTCAGGTCACAAACAACGGCAGAGAAAATTCTATCCAAAACAGGGAAACTAGCAACAAGTGATCAATATAAAAAGGTATGGATAAAAAGAGAAATGAATAAGGAGGAAAGAGAGGCAGAAAAGCAGAAAAGACTTGAAGCTAAGGCAAAAAACGAAGAAAGAACGGAGTCAGAGAAAGAGAGATTCTATTGGAGAGTAGTGAACATGAAAATAAAGCAGTTCGACATACAAAAGAAAAACATAAGGGAAACAGAGAACACAATGGAAGTGGCAGAAAACTAAGAGTGTCTTACACAAATATAGATGGATTAATAACAGGATTGAATGAGCTGAATGATTATTTGAAAGAAAAAGAACCGGACATAATGGGAATTGTAGAAACAAAATTAAAAGGCCCACTACCACCCAACAGTGTAGGACATGATGCATACAATTATTGGATTAGAAACAGAGAGAAAAAGCAAGGGGGTGGAGTTATGTTCCTGACTAAGAAGGATATAAACGTGAAGTGTGTCATATATGGAAAGAATACAGTAGAGATGATTATGATAGAAGTGGAAGACAGAGATAAGAAGAGCAGAAAATTTGTGATAAATTATGTGCCTCCAAAAACAGCCTCATGGGAGGAGAGTGAACATAAAAGTATGTTAGAGGACACAAAGATAACATTAAATAAAATAATGGAAGATGGAGGAAGAATAGTTATGATGGGCGACTTTAATTGCAAAGAAATCTGCTGGGAAGAAATGACAGTAAAGGGTGGAGATGACTCATGGGGAAACGCTCTACTTGAGATGATTATTGACCACACAATGACACAATGGATACAGGAGAACACTAGGTATAGAAATGAAGAAGAGCCATCGAGACTAGACTTATTAATTACATCTGAACCTAGAATAGTGGACAAGATTGAATATAAAACACCAATAGGTAAAAGTGACCACATATTGATTGAACTGGAACTTAATGAAGAAAAATATATGAAAAGAAATGAACAATATAGAAAAGGAAGAATGATGTATGAAAAAACAAACTTTGATAAAATAAGAGAATTCTTTCAACAAGAAAACTGGGAAGAAATATACAAAGAAGAAACATCAGTGGAAAAGAAATGGAATATTTTGACAAAAATTTACAAAAAAGGAGTGGAAAAGTATGTCCCAAGACAAAAACAAGAAAAAGAATATGTAAAATGCTGGTACAACAAAAGTTGTAGGGAGTTAAAAGACAAAAGAGACAAAGCCTGGACCAGATGGAAAAAAGACAGAAGACCTGAAAAATGGAAAATATATACCAGTTATAGAAATGAATATGTACAAACGTGCAGAGAGAAAAAGAGAAAATATGAAAAAGACGTCATAGAAAAATGTAAAGATCAACCAAAACTATTCTACAGATTTGTAAACAATAAACTGAAAAACAAACAGGACTTGGAGAAATTAAGACAAGGGGGAGTTGAATACACTGAGGAAATGGAAATGGCGGAAATTATGAACAAACATTTTAAATCAGTGTTTACAAGGGAGAACATACAACCTGAAGAGATTGAATGGAAAGAGAAAGTCCCCCCTATAGAAAAAATAGAAGTATCAAAGAATGAAATATTGATACAATTGAGTAATCTTGATGTCAGAAAATCACATGGACCAGATGAAATAGCAAACTGGATTCTGAAAGAATGCAGGAATGAACTGGCAGACAAAATACATAGCATAATAAGCAGTTCCTTGAAAGAAGGAAAAGTTCCAGAAGATTGGAAAAAAGCAAATATAGTACCTATATATAAAGGAGGAAATAAAGAAGAACCTACCAACTATAGACCAGTCTCTCTAACAAGTACAATAGCAAAAATTTGTGAAAGAATTATCAAAAATAGATGGGTAAAATACTTGGAAAAAAACAACGTACTAAATCCAAGGCAATTTGGATTCAGACAAGGACGATCATGCGTCACCAATTTAATATGTTTCTATTCAAGGCTAATAGATATAATACAAGAAAGAGATGGATGGGCTGATTGTGCATTTTTAGACCTAAAAAAAGCTTTTGACAAAGTACCACATAAGAAGTTGCTTAAGAAACTAGAATCTGAAGGAGGAATACAAGGTAAATTACTAAATTGGATGGAAGACTTTTTGCAAGAAAGAAAAATGAGAGTAGTGATAAGAAACCAGCACTCAAAATGGAATGAAGTAATAAGCAGGGAACAGTTCTGGCCCCAGTAATGTTTGCTATATATATTAATGATATGGATGAAGGAATTGAAAGCTATATGAGCTTCTTTGCAGACGATGCAAAACTACTGAAAAGAGTGAAAACTGAAGAAGATTGTGAATCACTACAGAGAGATCTAAATAAAGTACAGGAATGGAGTAAGAAGTGGGAAATGGAGTTCAATACAAAAAAGTGTAGTATAATGGAATTTGGAAAAAGCAAAAACAGAATAACAGGAGCATATAATTTGGGAGAAGAGGGAATAAAAAAAGTAGAAAATGAGAAGGACCTGGGAGTCATTGTTATGAATAATATGTCACCTGAAAAACATATAAATAAGATTTTTGGAGAAACTTATAATTTAATAAGAACAATCAAAGTGGCATTTACATACCTGGATGAAGAAATGGTGAGGAAAATCCTAATCACCCTGATAAGACCAAGATTAGAATATGCAGCAACAATATGGTCACCAAGTACAAAAAAATGTATAAAAAAACTTGAAAGAATACAAAGAGCAATTACAAAACTGGCACCAACACTCTCAAAACTATCATATGAAGAGAGACTACAAAAACTTGAACTACAGACACTAGAGCAAAGAAGAGAGAGAGGAGATTTGATAGCTATTTACAGAATCATGAAAGGCATAGAAATTACTGATAGAGAGAATCTGATAAAATGGGATGACAGAAATACAAGAGGACACGGAAAGAAAATAAAAAAAGACAGCTATAGAAGAGATTTTAAAAAGAACAGCTTTCCACACAGAGTAATAGACAGTTGGAACAAGTTAGATGAGAAAGTGGTGTGTGCAAAAACAATACATGAATTTAAAAATAGTTTAGATAAAATGAGATATGAAGACGGGACCCCACGAGCATAGCTCCCCTTCCCGTAAAATACAACTAGGTAAATACAACTAGGTAAATACACACACACACACACACACACACACACACACACACACACACACACGGTGGCGCAGTTGGTAGAACGATGTACTACTAGCATGGTGGTGCGCGTAGTGCTTGGTTCGAATCCTGCCCAGGGCCGAAATTAATTTCGGTACAGCTGCGCTTCGGGTCGTTACTCTGACTCTCGTGGGCGGGGAGTTGGGTGTGTGTGTGTGTGAAAGGTCATAGCATTACCCATAGATCGGACCTACGAGCTCTGAGCTCTCTTCCAGGAGGGAAATAGCTGTCGATCACGAGTCGAACACGTGATCCAAAAGACCAAGTGAATACACACACACACACACACACTTCAACGAATGGACGGCTTAGAAGACGTTCTGAAGAAAATTGAAGTTTTGTGGATCCCAACGCAAAGAGAAGTGCCTATTGTATTTACAGGGTGGGGGGAAATTGCTCGTGGAGTGGTAGGAAAGTAGGGAAAGAGGAGAAGGGGAGGGATTACTGAGAGAAATGGAAGGAAATGAGGAAGGAGTAGACTTGGCCCAGGCAGACAGGCGAAAGGTAAACAAACGGCCCCCCCGACGACGATGAAATGTCTAATAAAAATGTAAAGATTAGAAGTATAGATAAGAGCAATACAGTAGAAAGTGATGAGAATATTTTACAGGGATTTAAAGAGGGTGGGGGGGACACAACCCCCCCCCCCCCCCCCGACTGACAAGACTAGAAGAGAAGGTCGATAAGATGATCGAGGACTTGGAGCGTAGGTTCGGTCATGTTAACAATATTATACGGAGAGTTGAAAAATTGGAAGAACTAGAGAAGGCGAACAAAAACTTAACTAAGGAAATTGAAGAATTAAAAAAACAGTTAAAAGAAGTAAAAGATGAGAATAAAGTCTTAAAGGAGAATAATATGGAGAACAAGGAGGGTTGGAAAAAAATTCAAGAAAATAGCAAAGTTGCATTCACTGACATAATCAGACAGCAAATGAATGAACAAACTGAAAACTCAGTTATTAAAGTGATGAGACAGAAGGAGAATATAGTAAGAGACTTAGCAGACAAAAAGAAATGTATAATTATATTAGGAATGGAAGAGAAACATAACCCAGATAGAACCACAAGAATCAAAGAGGAAAATGAAAAAGTAAGAAATTTACTAGAATTAGTTCAGGAAGATGAACCAGAAATAATGAAACAAATTGAAGAGAAATTCAGGTTTAGGGAAATATAATATAGACAAGACCAGACCAATTAAGATTAAATTCAGGTCACAAACTACGGCTGAGAATATCTTATCCAAAACAGGGAAACTAGCAACAAGTGAACAATATAAAAAGGTATGGATAAAAAGGGAAATGAATAAAGAGGAAAGAGAGGAAGAAAAACAGAAAAGACTTGAAGCAAAGGAAAAAAACGAGATAAGAACGGAGTCAGAAAAAGAGAGATTCTATTGGAGAGTAGTGAATAGGAAACTAAAGAAAGTAGACATACAAGAGAAAAACAAAAGGGAAACAGAGAACACAATGGAAGTGGCAGAAAACTAAGAGTCTCTTACACAAATATAGATGGATTAATAACAGGATTGAATGAGCTCAATGATTATTTGAAAGAAAAAGAACCAGACATAATGGGAATTGTAGAAACAAAATTAAAAGGTCCACTACCACCAACAGTGTGGGACATGATGCATATAATTATTGGATTAGAAACAGAGTGAAAAAGGAAGGGGGTGGAGTTATGTTCCTGACTAAGAAGGATATAAACGTGAAGTGTGTCACATATGGAAAGAATACAGTAGAGATGATAATGATGGAAGTAGAAGACAGAGATAAGAAGAACAGAAAGTTTGTGATAAATTATGTGCCCCCAAAAACAGCCTCATGGGAAGAGAGTGAACATAAAAGTATGTTAGAGGACACAAAGATAACATTAAACAAGATAATGGAAGAGGGAGGAAAAATAGTTATGATGGGCGACTTTAATTGCAAAGAAATCTGCTGGGAAGAAATGACAGTAAAGGGTGGAGACGGCTCATGGGGAAACGCTCTACTTGAGATGGTTACTGACCATACAATGACACAATGGATACAGGAGAACACTAGGTATAGAAATGAAGAAGAGCCATCGAGACTAGACCTAGTAATTACATCCGAACCTAGAATAGTGGACAAAATTGAATATAAAACACCAATAAGTAAAAGTGACCACATATTGATTGAACTGGAACTTAATGAAGAAAAATATATGAAAAGAAATGAACAATATAGAAAAGGAAGAATGATGTATGAAAAAACAAACTTTGATAAAATAAGAGAATTCTTTCAACAAGAAAACTGGGAAGAAATATACAAAGAAGAAACAACAGTAGAAGAGAAATGGAATATTTTGAAAAAAAATTACAAAAAAGGAGTGGAAAAGTATGTCCCAAGACAAAAACAAGAAAAAGAATATGTAAAATGCTGGTACAACAAAAGCTGTAGGGAGTTAAAAGACAAAAGAGACAAAGCCTGGACCAGATGGAAAAAAGACAGAAGACCTGAAAAATGGAAAATATATACCTGTTATAGAAATGAATATGTACAAAAGTGCAGAGAGGAAAAGAGAAAATATGAAAAAGATGTTATAGAAAAGTGTAAAGATCAACCAAAACTATTCTACAGATTTGTAAACAATAAACTGAAAAACAAACAAGACTTGGAGAAATTAAGACAGGAGGGAGTTGAATACACTGAGGAAATGGAAATGGCAGAAATTATGAACAAACATTTTAAATCAGTGTTTACAAGGGAGAACATACAACCTGAAGAGAACGAATGGAAAGAGAAAGTCCCCCCTATGGAAGAAATAGAAGTAACAAAGAATGAAATATTAACACACTTGAGTAATCTTGATGTCAGAAAATCGCATGGACCAGATGAAATAGCAAACTGGATACTGAAAGAATGCAGGAATGAACTGGCAGACAAAATACATAGCATACTAAATAGTTCCTTGAAAGAAGGAAAAGTTCCAGAAGATTGGAAAAAAGCAAATATAGTACCTATATATAAAGGAGGAAATAAAGAAGAACCTACAAACTATAGACCAGTCTCTCTAACAAGTACAATAGCAAAAATTTGTGAAAGAATTATCAAAAGTAGATGGGTAAAATATTTAGAAAAAAACAAAGTGTTAAATCCAAGGCAATTTGGATTCAGACAAGGACGATCATGCGTCACCAATTTAATATGTTTCTATTCAAGGCTAATAGATATAATACAAGAAAGAGATGGATGGGCGGACTGTGCATTTTTAGATCTAAAGAAAGCTTTTGACAAAGTACCACATAAGAAGTTGCTTAAGAAATTAGAAACTGAAGGAGGAATACAGGGCAAACTACTAAATTGGATGGAGGACTTTTTGCAAGAAAGAAAAATGAGAGTAGTGATAAGAAACCAGCACTCAAAATGGGATGAAGTAATAAGCGGTGTTCCGCAGGGAACAGTTCTGGCCCCAATAATGTTTGCAATATATATTAATGATATGGATGAAGGAATAGAAAGCTATATGAGCTTCTTTGCAGATGATGCAAAACTACTGAAAAGAGTGAAAACTGAAGAAGATTGTGAATCACTACAGAGAGATCTAAATAAAGTACAAGAATGGAGTAAGAAGTGGGAGATGGAGTTCAATACAAAAAAGTGTAGTATAATGGAATTTGGAAAAAGTAAAAACAGAATAACAGGAGCATATAAATTGGGAGAAGAAGGAATAAAAAAAGTAGAAAATGAGAAGGACCTGGGAGTCATTGTTATGAATAATATGTCACCTGAGAAACATATAAATAAGATTTTTGGAGAAACTTATAATCTAATAAGAACAATCAAAGTTGCATTTACATACCTGGATGAAGAAATGGTGAAGAAAATCCTAATCACCCTGATAAGACCAAGATTGGAATATGCAGCAACGATATGGTCACCAAGTACAAAAAAATGTATAAAAAAAACTTGAAAGAATACAAAGAGCAATTACAAAACTGGCACCTACACTCTCAAAACTATCATATGAAGAGAGACTACAAAAACTTGAACTACAGACACTAGAGCAAAGAAGAGAGAGAGGAGATTTGATAGCTATTTACAGAATCATGAAAGGCATAGAAATTACTGACAGAGAGAATCTGATAAAATGGGATGACAGAAATACAAGAGGACACGGAAAGAAAATAAAAAAAGACAGCTATAGAAGAGATTTGAAAAAGAACAGCTTTCCTCACAGAGTAATAGACAGTTGGAACAAGTTAGATGAGAAAGTGGTGTGTGCAAAAACAATACATGAATTTAAAAATAGTTTAGATAAAATGAGATATGAAGACGGGACCCCACGAGCATAGCTCCCCTTCCCGTAAAATACAACTAGGTAAATACAACTAGGTAAATACAACTAGGTAAATACACACACACACACACACACACACACACACACACACACACACACACACACACACACACACACACACACACACACACACACACACACACACACACTTCAACGAACGGACGGCTTAGAAGACGTTCTGAAGAAAATTGAAGTTTTGTGGATCCCAACGCAAAGAGAAGTGCCTATTGTATTTACAGGGTGGGGGGAATTGCTCGTGGGGTAGTAGGAAAGTAGGGAAAGAGGAAAAGGGGAGGGATTACTGAGGGAAATGGAAGGAAATGAGGAAGGAGTAGACTTGGCCCAGGCAGACAGGCGAAAGGTAAACAAACGGCCCCCCGACGACGATGAAATGTCTAATAAAAATGTAAAGATTAGAAGTATAGATAAGAGCAATACAGTAGAAAGTGATGAGAATATTTTCCAGGGATTTAAAGAGGGTGGGGGGGACCCCCCCTCGACTGACAAGACTAGAAGAGAAGGTCGATAAGATGATCGAGGACTTGGAGCGTAGGTTCGGTCATGTTAACAACATTCTACAAAGAGTTGAAAAATTAGAAGAACTAGAGAAGGCGAACAAAAACTTAACTGATGAAATAGAAAACCTGAAAAGACAGTTAAAAGAAGTAAAGGTGGAGAATGAGGAATTGAAGAGGAATAGTAAAGAAAACAGAGAGGGATGGAAGTCGATAAAAGAAAACAGTAAAGTTGCATTTACTGATATAATTAAACAGCAAATGAGAGAACAAACTGAAGACTCAGTTATTAAAGTGATGAGACAGAAGGAGAATATAGTAAGAGACTTAGCTGACAAAAAGAAATGTATAATTATATTAGGAATGGAAGAGAAACATAACCCAGATAGAACCTCAAGAACCAATGAGGAAAATGAAAAAGTAAGCAGTTTACTAAAATTAGTTCAGGAAGATGAACCAGAAATTATGAAGGAAATTGAGGAAAAATTCAGGCTCGGAAAGTATAGTACAGATAAGACCAGACCAATTAAGATTAAATTCAGGTCACAAACGACGGCGGAGAATATCTTATCCAAAACAGGGAAACTAGCAACAAGTGAACAATATAAAAATGTATGGATAAAAAGGGAAATGAATAAAGAGGAAAGAGAGGAAGAAAAGCAGAAAAGACTTGAAACTAAGAAAAAAAAAACGAGAACAGAACGGAGTCAGAGAAAGAGAGATTCTATTGGAGAGTAGTGAATATGAAACTAAGGCAGTTCGACATACAAGAGAAAAACAAAAGGGAAACAGAGAACACAATGGAAGTGACAGAAAACTAAGAGTGTCTTACACAAATATACATACATACATACATATACCAAGGCTTTTTCCCCCTTCCAAGGGAGGTAGCCAAAAAGGGAAAGGCATAAAAACACTCCCACCCATTTCATCCCTAAATACCCTCCACACCCCTCCCACCCTTCCTCTCATCTGAGCACCTCCTGGATGACGGGTCATCCCTGCACCCTGCCCACCGCCCTGGGTCAGAAGCAGTGTCGCAAGACACAGCACATCCACAGCAAGGCCGCTTCATTTAATCGGCGACCCCCCCTCTCCGTCCCCCTTTGCATATAAGGCGAGGACGGGGAGAAATCCCTTCGGGCTGCGTCAAAATTTACTCACACATACTACCCCACCCCTCACCCCCCCGCCCATTCCTCCTCATGCAGTCACAACATCATCCATATACAACCATTCTCCACTCACCTCTGTCTTCCGTCCTCTCCCTTCCTTCCTCAACAGACATTCCCCTCTTCCCCAAAGCCCCCTTCACCCCATCCATCCACCTCATCCTAGGACGTCCCCTCATGTTCACTCCCTCCACATCTGCCTTCCATACCTCTTTTACTAGTCTTTCTTCACTCATTCTTTCCATGTGTCCAAACCATCCTAATATTCTTTCATCAACCCTATCTCCCAAATCCTTTTTTACCCCTGTTCTCCTCCTCACCTCCTCATTTCTCACTCTATCTAGCCTAGTAACCCCCACCATACTTCTCAGACACCTCATCTCAAACACATTCAAACTCCTTCTCTCTTCTTCTCTTATGTTCCACGTTTCTGCCCCATACAGTGCTGTTGGCACAATCACTCCTTCATACAGTCTCCTCTTCGCATCCATTCCCAAATGTCTATTCCTCATTACACTCTTTAAACCACCAAGGCATTTACTCACTTCTCTCAATCTACATTCTACCTCCACCTTCACTCCACCTTTTCCTGCTACACTTGCACCCAAGTATCTAAAACTATCCACTTCCTCCAGTCGCTCTCCCTTAATGTTCACTTCCAGTCTACTGCCACTTTCACCCCTTGTACATCTCATCACCTTACTTTTACCCACATTTATCTTTAGCTTTCTTCTATCACATACTCTCCCAAACTCTGCCACCAGCTTCCTCAATCCCTCCTCTGACCCTGCCACAAGCGCAGTGTCGTCCGCAAACAACAGCTGGCTCACCTCCCACTTTTCTCCATTTTCTTTAACCATCTCCAATCCCTGACTCACTACCCTTGCATTCACCTCTCGCACCACTCCATCCATGTATAAGTTGAACAGCCAGGGCGACATAACGCATCCTTGACGAAGTCCCACCTTTACTTCAAAGCATTCACTCTCTCCATTTCTAATCCTAACACATGCTCTACTACTCTCATAAAAACTCTTGACAGCTCCCAAAAGCTTTCCTCCTATCCCATAAATCTGCATAACCTCCCACAGTGCCTTTCTGTCTACCCTATCATAAGCTTTTTCCAGATCCATAAAAGCCCAAAAAACATCCTTCCCCTTTCCTATAGCTTTCTTACATATCTGTCTTACCACAAAGATCTGATCTACACAACCTCTACCCGTCCTAAATCCACACTGTTCCTCACCAATTACTCCTTCTGTTCCTCTCCTAATCCTCTCAATCAAGATCCTCCCATAAGCCTTCCCTACTACACTCAACAGGCTAATCCCTCTGAAACTACTACATTCACACTTGTCCCCTTTTCCCTTGTAAAGAGGAACTATACAGGCACTACTCCAGTCCTCCGGTACTCTACCCTCTCTCCAGCAAACATTAAATAACCTCACCAACCAGTCCACCATCACTGAACCTCCCTTTTTCAGACATTCTGCATGACATCCATCCAGACCAGGTGCCTTACCTGCTTTCATCATCTTTACAACTGCCTTCACCTCATCCTTCCTTATTTCTCCTCCATTCTCCTCACTCATCACTCTCATTTTCTTTGCATTTCCCACTGCAGCTATCTTTCCTTCCCTATCTTCCTTCACATTCAGCAACTCCCTAAAATATTCTGCCCATCTTCCCCTCACTGCCATCTCTTCCATTATCATCTCTCCATCTGTACCTTTTACCTTTTCTTCCCTACTTGATTCGCCTCCTCTTCCTCTCTTAATTTCTTTCCAAAACATCTTTTTATTACTTTCAAAATTTTCTGTCATACTCCTACCCCATTTCACATCTGAATGAGCTGAATGATTATTTGAAAAAAAAAAAAAAAACGGACATAATGGGAATTGTAGAAACAAAATTAAAAGGCCCACTACCACCCAACAGTATAGGACATAATTATTGGATTAAAAACAGAGAGAAAAAACAAGGGGGTGGAGTTATGTTCCTGACTAAGAAGGATATAAACGTGAAGTGTGTCATATATGGAAAGAATACAGTAGAGATGATTATGATAGAAGTGGAAGACAGCGATAAGAAGAGCAGAAAATTTGTGATAAATTATGTGCCTCCAAAAACAGCCTCATGGGAGGAGAGTGAACATAAAAGTATGTTAGAGGACACAAAGATAACATTAAATAAAATAATGGAAGATGGAGGAAGAATAGTTATAATGGGCGACTTTAATTGCAAAGAAATCTGCTGGGAAGAAATGACAGTAAAGGGTGGAGACGGCTCATGGGGAAACGCTCTACTTGAGATGATTACTGACCATACAATGACACAATGGATACAGGAGAACACTAGGTATAGAAATGAAGAAGAACCATCGAGACTAGACTTAATAATTACATCTGAACCTAGAATAGTGGACAAAATTGAATATAAAACACCAATAAGTAAAAGTGACCACATATTGATTGAACTGGAACTTAATGAAGAAAAATATATGAAAAGAAATGAGCAATATAGAAAAGGAAGAATGATGTATGAAAAAACAAACTTTGATAAAATAAGAGAATTCTTTCAACAAGAAAACTGGGAAGAAATATACAAAGAAGAAACAACAGTGGAAGAGAAATGGAATATTTTGACAAAAATGTACAAAAAAGGAGTGGAAAAGTATGTCCCAAGACAAAAACAAGAAAAAGAATATGTAAAATGCTGGTACAACAAAAGTTGTAGGGAGTTAAAAGACAAAAGAGACAAAGCCTGGACCAGATGGAAAAAAGACAGAAGACCTGAAAAATGGAAAATATATACCGGTTATAGAAATGAATATGTACAAACGTGCAGAGAGGAAAAGAGAAAATATGAAAAAGATGTCATAGAAAAGTGTAAAGATTAACCAAAACTATTCTACAGATTTGTAAACAATAAACTGAAAACCAAACAAGACTTGGAGAAATTAAGACAAGAGGGAGTTGAATACACTGAGGAAGTAGAAATGGCAGAAATTATGAACAAACATTTTAAATCAGTGTTTACAAGGGAGAACATACAACCTGAAGAGATTGAATGGAAAGAGAAAGTCCCCCCCCATGGAAGAAATAGAAGTAACAAAGAATGAAATATTAACACACTTGAGTAATCTTGATGTCAGAAAATCGCATGGACCAGATGATATAGCAAACTGGATTCTGAAAGAATGCAGGAATGAACTGGCAGACAAAATACATAGCATACTAAACAGTTCCTTGAAAGAAGGAAAAGTTCCAGAAGATTGGAAAAAAGCAAATATAGTACCTATATATAAAGGAGGAAATAAAGAAGAACCTACAAACTATAGACCAGTCTCTCTAACAAGTACAATAGCAAAAATTTGTGAAAGAATTATCAAAAGTAGATGGGTAAAATATTTAGAAAAAAAAAAAAAGTGTTAAATCCAAGGCAATTTGGATTCAGACAAGGACGATCATGCGTCACCAATTTAATATGTTTCTATTCAAGGCTAATAGATATAATACAAGAAAGAGATGGATGGGCGGACTGTGCATTTTTAGATCTAAAGAAAGCTTTTGACAAAGTACCACATAAGAAGTTGCTTAAGAAATTAGAAACTGAAGGAGGAATACAGGGCAAACTACTAAATTGGATGGAGGACTTTTTGCAAGAAAGAAAAATGAGAGTAGTGATAAGAAACCAGCACTCAAAATGGGATGAAGTAATAAGCGGTGTTCCGCAGGGAACAGTTCTGGCCCCAATAATGTTTGCTATATATATTAATGATATGGATGAAGGAATTGAAAGCTATATGAGCTTCTTTGCAGACGATGCAAAACTACTGAAAAGAGTGAAAACTGAAGAAGATTGTGAATCACTACAGAGAGATCTAAATAAAGTACAGGAATGGAGTAGGAAGTGGGAGATGGAGTTCAACACTAAAAAGTGTAGTATAATGGAATTTGGAAAAAGCAAAAACAGAATAACAGGAGCATATAAATTGGGAGAAGAAGGAATAAAAAAAGTAGAAAATGAGAAGGACCTGGGAGTCATTGTTATGAATAATATGTCACCTGAGAAACATATAAATAAGATTTTTGGAGAAACTTATAATTTAATAAGAACAATCAAAGTGGCATTTACATACCTGGATGAAGAAATGGTGAAGAAAATCCTAATCACCCTGATAAGACCAAGATTGGAATATGCAGCAACGATATGGTCACCAAGTACAAAAAAATGTATAAAAAAACTTGAAAGAATACAAAGAGCAATTACAAAACTGGCACAAACACTCTCAAAACTATCATATGAAGAGAGACTAGAAAAGCTTGAACTACAGACACTAGAGCAAAGAAGAGAAAGAGGAGATTTGATAGCTATTTACAGAATCATGAAAGGCATAGAAATTACTGACAGAGAGAATCTGATAAAATGGGATGACAGAAAGGATTACAAAGGATTACAAAGGCGAAGCATGCCGACAGGAGACCTTTTGATCCATATCTAGGTCGGATGAAAAAAAAAAAAAAAAAAAAAAAAAAAAAAAATCATATTAATAATAAATTAAAACTATAACAATGTAAATAACAATTAAGATACATAAATAAATGCATTGGTATAGTTGAATAACAAACAAACAGGTAAATAGTAAATGATAATAAATTGACATATAACTAATAATAAATGAAAATCAGACAGACAGATTATAACAAAACAAAAACAAATAATATAACATAAATTATAATAATTACAGCATCTTACTTAGGTATTTATCTAAATGATTCTTAAAGCTTCGAACTGAACTACATTGCACTACCTGTGCAGGAAGTTTATTCCATTCATTAACTACACGGTTGGCAAAGTTGTTTCTACCTACTTCCAAATTGAATCTATTTCCGGACAGTTTGAGACCATTGTTTCTTGTCTGAAATACAAGAGGACACGGAAAGAAAATAAAAAAAGACAGCTATAGAAGAGACTTGAAAAAGAACAGCTTTCCTCACAGAGTAATAAACAGTTGGAACAAGTTAGATGAGAAAGTGGTGTGTGCAAAAACAATACATGAATTTAAAAATAGTTTAGATAAAATGAGATATGAAGACGGGATCCCACGAGCATAGCTCCCCTTCCCGTAAAATACAACTAGGTAAATACAACTAGGTAAATACACACACACACACACACACACACACACACACACACACACACACACACACACACGTCGGACAGACGGCGAAGATTGGAACTCCGGAAAGAAACGCAATTTTCGTGGATTTCAACGGCGAGGGAGTACCTGTGTTGTATAAATAGGGAAGGGAAAAGTTCGTGGTGTAGTGGGAAGATGAAGAAAAGGGAAAAGGGGAGGGATTATTGAAGGAAATGGAAGAAAATATGGAAGGAGACAAACGGGCCCCGAACGTCAGAAGGAATGTAAACAAAAGATGTGCAGATGACACAAGTGAAGTCGAAGAAATCAGTAAAGGCATAAAAAATTAAAATATAGATAAGAGCATCGTAATAGAAAGTGGAGACAATTATTTCTATGGATTTAATGAGAGAGAAGATGGCAACCTACCCCGAATAGCAAGACTAGAGGAAAAACTAGTAGAAATGAACGAATCATGGGAGGTTAGGTTTAGTCAACTGGCACTGATTACTCAAAGAGTTGATAAATTGGAAGAACTAAAGGAGAACTAAAGTCTAAAGAAGGATAGGAGGATAAAAAAGACAGTTAAAAGAAGTAAAAGTTGAGAATGAGGAATTAAAGAGGAATGATAACGAGAATAAAGATTCAATAGGAAAAGAGGAAAGTGGTTGGAAAAAGTTTCAGGAGAATAGCAAAACTGAATTTAGAGGTATATTGAAACAACAGATGAAGGACCATACTAAGGACACAGTTATTAAAGTGATGAGAGAGGAGAGTATTGTATGAGAGGTAGCAGATAAAGAGAAATGTATAATTATATTAGGAATGGAAGAGAAACATAATCCAAATAGAACTGCAAGAGTAAGAAATAAGAAAGAAAGAGTGTACAAAGTACTAGAAATATTTCAAGAAAGTGAAGAGAAAATAGGGAAAGAAACTGAAGAAATATATAGGGTGGGGAAATACAGTATAGATAAGTCCAGACCAATTAAAGTTAAATTCAGGTCACAAACGACAGCAGAAAATGTCTTATCAAAAACAGGAAAACTAGCAAACAGTGATCAGTATGAACAGGTATGGATAAAAAGAGATATGAATAAAGAGGAAAGAGAGGATGAGAAAACAAAAAAGAACCGAAGCTAAGGGAAAAAACGAGAACAAAACAGAGTCAGACAAAGAGAAATTCTATTGGAGAGTAGTGGATATGAAAGTGAGGAAATGGTTCATAGGACAGAAAAAACAGAAGGGAAACAGAAAACAGGATGGATGTAACAGAAAATGAAAAGTGTCTTACATAAATATAGATGGATTGATAACAGGCTTGAATGAACTGAATGAAAAAGGAACCTGACATAATGGGAATTGTGGAGACAAAATTGAAAGGTCCATTACCCCCCAACAGTGTAGTACATGGTGTATATAATTATTGGATTAGAAACAGAGAAGTAAAACAAGGTGGTGGAGTTATGTTCCTGACTGAGAAGGATATAAATGTGAGGAATGTTACATATGGAAAGAATAGAGTGGAAATGACTATAATGGGAATAGAGGACAAGGAAAATAAGAACAGGGAGTTTGTGGTAAATTATGTGCCTCCTAAAACGGCTTCGTGGGAAGAGAGAACACAAGAATATGCTAGAAGACACAAGGATAACACTGAATAAGATGATGGAAGATGGAGGAAAAATAGTTATAATGGGTGACTTTAATTGTAAAGAAATCTGCTGGGAAGATATGGCAGTGAAAGGTGGAGACGACCTATGGGGAAATGTACTACATGATATGATTATAGAACATACAATGACACAATGTATACAATAGAATACTAGGTATAGAAATGAGGAAGAACCATCGAGACTGGACCTAATAATCACATCAGAACCTGAAATAATGGACGAGATTGAATATAAGACACCACTAGGCAAAAGTGACCACATATTAGTTGAACTGAAACTAAACGAAGAAAAATACATGAGAAAAAACGAACAATATGGAAAGAGAAGAATGATGTATGGAAAAAAAAATGATGAAATTATATTTTTTCAAAAGCAGACTGGGAAAGGATATACGAAGAGGAAACAACAGTAGAAGAGAAATGGAAAATATTGACAAAAAGTTTATAAAGGAGTGGAAAAGTATGTTCCATGACAAAAACAAGAAAAAGCATATGTAGAACGTTGGTACAACAAAATATGTGGAGAGTTAAAAGATAAAAGGGATAAAACTTGGATAAAATGGAGGAAAGGAAAAAAATGGAAAATAGATATACTGGTTATAGAAATGAATGTGTAGGCTACAAGTGCGCAGAGAAGAAAAGAGAAAATACGAAAAGGATGTCATAGAAAAATGTAAAGATCAACCAAATCTATTTTATAGATTTGTAAACAACAATAAACTGAAAAACAAACAAGAATTAGTGAAACTACGACAAGGAGAAATAGAATACACAGAGGAAATAGAAATGGCAGAAATTATGAACAAGCATTATAAATCGGTGTTTACAAGGGAGAACATACAACTTAGAGATGTCGAGTGGAAGGAGAAAATCCCCCCTATGAAAGAGATAGAAGCAACAAAGAATGAAATAATGAATCACTTGAGTAATCTCGATGTTAGAAAATCGCATGGTTCAGATGAAATGGCAAACTGGATTTTGAGAGAATGCAGGAATGAACTAACAGACAGAATGCATAGTCTAATAAGCAGTTCATTGAAGGAAGGAAAAGTCCAATATAAACGGGGTAAACAAAGATGATCCTGCAAACTATTGACCGGTCCCTCTTACAAGTACGGTGGCTAGAATTTGTGAAAGAGTTATCAGAATTAGATGGGTAAAACATTTGGGAAAAATGTACTAAATCCGAAGCAGTTTGGATTTAGACAAGGAATATCATGTGTCACAAACTTGATGTGTCTCTATTCAAGACTAATAGATATAATACAAGAAAGAGGTGGATGGGCTGATTGTACATTTCTAGACCTGAAAAAAGCTTTTGATAAGGTGCTACACAAGAAATTGCTAAAGATATTAGAAACTGCAGGAGGAATACAGGGCAAACTATTTAAGTGGATGGACAACTTCCATGAAAGGAAAATGAAAGTGGTGATAAGAGACAAACATTCCAATTGGGATGAGGTGATTAGTGGAGTTCCACAAGGGACAGTTTTGGCCCCAATAATGTTTGCTATATATATTAATGATATGGAGGAAGGAATTGTAAGTTATATGAGCTTCTTCGCAGACGATGTAAAAATGTTGGAAAAAGTGAGCACCGAAGAAGGTTGTCAGTCGCTGCAGAGTGATCTCAATAAAGTATGGGAATAGAGTAAGAAGTGTAGTATAATGTAATTTGGAAGAAGCATAAAAAGAATAGTGGGATCATATATATTAGATTCAAACTCCTTAAAAAAGAAAAAAAAATAGAATACATACTTGTGTTTCAGTAAAGCTCAGTTCATAGGACTACGTCAGGAGCTTCAGCTTACAGATTGGGAGGCAAAATTAAGCGAAAGGCCTGTAGATCAGATGTGGGAAATATTTCAAAATACGCTCACTAAGATGATTCATACTTACAATCCTTTTAAGGACGGACGTCCCCCAAATCAGGCTCGCCCAAAATGGCTCGACAAAGAAACTGAAAAAGTAGTGTTAAAAAAAGACAGGTTTATATGAAATATAAGTGCTCGGGTGCATCTAATGACTATGAAAGTTATGTATCAATACAGAGATATTAAAAAGATAAAAATAAAAATAAAACGGCAATACGAAATGAATATCGCTGATAAATCCAAAGAGAATCCCAAAGAATTCTATAGTTACATTAGAGATAAAAAGGTAATTGTTAGGAATCACATTGGTCCACTATTATCTGCTGACGGTCAACTTGGATATTCAAATGAAGGATTGTGTGATATTTTAAACAATTATTTGAGCTCGGTTTTCGTAAACGAAACACCTCAAAGTGAACTCCAAACTGAAACCTGTGAAAAGTCTAGGGTAAACTTACTCACTACGGAAAAAAAAAATAAAAAGAAAGTGTGCATAGAGAAACTCAAAGTTAGTAAAACACCAGAGCCTGACGGTTGGCATCCAAGAATCTTAAAGGAAATGAAAAATGAGATTGTTGTTCCATTAGCTTACAGATTGCTAGGCAAAACTAAGCGAAAGGCCTGTAGATCAGATGTGGGAAATATTTCAAAATACGCTCACTAAGATGATTCATACTTACAATCCTTTTAAGGACAGACGTCCCCCAAATCAGGCTCGCCCAAAATGGCTCGACAAAGAAACTGAAAAAGTATTGCTAAAAACAGACAGGCTTATAAGAAATATAAGTGCTCGGGTGTATCTAATGACTATGAAAGTTATGTATCAATACAGAGATATTAAAAAAATAAAAATAAAAATAAAACGGCAATACGAAATGAATATCGCTGATAAATCCAAAGAGAATCCCAAAGAATTCTATAGTTACATTAGAGATAAAAAGGTAATTGTTAGGAATCACATTGGTCCACTATTATCTGCTGACGGTCAACTTGGATATTCAAATGAAGGATTGTGTGATATTTTAAACAATTATTTGAGCTCGGTTTTCGTAAACGAAACACCTCAAAGTGAACTCCAAACTGAAACCTGTGAAAAGTCTACGGTAAAAAAAATAAAAATAAAAAGAAAGTGTGCATAGAGAAACTCAAAGTTAGTAAAACACCAGAGCCTGGCGGTTGGCATCCAAGAATCTTAAAGCAAATGAAAAATGAGAGTGTTATTCCATTAGAAATTATCTTCAAGAAATCTATCATATCCGGAGATATCCCAAGAGAATGGAAGCTAGCTAAATTACCCCCATATATAAAAAAGGCGACAAAAAGAAACCAGATAACTACAGGCCTATAAGCTTTGCTTCAATCGTTGGAAAAGTGATGGAAACCATCATCAGAGATGCTATCGAACACCATTTAGAAAGTAACTGTTTGGTAAATAATAACCAGCATGGATTCAGACGGAAACGTTCTTGCGTGACTAACTCACTCGAATTCTACAACACAATCATCTCGAATTATGACAAAAGAAACAATATAGATTTACTATATCTAGAATTTGAAAAGCTTTTGATACCGTCCCACACGAAAGACTACTTACTAGCTTCACACGGAATAAGTGGTAGCCTATTAAGTTGGACTAGTAATTGGTTGAATGATCGAAAACAGAGAGTTGTTTTAAATGGAAAAACTTTTAGATGGAAAAATGTTACAAGTGGAATTCCTCAGGGTTCCGTTCTTGGGGCATTTCTATTCATAGTATATATAAATGATATAGACCATGGACTAAAATCTACTGTTTCCAAATTTACTGATGATACAAAACTGTACGGAATGGCAAATGATCACTTAAACCATTTAGATATTCAAGAAGATTTAGATAAATTATTGCAGTGGTCTGAAAAGTGGCAAATTAAATTTAACACAAGTAAATGCAATGTAATACACATAGGTAAAAATAACAGTAAGTACGATTACAATATATTTGGAAATTCGTAAACAAAAGTGAATAGTGAAAAAGATCTTGGCGTAATTATCAGTAACGATCTCAAATCATCCGAGCAGTGTATTTCAGCTTCTGAGAAAGGAAATAAGATTCTAGGACTGTTTGCGCGATCTTTTGACTTCAAAAGTCCATCACTCATTAACAAGCTATATAAATCGTTAGTTCGTCCACATTTGGAATATACTGTTTCCGTATGGTCGCCGAATCTCATGAAAGACATTGACAGACTGGATAAAAGTACAAGGGCGAGCCACAAAACTGATTCCAAGTATGAAAAATAAGAGCTCTAAAACATATGTATGTGTTTTCCCTAAAAAGCGTAGACTCAGAGGTGACTTGATACAGGTCTTTAAGATTCTAAAGGGAATTGACAACATCAAAAGTGACAAAATTTTCACATTGAATGAGAGTCAGACAAGAAACAATGGTCTCAAACTGTCCGGAAATAGATTCAATTTGGAAGTGGGTAGAAACAACTTCGCGAACCGTGTAGTTAATGAATGGAATAAACTTCCTGCAAAGGCAATGCAATGTAGTTCAGTTCGAAGCTTTAAGAATCATTTAGATAAACACCTAAGCAAGATGTTGTAATGATTATCATTGATCTTATATCATTTGTTTTTGTTTTGTTATCATTTGTCTGTTTGATTCTCATTTATTATTAGTTATATGTCGATTTATCATTATTCACTATTTACCTGTTTGTTTATTATTTAACTATACCTATGCATTTATTTGTGTATTTTATTTGTTATTTACATTACTATAGTCTTTATTTATTCATTTATTATTATGATCTTTTTCGCATCCGACCTAGATATGGACCAAAAGGTCTCCTCTCGGCATGCTCCGCCTTTGTAATCCTTTGTGATTAAAAAAGTGAAAAAGAGAAGGACCTAGGAGTCATTATTATGAATAATATGTCTCCTGAGAAATATATAAACAAAATTTTTGGAGAGACTTATAATTTAATAAGAACAATCAAAGTGGCATTTACATACTTGGATGAAGAATTGGTGAAGAAAATACTAGTCACTTTGATAAGACCAAGATTGGAATATGCAGCGACGACGTGGTCACCAAGTATAAAAAATGTATAACAGAACTTGAAAGAATACAAAGAACAATTTATTATGAAATTGGCACCGACGCTCTCAGAACTATCATATGAGGAGAAGATGGTAAAACTTGAACTACAGACATTGGAGCAAAGGAGAGAGGAGACTTGATAAATATTTATAGAATCATGAAAGGCATGAAAATTATTGATGGAGAAGATCTAATAAAATGGGGTGGTAGAGATACAAGAGGACATGGAAAGAAAATCAAGAAAGACAATTATAGAAGAGACCTGAAAAAGAACAGCTTTTCCCCACAGGATGATAGACGTTTTGAACAAGTTGGATGAAAAGGTGGAGTGTGCAAAAACGATACACGAATTTAAAAACCGTTTAGATAAAATGAGATATGAAGACGGGACACACGAGCATAGCTCCCCTTCCCGTAAAATACAACTAGGTAGATACACACAATTGCCGGTTAATAAATACTTGAAAGTACTAGGAATTTCTTCAGAGAAAAAGACAGCAGATATGCCAGCGATGAAATGCTCGAAAGCAGCAATACCAGTAAAAAATATTCGAAAATATTAGACTCTGATCAGTGAAAAGACAACACTACTGCCAGCGAAGAAATACTTGAAAGTATTATGAATTTGTTCAGAGAAAAGGACAGCAGATGTGCCAGTGATGAAGTACTCGAAAGTGTTCAAAATTTGTTCAGAAAATCTCTTACTCTCTTTCAACATGTGTTGAACACTTTCGAGTACGTTGTGGTGTGTTTGGTTCGGTATGGACAAGCCAGGGAAAATGAGACTCACAATAACACTAAAACTAAGGTTTAATGGTTAATATGCTCGGAGGGAACGGACGTAGTCTCGTTGGGAGAAGGTCCGGAGTGAAGGCCTCATCAAGCGTCGTGGCTGTGGGCGAAGAGCCACAGGAGGGAATGAGACGACTTGCTGTAGGTTTGCTGGAGCGAACTGGTCCCGAGGCAGCTTGCTGGAGAGGACTGGTCCCGAGGCCTCTTGCTGTAGAGAACTGCTGCTTGGAGTTGAACCCGGGAGAGAAGTCGGTAGAGAATTCAGTAGAGAAGTCGGGAGAGATCTGATTCTGATTTGCTAGGAAAGACCACCCGCTTGCGCGGAATCGGTTTTTGTGGGAGGGGAAGAATGTCTGTAAGAAAATGAAAAGATAGTAGTGTATAAAAGAGGGCTATTGCCACCGGGCGATTAAGCGAGCGATCAGGGGCTGTTGGTGGTCGTGGCTCGGGAGAAATGGACTGGGAACTCGGACGGCGGCGCCGACGCCGGGATTATAATCACCAAAAGTTCAGAAAATGGTAGGAGAAGGAGTAGTAGTAGACAAAGGTGGAAAACGGAAAAATCTTTAGTGGGAGGTCAACTGAAATGAGGAGATGTAGTATAAGAGAAAGTTAGAAAGGAAGCGAATTTTAGTCGAAGAAAAAGTAAGTGTAGATGTTTGTGCGTGGGTCGTGGCTATGTTCGTAAGAGATGTGTGTATGTATCTTACGGGAAGTGAGTAGAGTTCACTTCCCGCGTGTAGAGCGCGTTCCTGATTAGCCCCAGGTAAGGCCTGAGTTTTTCCTGCTTTTCCCCAGGTTGGGTTTGAGAGTCTGTAGAGCTGATCCAGTGGCGGTGCGAAGGGGGGCAGGCGGGCGGATGTTGTATAATCTTTCTCCTTCCAATCACAACTCTGAAAGCAGAGAATTACGTGATTGGGAAGTGTGTGTAAATGTCAGAAGTGTAAACCCGCTCGCCAGCGTCAGCGAAGAGGCCAGCGTTAGGTTGCGGGCCGGTTGGACAGAGAGGCGATTAGATAGGGGGTTCTGATTAAGGGTTGGGTTGGGCCTCTGCTAAGCCAGCGAGCAAGTGTGCGTGTGCCTCTTTTCTTCCAAGCACTACTTGGAAAACAGAGAATTACGTGACTTGGGAAATGTGTGTATTTGTCTTTGGTGTAAACCCGCCTGCCGACGTCAACGAAGAGGTCGGCCTGTGCCAGACCGGCAGCAGCAAAGGAGATATATCTCCTCGCCATCACCGGCCGGCGAAGATTCCTGGGCGCTTGTTGAGTGAGCTGGAGTGGAGAGACGTCCGACCTCTAGGAGCGCTGAGATCTGATTTCTGATTTCTGATTTGCTAGGAAAGACCATCCGCTTGCGCGGGATCGGTTTTTGTTGGAGGAGAAGAATGTCTGTAAGAAAATGAAAAGATAGCAGTGTATAAAAGAGGGCTATTGCCACCGGGCGATTAAGCGAGCGTTCTGGGACTGTTGGTGGTCGTGACTCGGAAGAAATGGACTGGGAACTCGGGCGGCGGCGCCGACGCCGGGATTACAATCACCAAAAGTTCAGAAAATGGTAGGAGGCGTAGTAGTAGAGAAAGGTGGAAAAACGGAAAAATCTTTAGTGGGAGGTAAACTGAAATGAGGAGATGTAGTATAAGAGAAAGTTAGAAAGGAAGCGAATTTTAGTCAAAGTAAAAGTAAGTGTAGATGTTTGTGCGTGGGTCGTGGCTATGTTCGTGAGTGGTGTGTGTATGCATCTTACGGGAAGTGAGTAGAAATCACTTCCCGCGTGTAGAGCGCGTTCCTGATTAGCCCCAGGTAAGGCATGAGTTTTTCCTGCTTTTCCCCAGGTTGGGTTTGAGAGATTTTGTGTATGCTTATAGCTTGTCAATTAATGGGCTACATGCAATATTATTATTACTATTATTATTATTATTATTATTATTATTATTATTATTATTATTATTATTATTATTATTATTATTATTATTATTATTATTATTGTTGTTGTTGTTGTTGTGTTTGTTGTTGTTGTTATTACTATTATTACTATTATTATAATTATAATTATTATTATTATTATTATTATTATTATTATTATTATTATTATTATTATTATTATTATTATTATTATTATTATTATTATTATTATTATTGTTGTTATTATTATTATTATTATTATTATTATCATTATTATTACTGCTGTCACCAGTCAAAACTGGTGAAGGGGTGCATTATTGATAGGTACGGTTATACAGGTCTTATCGTGTACACCGCGCTTGGGACGGGCGCAGCTGACAGATAGTCTGTACGGTGTGGTCTAGGTGTAATGTGCTGTATGAGGTGTCTGTGTCTGTCGTGCAGTTTTTCTAGGTGTCTTGAGTGAAGTTTGTGTTTGTGTTGGTTGAGTGGACGGATGTTGGAAATTCGGTGTAGAGACTCAGTAGTTCTGAAGTCGCTCCATCGCGAACCCGTGATGAACTTGACAGCGGCATTCTGAACCTTCTGATGGTCGTAGTTATTAGTGGGACATGTCAGCTGGCTTAGTCCCGGGGACTGGCACAGAATCGGTCTGACGAGGGCTAGGTACAATCGACGTTTGGTGGTCAGTGTTGCAGTTTTGAAGCGTCTTAGCCTTCCCAGCACAGCCCTAGCCTTCGCTCCCTGTTTGCGGAAGTGTGGGGTCCAGGTAAGGCCACTATCAAGTGTGCTACCCAGCACACAGGTATGGTCCTTCACTGGGATGTTTGTGTTGTTTATTTCAAGAGGAGTGTTTGTGTTTGTGATTTGGTTCGCTTGCAGCGGAAGTATACAGCATTGCATTTCGACGCGTTGGTCTTAATGCGTCACTGTTGCTCCCACGCGTGTGTCCCGTCAAGGATGTTTTGCATTACGTGTAACTCTCCCTGCAGCGTTTTGTGTCTGCTAATGTGGTTAGTGTCGTCCGCATACGAAAGAGTTAGAGCCTGGTTGCGTGGATAAGCTGGCTCTGGCAGGTCATTCGTATGTAGATTGTACAGAGTGGGGGCAAAGACTGACCCTTGCGGTACTCCAGCCTTCGGCACAAAAGGTTAGGACAGGCAGCCCCGCAACTTTATTCTTATTGTCCTGTCGTCCAGGTAGTTGCAGAGCAACCTTGTGAACGGCAGGGCAAAGTCAAAATTATGGTACAATTTGTACTTAAGGCCTTCATGCCAGATAGTATCGAATGTCCTATCCACATCCTTACAAACCAAAATGGCCTTACCAGGGCGAGCGTCTGGCGGTCTTTGAGCCCATGGAGTGATCATGGAGATGACGTCTTCTGCACCGCGGCCCGGCCGAAGACCAAATTGGCAATCCCTCAGCACATTCTCCGTCTCTAGGTACACGGTCAGGCGGCGGCAGAGGACGTGCTCAAACACCTTTCCAAAGTACTCCTGAAGGGTGATCGGCCGGTATGAAAGGGGGGCGGAGGAGGAGGCGGCTTTCTGGCATTTAGGAATGAGGATGGTCATCTCGGCATTACATTTTTTTTATATTTATTGATTACAAGAAATACATCTTGCCTGGGTCTCTACCCACTACTCCTAGAAGGCATACTAGTATGCCTTTTACAATTAAGGTTATGTGTACATGTATTTAATAAGTTAGAGTCATGTCAATTGTTGAAGTGCTGCACGGTCCTGGTCGGTCCCCACGGTCCAGCCGACGTGGTTAGTGTCCTCTGTGTCCGTCGCGTCCCATCCGGTCCAGCCGACGTGGTTAGTTTCCTGCACCCGTTGCGTCCCATCCGGTCGGGCCAAGGCATCATGCGCAGTTACCTAGGTAAAAAAGGAGAAGGTATTAGTCCTTTGGCTTAAATTGTGGTGGTGTGTCATAACTCAATATCACAAGTGAGTACAGTTAAGAACCCATCCGTATCCTCTGGGGCTGGCACTTGAAGGAGACGTCCCAGCCGACGTGGTTGGTATCCTTTGCACCCGTCGCGTCTCATCCGGTCGGTTCGAGGCATCCTGCGCAGTTACCTAGGTGAAAAAGAGAAGGCATTAGTCCTTGGCTTAAGTTGGTGATGTGTCATAAGTCAAAAATCAGCAAGTGAGTACAGTCAAACCCATCCGTATCATCTGGGGGGCGGCACTTGAAGGAGGCGTCCCAGCTGATACGAGGTAAGTGTCCTTGACAGTCGACGGATGAGTCCCCCGGCCGAGGTCCTGGGGCCCGCACGCAGAAAACTGGTCACTGGGCAGAGGGCCACATAATGATTTAGCCCGTTTGCCCCCTCTTCTCCACAGTGGATGCAGGGCTCCGGCTGTCCCGTCACCTCCGAGAAACACCGATATCCAAGATGGAAGCGGTGAAGGGTGACTTCCTCTATCCTGGAGAGACGGACTCCAGGGGTCAGCCGTTCACACGCTGTGGCAACTTGGTACCAGCGTGCTGACGGCCTCTGGGCTGCCAGGTTCCTGTGGGTTTGCAGCTCCCCCTTGGCCATCGTTCTCGTTGCAATGGCCAAGATCTCAGTTCGGCTCGGGAGGACACCGATTCCGCCTTCCATGTCTCCTGTGGCCGCTCTTCTGGCCACCCTGTCTGCCGCTTCATTCCCTTGGATGCCGATGTGTCCCGGCACCCAGTTGAGGACGACTGATCTCCCTTGCTGACGGAGGGCCCTGAGCTGAAATAACAACGAGGTCATTAGGTGTTTATGGTCATTGTGATAAATTCTAGATACTGATTGTAATAGAGCTAGCCTATCTGTGTGCACAACTACATTATGTTGGTAGGTGTTGAGAGCATGGGTCAATGCTAGACCCACTGCAACACCCTCTACTTGCGTCGAGCAGCGAGTGCCCAACACCCTTACTCCCTGTTGCACGTCCTTCGTGACAAACGCTGCACCTGCCACGTTGTGTACGGGATCCACGGAGCCGTCTGTGAAATAGACGACGCAGTTTTCTGGGGCGACAGATCTCATTGTGTCCTCCGCATCCGCCCGCAGGCGCGGCAGCGGCGTACCACGTCGTGACACCATCACACTGATTCTGGCCGGTGGATTCTCCCAGGGGGGAGACTGCACATAACCTTCCACCGGCACATCCCCCCTTTTCTGAAGGATAAGGTCATGCAGGTGAAGGTCCCTTATACGGTGTGCAACCCTCGCTGACCACCTCTTCTGCAGGAAGAGATCCGGATCGTGCTGGAGGGCGCTGATTAGCCTTCGCCGCAGGAACGAGTCATGTTCCCTCTGAATGACTCTGATGGCGAAGGCTACCACCAGTCCTGAGATCCTCGCACTTATAGGCAACAGTCCCGCTTCTTGCTGCATATTGGCGACCAGAGTCCAGCGCGGCGCGCCCAGTATTACGCGCAGCGCCTGGTTCTGTACTGCCTCCAAGCCAGCCAACCGTGTTGCGGATAGACCAGCCAGAGCACTGCTGGCATAGTCTATCACCGGTCGAATTGCGCTGACGTAGAATGTCCGGAGGACAGCGCTGTTGGCACCTGCCTCTCTGGTCGCCAAGGACTTCAATACGTTAATCCAGCTGAGGGTCCTTTCCCGGATGTAGGCCACTTCAGTCTGGAAGGACAGCCTGGAGTCAAGCCAGACGCCAAGGTATATGTGCGTGCTGACCCACTCTACCTCATGTCCCTGCAGCAGGAGTCTGTCCCTCGGCGTCACATGGCTTTAGTCTTTGGTAGCGAGATCTTGAGGCCAAGCTCTTCGCATTTTAAGGAAATTCGGTCAAGGCACTGTTGCGTCCTCCTGGCCTTAGTCCCTCTGCCTACTACCACCAGCGTGACATCGTCTGCGTATGATAGGAGGCGGCATCCTGTAGGTAGAGGGTTGGCTATCAATTCCGTCATCAGCACGTAACAAGGTGGGACTTAGAACCCCACCCTGGGGTGTACCATTTTCCAGGGGGTGATAGCAGGACTCCACTCCCTGTAGATGGACTCTGGCAGTTCTATTGGAGAGGTAGTCCGCTATCCACTGTAACATTTTCCCCTGTACTCCTCTGGCACCCAGACTGTCCAAAATTGCAGCGGGACTGGCAAGCTCAAATGCCTTCTCTAAGTCAAAGAAGACAACCATGGCGTGACGTTGCTCCACATGGCTCAAGAGCGTTGCGATGCACTGAGCCGTGCCCACCCCTGTGGTCCCAGTTTTCACAAAAGTCTTTGGAGAACCATCTTTTCCATGGTTTTCCCCAGGCAGCTCGTCAGGGAGATAGGACGATACTTTCCGGGCTCCCAGGGCTTGGGGATAGGCACGATGTCGGCCCTCTTCCAGTTGGACGGAAGTCTTCCTCAGGACCAACTACTGTTTACCACCTGGAGGAGTGCTTCTTCTCCAGCATCCCCCAGGTGTGCAACCATGGAGTACGTCACTAGGTCGCTCCCCGGAGCAGTGTCGGAGGATCTCTTACATGAGGCTTGTAACTCATGGACGGTGAATGACGTGTCCGTGTCACCCGGACACCCCATGGCAGCTTGTACTCTGACCTTTCTTTGGTTCACGTAGCATGGCCTGCCTCTGCCGTAGCTCGACGGGTAGCGTGGCTGTGTGCGTGCGTCTGGCAAATTCTTGCGCCAGGTTTTCTGCCTCGCAATGTGGTGCACGGGGAGCGCGCCGTGGTGGGGTACGGCTGGTCGCTATGTGGAGTTTCCTCCACAGTTCCTTTAGCGTGGTGGACTCGCTCAAGCTTTGGCACCGTTCCAGCCACTTGTCTTTACGCACACGTCGAGCTGTCTCCTTGGCCTCTTCGACGGCACTCCGGAGGTTGGCCAGGTTGGCAGGGTTGTGGTGTCTACGCAGGATCTTTCGTAGACGGTTGACCCTGTGGTTGGCATCCTTGATTCTGAATTCTGAATTCCTAGGAAAGACCACCCGCTTGCGCGGGATCGGTTTTTGTGGGAGGGGAAGAATGTCTATAAGAAAATGAAAAGATAGTAGTGTATAAAAGAGGGCTATTGCCACCGGGCGAATTAGCGAGCGATTGGGGGCTGCTGGTGGTCGTGGCTCGGGAGAAATGGACTGGGAACTTGGACGGCGGCGCCGACGCCGGGATTAAAAACAGATTACAATCACCAAAAGTTCAGAAAATGGTAGGAGGCGTAGTAGTAGACAAAGGTGGAAAAACGGAAAAATCCTTAGTGGGAGGTCAACTGAAATGAGGAGATGTAGTATAAGAGAAAGTTAGAAAGGAAGCGAATTTTAGTCGAAGAAAAAGTAAGTGTAGATGTTTGTGCGTGGGTCGTGGCTATGTTCGTGAGAGGTGTGTGTGTGTATCTTACGGGAAGTGAGTAGAGTTCACTTTCCGCGTGTAGAGCGCGTTCCTGATTAGCCCCAGGTAAGGCATGAGCTCTCCTGCTTTTCCCCAGGTTGGGTTTGAGTTGTGTATGCTTGTAGCCAATTATTGGGCTACATGCAATATTATTATTACTATTATTATTTTATCATTATTGCTATCACCAGTCAAAGCTGGTGAAGGGGTGCATTATTAATAGGTACGGTTATACAGGTCTTATCGTGTACACCGCACGTGGGACGGGCGCAGCTGACAGATAGTCTGTACGGTGTGGTCTAGGTGTAATGTGCTGTAACAAGTGTTTGTGGCTGTCGTGCAGTTTTTCTAGGTGTCCTGAGTGAAGTTTGTGTTTGAGTTGGTTGAGTGGACGGATATTGGAAATTCGGTGTAGAGACTCAGTAGTTCTGAAGTCGCTCCATCGCGAACCCGTGATGAACTTGACAGCGGCATTCTGAATCTTCTGATGGTCGTAGTTATTAGTGGGACATGTCAGCTGGCTTAGTCCCGGGGACTGGCACAGAATCGGTCTGACGAGGGCTAGGTACAATCGACGTTTGGTGGTCAGTGTTGCAGTTTTGAAGCGTCTTAGCCTTCCCAGCACAGCCCTAGCCTTCGCTCCCTGTTTGCGAAAGTGTGGGGTCCAGGTAAGGCCACTATCAAGTGTGCTACCCAGCACACAGGTATGGTCCTTCACTGGGATGTTTGTGTTGTTTATTTCAAGAGGAGTGTTTGTGTTTGTGATTTGGTTCGCTTGCAGCGGAAGTATACAGCATTGCATTTCGACGCGTTGGTCTTAATGCGTCACTGTTGCTCCCACGCGTGTGCCCCGTCAAGGATGTTTTGCATTACGTGTAACTCTCCCTGCAGCGTTTTGTGTCTGCTAATGTGGTTAGTGTCGTCCGCATACGAAAGAGTTAGAGCCTGGTTGCGTGGATAAGCTGGCTCTGGCAGGTCATACATATATAGATTGTACAGAATGGGGACAAGGACTGACCCTTGCGGTACTCCAGCCTTCGGCACAAAAGGTCGGGACAGACAGCCCTGCAACTTTATTCTTATTGTCCTGTCGTTCAGGTAGTTGCAGAGCAACCTTGTGAACGGTAGGGCAAAGTCGAAATTGTGGTATAATTTGTACTTAAGGCCTTATTGCCAGACAGTATCGAATGCTTTATCTGCATCCTTACACACCAAAATGGCTTTACAAGGGCGACCGTCTGGCGGTCTTTGAACCCATTGAGTGGCCATGGAAATAAAGTCGCCTGCACGGCGCCCCGGCCGAAAACCAAACTGGCAGTCCCTCAGTACATTCTTCGTCTCTAGGTACACGATCAGGCGGCGTCAGAGGACGTGCTCAAACACCTTACCAAAGTACTCCAGAAGGGAGATCGGCCGGTATAAAAGGGGGGCGGAGGCGGGTTTCTGGGGTTTAGGAATGAGGATGGTGTGGGAGGCCTTGAATAGTTGTGGCATCCTTGATATGAATCTCAAGGAAAGACCACCTCGCTTGCGCGGGATCGGGTTTTGTGGGAGGGGAAGAATGTCTGTAAGAAAATGAGAAGATAGTAGCGTATAAAAGAGGGCTATTGCCACCGGGCGAATTGCGAGCGATTAGGGGTTTATTGGTGGTCGTGGCTCGGGAGAAATGGACCGGGAGCTTGGAGGGCAGCGCTGACGCCGGGGTTAGGATTAGGATCACCAACAAAAGTTTAGAAAATTGTAGGAGGCGTAGTAGTAGAGAAAGGTGGAAAAACGGAAAAATCTTTAGTGGGAGGTAAACTGAAATGAGAAAATGTAGTAGAAGAGAAAGTTAGAAATGAAGCGAATTTTAGTCAAAGAAAAAGTAAGTGTAGATGTTTGTGCGTGTGTTGTGGCACTGTTCGTGAGAGGTGTGTGTGTATCTTACGGGAAGTGAGTTGAGTTCCCTTCCCGCATGTAGAGGGCGGTCCTGATAAGACACAGGAGGGGCGAGCGTTGCCTGATTTTCCCCAGGTTGGGTTTGAAGTCCTGTAGAGCTGATCCAGTGGCGGTGCGAGGGGGGGGGGCAGATCTGGATTCTGGATTCCAAGGAAAGACCACCTCGCTTGCGCGGGATCGGGTTTTGTGGGAGGGGAAGAATGTCTGTAGGAAAATGAAAAGATAGTAGTGTATAAAAGAGGGCTATTGCCACCGGGCGAATTGAGAGCGAATAGGGGCTTATTTGTTGTCGTGTCCTTGGAGAACTGGGCTAGATCTCTTGGTTGTAGTACGACCGACCTTTTAAAGGAGGCTGGCGGGAACGTGGGGATCTTTCCAAGTTCCTGATAGGCTGACCAGCGGCGCGTCACCACAACGTCATCTTTGGCGCTGATGCTCCCTGTTTTTAGCGCTGCTGGAATGGCTGCCTGAGCTATCTGTGTACAGATTTTGAACGCTTTTGAGTATTTCATCAATGGTACATCTGCTGTCTTTTTCTTTGTCAGAGAAAGTTCAGGCAGCCATTCCAGCAGTGCTAAAAAAAAAAAAAAAAAAAAAAAAAAAAACATTAGAGTACGTCATCTTTGGCGCTGATTTTTTTTTTTTTTTAGCGCTGCTGGAATGGCTGCCTGATCTTTCTGACAACAGATTTTGAACGCTTTTGAGTATTTCATCAATGGTACATCTGCTGTCCTTTCTTTGTCAGAGAAAGCTCAGGCAGCCATTCCAGCAGTGAAAAAAACGGCATCAGTGTGACGTATTCGAAATTGTTCAACAACTTAAAAAAAAAAAAAGTAAGATATTTCCCTAAACAGATTCTGAACGCTTTCGAGGACTTCATCGCTGGTACGTCTACTGTTTTTTTTTTTTTCTATCTCTCTGAACAGAATCTTAGTACTTTCAAGTGTTCCTTCATCGGCACTATTTTTTTTTCTCTGAACAGAGTTCTAAAACTTTCAAAGATTTTTTTCCACTGGTATTGCTGCTGTTTTTTGTGGGAGATGATGCTGGTTAGTCGAAAGGTCCATCCCGTGCATTCCACATTGATAATAAAGTGCCAGTTTGAGCCTCTCCGATTCGTACAGGTGCCGGAGGGCCGGCGTCGATGGAGTGCAAGTGGTCAAGGCTGCTTTCCGTTGCTGCGCAGTCCTGGCGTCCTTCATTTGACAGCACACGAGTGGGAGCCAGGAGTGCGGTCTTTCAGGTGGTAGCTTCTGTTGAAACCACAACGGGATCCGCTCCCGATCTCCCTCCTCCTCGTTGACCTCTTTCCCTCAAGGCTCATTTACGAGACTGATGCAGGAATTTGCTTGTTGGGTATGCCAGGTGGCACTCGTCCAGCTGCTTTTTGACTCGCAATGGGCAATTCCATTGGAATACTCAACAAGCTCCTTGTGGTTCTGCAATGCGCAAGCTTCTTATATCACCTTGGGTTCTCAAATCAGTCCCGCAATATCTTCAACAGCCACATTCTTACTCGGTGCCTTTATAACTGTTTCGAGATGTTCTGAGTGCACCATTCTCACAAGGACAACCAGATTTATATGTTCCACAATTACAACACTCTTCTTACATTCTCCAGGTTGGTACATTCCCATGATCTTTGTAATCGAACTTCCACATATTTCAGTTCTCCATGAAGTCAGCGGAGTTCTTCACGCAGATACCTGACTTCAGATTCCATATGATGCCATGTTATTCTGTCCCTGGTATATGCTCTTGGGCTAAAAGAACTTCTCGCCTCAGTTGAATAACCATAATGCTATCATCTTCATCAAATTCGCATGTAGAGGAATGTATACCATATCCTATGTACTCAGCTTGATACCCCATGGTCAAAATGGTATGGGGAATGCACTGTGTACTCCGTTGATCTGCCGCAGTGTAATGGGAAATGCACTGTGTACTCCGTTGATCTGCCGCAGTGTAATGGGAAATGCACTGTGTACTCCGTTGATCTGCCGCAGTGTAATGGGAAATGCACTGTGTACTCCGTTGATCCACCACGTGAGGGAGATCAGTCGGACCACATCGAGCAGCAACCTTCCGAAGTCCCGCAGGGCGCGCGGTGCCACTTCGGCCGAGGACCGATCGAGTTCGGGGGTTCGGATTCAAAAATGGGTCCTCTGTCACGTCGGAGCGTAGCCGGGTGTTATACCGTCACTTCAGACCAGGCAATAGGTCATCACTGGTATTGAGAGATAAACTTAGAAACTGCCGAAGGTGATGGAGACAAAGCTAAAGGGTGCACAGAGGAGAATGGAGATCAATGGTGAAAATAACGTTGAAAGACTGGAAGAGGAGTGAAATGGTTACTTGGGTTTACTTGAGTGGATCTAGTGGATATCATCACTCCACATGGCCAGCATGCAGTGTCCGCCGCCACAACTCCAATGGTTTCACCAGAACGTTCTGCCCATCTGGTCGTCCAGGGATATCATCCAATTCTGCCAGAAATACATCTAATTGATGCTTGAATACCTCTGATGAGCAATCTTTTAGGTCTCGGAGTTCGTTTGGGATACAGTTGAACATTCTTACTGCTTTATATCTGAAGCTGTTATGGAGTAATGTTCCAGCTCTTCCTCTAGGCACGGTACCAATAGTACAGGTACGCCCTCTACGATCTGAGTGGGTTACATTTATTGAATTTGTAAGATGTGGCACCCTTTTCTCCAATATTTTCTAGAGGTATATCACCATGTATCTGTCTTTCCTTCTCTCCAGTGAATATAGTTTTAGCATCTTTGATCTATCAGAGTATGCACAGTTATTCAGATTTTCTGTGTTTAGTAAACTGTCTCTGTATTCTTTCTATTACACTTATTTCATTAACCGTGACCAATAGTTATCCACCGGAACACCAACGACCACCTGATGGATTGGGATAACGCAGAACTTCTGTTTAGTGAACCAGACAGGGTGAGGAGAAAATGCCTCGAAGCGGCCGCCATTCAAAGCTTCAAAACCATTGAGCAGAACAGAGGCATGTTTAACATCGCCCCTCCTATCATCCATCTGTTACCCGCATTAAATAAATGTATGAAATGTCCCCCTTAGTCCACTTCCACAAACTGTCCGAAATGTCCCACCCGTCCCCCTCCTCCCCCTCCACCTACCACCCACCCCTCCCTGATAACCTCTCCCAGTTCCTTCCCTGTTGGCTTATATGTGCTCAGAGTGTGTGTCATGTCTGTACTTGAAAAAGCTGTAACAAGCGAAACGTAGTACCAATAAAGGTTTCGATCTCACAAGGTGTTTATTCTCACAATAGTCCAGTCTTGATAAAACCAGAGACTTCCATATGGTTAACATTGTGATTTTATCCTGTGACTTAAAAGTCCTCAAAATCTAGCCATACAGTTGGAAACACTTTTTTGCTACTTTTGTTATATGTTCTTTGAAATCACAGCATGCTGATGGTGTAGCAACAAGGTCACGAACATGTTCAACTTGATCTATCACGTTCTGTGGAGGGTCAAAATAACTTCTAGGACTATATTCTTTTGAACAGTTGAAGTTTATGGCCTGAAATTTGCTTCCATTGAGTTTCATGTTGTTGGTTGTAGCCCATTTGTACATTTTGTTCAGATCTTGCAAACGGTCTACATCCTTTTGATTGTGTATTGCTCTGAAGATCCTTGTGTCATCTGCAAAACTGACTATATTGCTCGAGATATTATCATTTATATCAAGCACAAGGATGACAAATAGCACTGGGCCTAAGACTGTTCCTTGCAGGACCTAACTAAACACACTGCTTTCTTGTCCATGAACTCTGAAAAACTGTTTCCTATTTGTTAAAAATGCAGCAATCCATGAGCCTACTTTGCCTGATATCGACTGGAACGAAGTTTATGTACGAGTAGCAGTAACCCATGATCCACTTTGTCAAAGGCTTTACTAAAATCGAGGTAAACTGTGTCAGTCTCATTTCCTGGACAGCTAATATTGTTTGACAGGATTATATCATATGTGTCTACTGTCTAGTAGAGCAGACAGGCAGCTTCTACCTTCACTGAAGCCATGCTGTGTTTCATTCATGAACCGGTTATCTTCTAGGTGTTCAACTATTGAACATTTCAGGATCTGCTCAAATACTTTACACATGTGGTGCCAATGACACTGGACGATCATTTGAGGGCGCTTTCTTAATTCCGCCTTTTTGAATTGGCACAATGACAGCTGTTTTAACCATTCTTTTGTGAGTCCACCAGAAGTATTTTAATGGCAACAATAGTGATTTAACACATTTCTTCAGTAACACTGATGGCATATCTCTGGTCCTGCTGCTGTTGTGCTTGATATTAACGAGATCACTCTTTCTATGTCCTATTTAGTTACTTCTATTTTGTACAAAGTGTTGACCTCATTTGTAACTGTATAGAAGGCTTGGTAATCTATTATTTTCTTGACACCATGTGTTGAAAACACACTTTCATATTGATCCCTTAATATGATTTTATTGAAGTAATTCACTTCAGTACCCTTTTCATCTGTTAGTGATTCAATATTTTGAGTATTTTTCAGGAACTGTTTGGCATACCCTATCTGTAGAAATAACCAGGATTTATTTTGATCTTATCCATTGCCTATTTGTTCAACAGATAGAGCTTCCTCTTCCAGCTCTTTTAGCAGGGTTACCTTTGATTTCCAAGTTTTCTGGTATATTTTTATCCAGTTTATTTCTCCTTCTCATGAGGATTTCATGCTTTCTAATAGACAAGCTACATTTTTGTTTTTGTGCCCTCTTTATAGGAATATACTTTTCACACAGATCTTCCAGTTTTTATTAATGTATTAAAATTACAACCTGGATTATTACTCCCCCGGCCAATTATTCCAGTCAACTGCAGCCAATAAGTCATTTAGAACACTCCAGTTAGCTCTAGGAAAGTTGTGGATGGGGTGAAAGAGAGGAATATGAATTAGACAGATAAGTCACCGCGAACGAATGATGGACAATGGAGCAAACTTTTTATTGAGTGGACGCCGCGAGATGGAAAGCTTGCAAAAAAGGATACCAGACAGAAGGTAGAGAGACGAGATAGAGAAGTTCGCAGAAGTGATGCGGCAGAGGTTTGCGCAGTCGTGCGACTCATGAAATATAGTTTGGGAGAGGTCTTTGTTCAGCAGTGGACTCAAAATGGGTGATTGACTACGAAAGGCTGGAATTTTATGAAGATTTTTTTTTATATATAATTAATTGATAAACCAGAAACCTGGGAGAAATAATAAGTATGTCAAAACAGAATGTAAAATAAAATAAATTCCATCAAGAAAGAAAAGAAATTAAGAGAATAAGAAAGACAGGAATATTGAAGGACCGAGATGAAGGCTTGGCTTCGAACTTGAAGTTCGCGAGATTATATTGTTTTAGTTATGTTTTTGGTTGCGCTTCTCGCTCTGCATTTATTTCGCACGGTGTTTATGTTTTCAAATCTCAAAACACTATTTGTCATTTCGCCTGGAAATTAGTGAAAGGAAATTGAAGCAGTGTCCAACAGTAAAAGAAGCAATGAGGCATGTACTAAATATTCGTTCAAACATCATTTAACAAAGTCTAGTCAATTAAATGTATTGCACAATCAGAACGAAAGTAGTTACAATATTTAATTCATGAAAAAAAAACTTTAGTTAGGTAGCCTACACTAAGAAGGAATATAGTATAGGTCTTAGATAACCCTGCTTTAAGTGAATGCACAACAGTAACAGAATATATGTTAGAGATGATTTCAAAGTTAGGGAATAGCAATAGGAATGCAATACAAAATTGCTTACTCATAGACATATTTATTCTAACAGTTGCCCACAGACACAGTTGGGGCTTGATTTTTTTTTTTTTATCAAAATTCATTATCTTGCTCCGTAATACAATGTACATATTTATCACTCAGAATTTCCAGTTCTAGATCGTGGCATCGCTGTAATAGGAATGTTTTTAGTCCTTGTTCAATTTATCTGGGGTCTTAAAGTGGCAAGAGCACATTTCACAAATATTTTTTTATCATTTAATTGGACTGTTGTTTAAATATTCAATGTTGATCTGGGGTCATACTAAATGCTGTCCAGAGCCGTCCAATTCTAAATTAAGCCATCTTTTTTCATGATAATGCCTTTAAATGGTGTATTCTTCAATTTACAGCAAGTACAGTATACCTAATTTAAGCGAGTTTGGTTGAAGATGTAGCAGCTTCGTCAGTTGATTTTTCAAACATTATCGGGTTGGACGAGGAGAAGGCACTTACGAAAGCACTCCAGAGCCGTCCAATTCTAATTTAAGCCATCTTTTTTCATCATAATGCCTTTAAATGGTGTATTCTTCAATTTACAGCAAGGATACCTAATTTCAGCTAGCTTGGTTGAAGATTGATAAAGTTATCTGCACTGATACCAAAGACCAGCTTACCATCCAACTCAACTGTTGGCGGGCTGGACGAATCATAGCTGTGGTTGGTAATTTTGCAGAGGATAAAAACGTAACTTCTCTTTGATCAAATTACATGGAAACCACACATTATAAAGAAAATAGGTCAAATAATGCAACCATATTTTAATTTTTTATATAAAATTGTGCATTTGAGCAAAAACCGTCCTTGTTCGGGTTTTGTCGGTATTTAGTGAGTCGGACGGTATGCGCAGCTGTGGTGGGTAATTTTGCAGAGGCTAGAAACGTGACTTCTCTTTGATCAAATTACATCTAAGTCACACATTTTAAAGAAAATATGTCAAATAATGCAACCATATATACAGAATTGTGCATTTGAGCAAAAACAGTCCTTGTTTGGGTTTTGTTGGTTTTGTCGGTAATTAGTGAGACCCCCGACAGTTGAGTTGGATGGTAAGCTGGTCTTTGGTATTGGCGCAGATAACTTTATTAATCTTCAACCAAACTTGCTGAAATTAGGTATACTTGCTGTAAATTGAAGAATACACCATTTAAAGGCATTGTGATGAAAAAAGATGGCTTAATTTAAAATTGGATGGCTTTGGTCGGCTCTGGACGGTATATAGATATATTTTCAACTATTACATATGTCAAATGTTCAAGTAAGTTATGTCAATATTTCTAATACTTGGTTTTGCAGATCACATTTTAGAATTGTCAATTGAAGAGACAATGGATACGAGTCTGGTTTTTATTGGCAACCAGTGGAGAAATTAAATCAGAAGTTTTCTGTTATATTAATTTTTTCTAAGTTATGCAGTTGTATTCACTATAATTTGTATATTTTTGGAAGGTTATAATGAAGGCAGTGGTGAAGAGTCTAGGGGACTGATGATGGGTATTTGTACCTAGGTACAAGCACAAAATTTTAGAATTTGGTTTAACCCTTAAATTCTTGTTGCAAATTAAAGACCATTTCATTTGAAAAAAAATGCTCTTTAAATTTTTAATAGCTTGAAAAATAAGGGAGATACACTGTTGTGGGTGCATTGTTTTCCTAGTCATTTCTTTTGACCTACAGTCAACTCCCCGTTAATGTGAGGGTTACGTTCCTGGAGATGTCGTGTTAACGGAAAATAATTTCTCCATAAGAAATAATGGTAATAGTGGGGGTTACTTTCCTGGACAATAGGAAAGTCTGTCTATTTTTGGGATTTTATTACTAAAAATCCTGGACAAATACACTATTAATAAATTTGAAGGTTACAGAAACAATAAAAACACGCATTCTTACTATATTGGTATTTATTTCTTGTGCATGTAAACATTATGACGCATCACTACCATCACTGTCGCTTGCTGTGCTCCCGTCCCAGCCTCACTCCCCTCTCCTTCCTCACCCCGCTCTGCCTCCTCACTCTGTTCTCCCTCCTCGCCTCGCTCTGCCTCCTCACTTCCCTCTTCCTTGACTGTCTTTTTTTTTTAAAGAAATGGTGGAGTTTCGTCTGCGTCGTCTTTTTCTTCTTTTGATCTAACATCACTTTGTAACGGTTCAGCTCAGACATAACTTTTCTGGCCACTGTTGTACTTATGTTAATATTTGGATTTTGGCTGTCTCATCTACGAGTATATTAAAAATCTGCTTGGAAGTGTAGCCACCTTCTTCGATGATGGTCTTGAGGGTAGCCGGATACGTTTTGGTTGCTTCCACATCGGCCGATGCAGCTTCCCCAGTAATTTTGAGATTGTGGAAGCCATATCGTTTCTTGAACCTGGAGAACCACCAAGAACTGGCGTTGAAGGTCTTGGCTTTGTCTCTGTCTTCTTTATTCTCGCCTTGCACATCCTGGTAGAGACTTAAAGCTTTAGCTTGTATGATGGCCATGCTGATAGGGACATTATGCTTGTTTTGGTTTTGGATCAATTGTGCCAATAACTTCTCCATCCTCTCCATCTCCATGGATCTTTCTCGGGAATATTGTGAAGAGGAGGCTGATGTACCAGCAACAGAACTGGCTCTGATCTTGTCAGCATTCGCCCTGATGGTCCGCAAAGTGTTCTCATTCAGTCCGGTAGCATGAAAAATAACAGAAGTTCTTTCATCCCGATCATAACGATCCAACACTTCTAACTTCTTTTCTATGGTCACAAGTTTTCTTGAACTCTTTGCTGCACTCTCCTTTGGGGTACCAGGACGCTTGGGTGCCATAGTACACAAATTTATGTAACACAAAACTGATAAAATTGTTTATGAGTTCCACACACTGTGAGAGCTGGCTTCACATTGAGGACAAGAGGTAGAGAGCGGGAGTGGCGGAGTCAGAGTATCTCTCCTGCGCTCTGGCGGCGAGATATTCAACTACAGTAGGCTGGGAATTCAACTCGCGTAACATCGGACATTTCGTGTTATCAGAATACAGGTAAACGTCGACTTACGATGGCCGCGACTTACGATTGTTCGACTTTACGATGACGACGACGACGACGACGATATGATAATTTAACCCCTTCCATACGGTGCCGCACACGTAGGCGTCATGAGGAGCAAGTGGATTCGCGACTCTGCCATATCGGCGTCTTGATTATATTTATTGTAGTCGCCAGTGTTTTTACATTCTATCATATGTGCCTTGTATACCATTGTCTGTGGTTTTCAAAATTCGAGGGTGAAAGAGAGAACGATCGATATAAGCGGTGACTATATTTTATGATGCGAGTATTATTACGTCACGTCGTACGGCTGGCATTGGCTGCTGCCCGCGAGATTTAAGTACCGTACTGAAAATACATATTATAGTGTTTGAATATGGTAAAAAGGATAAAAATAATTAAATAAACTACTGTACATGTTTAATAGGCTATATTCAGTATCTCTGGTGGTTAATATACAGGTAGGCTAGGTACAGTGACCACGGAACAGAGTGGGGATCGACTTACGATGAGATCGTCTTACGATGGCTCTATCGAAACCTAATGCCATCGTAAGTCGACGTTTACCTGTATATAATAATAAATTTTAAGTCGTGTAAGATCGAAATCGTGTTAACAGAACTCGTGTTAACAGGGAGTTGACTATATTTGAATAGGTATGGCTCAGTTTGAATGCTAACAGTGTTCAGTGCGTGTGCAGGATTTTCAAGTTGTCTTGCTGTTCTCCAAGTGTATTTAAATGTGAATTTTGATTTTAGCTGTGGCAAATTATTTGTCCGAGTGGAAATCTAAAGGTAAGGAATCAATATATGAACTTTTAAATGTGATATTCATGTTTTTTAGCCTCTTTTCTCCTGAATATGAGCAACTTTGAAATCAATGGTGATGACATGGCTGTGCATTTGCTGCCGAAAAATGCCTACTCGACATATCAAGATTCTCTATTACTCTTGCTTGTTTACACATGTCAGAGATACTACTAGTTGTAGTAGTCATAGTATGTAGAGGGTGTTGTTGACAAATAGTACTTAAATCTTTATGGTATGAATTTTGACCCATAAAATCTTCACATGCCAAGTTGCATGTCAGTTGGGCCTGCAGTTTGGATTTTATGGGTGATTATCTCTAAACTGAAAATAATTGCCATGGCAACATGAAAGGTGTTAGTAAGAAAAGTTTAAAAGGAAGGCATTACATTGTTTTTGACATGTTCAGGTGATTTGTTAATCCATAAAATCTTCACATGCCAAGTTCCATGTCAGTTGGGGCAATGGTTTGGATTTTATTGATGATTATCTCTAAATTGACAATAGTTGGCATGGCAGCATGATAGGTGTTAGTAAGACTAGTATAAAAGGAAGGTCTTATATTGTTTTTGATATGTTCAGGTGATTTGTTGACCCATAAAACATTCACATGCCAAATAGAATGTCACATGGGCCAGGGATTTGGATTTGGATTTTATTGATGATTATCTCTAAATTGAAAATAGTTGCCATGGCAACATGATAGTTGTTAATAAGAATAGTATAAAAGGAAGGTCCTACATTGTTTCTGACATGCTCAGGTGATTTTTTGACCCATAAAACCTTCACATGCCAAGTTGAATGTCAATTGGGCCAGAGGTTTAGGTTTTATTGATGATTATCTCTAAATTGACAATAGTTTCCATGGCAGCATGATAGGTGTTAGTAAGAATAGTATAAAGGGAAGGTCCTACATTATTTTTGACATGCTCAGGTGATTTGTTGACCCATAAAACCTTTACATGCCAAGTTGCATGTCAGTTGGGCCAGTGGTTTGGATTTTATGAATGATTATCTCTAAATTGACAATAGTTGCCATGTCAACATGATAAGTGTTAGTAAGAGTAGTATAAAAGGAAGGTCCTACATTGTTTTAGACATGCTCAGGTGTTTTGTTGACCCATAAAACCTACACATGCCAAGTTGCATGTCAGGTGGGCCAGGGGTTTGGATTTTACGGATGATTGTCTCTAAATTGATAATATTGTAGTTGCCATGGCAATATGAAAGGTGTCAGTAAGAATAGTATAAAAGAAAGGTCCTACATTGTTTTTGACATACTCAGATGATTTATTGACCAATAAAACCTTCACATGCCAAGCTGTATGTCAATTGGGCCAGCAGTTTGGATTTATTGATGATTATCTGTAAATCAATAACTTAATTGTTGTCATTAAAATGCAAATTTGGTATGATGAAGATGTCCCGCATTGCTTGTTGACATGCTCAGGTGAATTGTTGACCCATAAAACCTTCATATGGCAAGTTGCATTTAAATTGATTAATGATCATCTCTAAATAAACAACATAATAGTTGCCATGAAAAGGCAAATTTGGTATGATAGAGATGTTCCACATTATTTTTGACATACTCAGGTGATTTATTGATCCATAAAACCCAGGTAATCCAAATTTCAATAAAATTTGACCAGTGGTTTAGAGTTTAAGTGTACTTTTTTACCAAAATCTTTACAAATTACCACCCTATTTCCTCTTTTGTTTTAGTAAAGTCTAGCCAAAAATTGAGGTTAAAAAAAAATGTATCTCCCTTATTTTTCAAGCAACTTAAAAATCTTAAAAAGTATTTTGTTTCTAATGAAATTGTCTTTCACATGCAATTTTTTTTTTTTTTTTTTTTCCCTGTACCTATCTATTCTGAATTTTTGGCTAGACTACCATAACAAAGTGTGAGAATAAAGGGTGGTAATTTGTAAAGATTTTGCCAAAGAAATACACAAACTACCACTGGTCCAGTTTTAATGAAATTTAGAATTCATGGGTTTTATGGGTCAACAAATCACCTGGGCATGTCAAAAACAACATGGAACGTCTGCATCATACCATTTGTATTTCCATGGCAAAGATTAAGTTGTCAATTTAGAGATAATCATCCATAAAATCCAAACCACTGGCCCCATTGACATGCCACTAGGCATGTGAAGGTTTTATGGGTCAGCAAATCACCTGAGCATTTCAAAAACAATGTAGGACATCTTCATAATTCCAAATTCGCATTTTAATGGCAACAATTAAGTTGTTGATTTAGAGATAATCATCAATAAAATCCAAACTGCTCCCCCAATTGGCATGCAACTTTGCATGTGAAGGTTTTATAGGTCAACAAATCACCTGAGCATGTCAAAAACAATGCAGGACCTTCCTTTTATAATGTTCTTACTGACACCTATCATGTTGCCATGGCAACTATTGTCAATTTAGAGATAATCCTCCATAAAATCCAAAACCCTGGCCCAATGGAAATGCAAATTGGTCTGTGGAGTTTTTATGAGTCAACAAATCACCTGAGCATACAGTCAACAAGGAAAGGCGGAAGAGAATCAAAGATGGGAAGGCCGTCATGTTTGACAAATACCAACCTGCTTTTGATGATTTCATGGACCAAATACATGGACATGGTCCATGACATAGAATACTGACCATATCATTAATAGTTATTTCATATACTTGCTAGCATAGTCATAGCTGGCTGTGTAATAGGCATAGCATAGCCTGTCCAACAACTTAAAACTCATACCATAACAATATAAATATTATTTTTGAATAACACCCTCAACAACTACTATTAGTAGTATCTCCAACATGTCATGTGTAAACAAATAAGACTAAGTATCAGAGGAAATCAGTGTGTCAAATAGGCATGTCCAGCATCAAGGCACAGCTATTGCATTACCAATGATCTTAAAGTTGTTAATTTCTGGGAGAAATAGGCTAAAAAACATGAATATCACATTGAAATATTCAGAAAACTAATTTGCCATGGCTAGTAACCAAATTTGTATATATATATATATATATATGTATATATATATATATATATTTTTTAAAGAACTGGGCATATACTTGCTGAACATCAAGACAATTTAAAAATCCTGCACATGCATTCAAACAGAGGCATACCCATTCAAATGGGTTGCAAAAGATGGCGGTGTAAACATTACATCCGCGATGGTGGCACCGTCTGTGGATTCGTGCATACCTATAAGATGGTCCAGTGAGAAGGATGACAGTTGTTTCCTTGCCACTGTCTTCATACTCCATTACCTTTTGCATTTCCATTTAGAGGTGGAACCTGAAGAGGCTGACACTTTGTGGACTAGGCCCAGGGTCTCTCTTTATTAACTTCATCTGTATTTCCTCAGACTTTGAATACTTAACTTTGAATAGTTAACAGTTAGTGACATTGAAATAGCCCAACACTGATACAATACTGACATCAGTTCACCTCCTTACAGTTGAAGTCTACTACTAGGTTTATATTATTACATTGTTCATTCAGAGTATATAATAGAAAATTAGTTTAATACACCATTTTTTATTACTGTGTGTGTGTGTACAACACTGAATGGGTCCCAGTGATTAGAGATACATTTTAACAACCACAATGCACTTTAATTCTAAGCCATCAACATTGGATCTCCCGATGTTGATGGCTTAGAATTAAAGTGCATTGTAGTTGTTAATATATATATATATATATTTATATATATATATGTATATATGTATATATATATATATATATGTATATATATATATATATATTAGTAGGACTAGATTGCCAATTATCAAGGAGCTATGGTTGTCTGGCAAGATAGACCAAGGGCAATAGATTGATTGATTTTCAGGACTAGAAAGGGTTGCAAACCTACCAACCTAATGATATTGTTTACATATTTTGGTGTAGATAATGTCCAAACAGTTTAATTCACTCAAAAGGTAGTAACAGGACAAAATGGCATTTAATCAATTGGTGTGCCATTTCACTTCTAGTCTGCTCCACAGCCGCTCATGGTGAATGCAAAATTTGTAATGAGGAATACATTAGGTTTGACAAGATTAAGTTGTCATATAAAAATAAAGATTTTTCATTATGACTGTAATGAAGGTAATTTATAGCTGGATATACTGCCCAGCCATAAAGTATTGGCCTTTTTCAGGAAGCTACATTTGAAGTAGTATGGTAGTGACATTTCTACAGGATATTCAGAGGTAAATATTGTATTATTGTAAGCTATGTTAGTATGCTAAGTTTTCATTGATTATCATATCCCTCTTTTATAGTAGCAGCACAGACAAAACAGAAATTAAATGGCGAGAATACGAGCGTGGCAGTTGGTATAGCTGGCGGCTGGGTAAGGTCGAGGAGGACGAGATTGTCACACCACAGAGCATTCTAAAGTAAGAATTGAGATTTTTTTTTTCCTTCTTCTTCCTTGAGTGATCAATCAACCTGTCTCCTCTTGTCTTTCTTGCAGAAACCCATACACAAAAGTGCATGGGCTAGTCCACAAGTCACTCAAGGAAGATATATTGTGTTGTCTAACGATTAGTGGTGTGGGGTATTGTAATATGAGGTGTTCTGTCCTCTGTGTGGTGGTTGGATCTAGGGCAGTTTGAATCTGGTATTTACCTAGTTTTACCTAGTTGTAATATATGGGAGGGGAGCTATGCTCGTGGTGACCCGTCTTTGTATCTCTCCGCATCAAGTTTTATCTTAAAATCTTGTATAGTGTTAGCACATACTGTTTTGTTGTCTAATTTGTTCCATGTATTTATCGCTCTGTGTGGGAAACTGTTCCTTTTCAAGTTTTTTCTATAACTATCCTTTTTCAATTTTTTTCCGTGTCCTCTTGTTTTACCGTTGTCCCACATTAATAGGTCGTTCCTGTCTAAAACTTCCATTCCTTTCATTATTCTGTAGATAGTTAGCAAATCTCCTCTTTCTCTTCTTTGTTCCAGAGTTGGTAGGTTAAATTTGGATAGTCTTTGCTCATATGTTAGTTCGGCGAGTGTCGGTGCTAGTTTTGTTGTCGCTCTTTGTAATCTTTCTAGTTTCTTAATATTCTTTTTGGTACTGGGTGTCCAAAGTGATGCTGCGTACTCGAGTTTTGGTCTTATTAGTGTAGTAAGTATTTTCCTTATCATTTCTTCGTCCATATAGGTAAATGCCACTTTGATTGCTCTCAATAAGTTGTAGGTTTCTCCGAACATCTTGTTTATATGCTTATCTGGTTTCATGTCCTTTCCAATCATCACTCCAAGATCTTTTTCATAGTTTGTTTTATTCATTTTTTCTTCCCCAATTCTGTAATCTTTTGATATTCTATTTTTACATGCCTGTTTTGTGTTGGTTTTATTTCAATGCTGATAATGTTCCAAGTGCAAACATGCCAGAGCCAGTTATTATTTGAAGAAGTGGCTATGAAAGATAGATGGAGTGTGTATTTCAAGGAGCTGTAGAATGTAGGGGAGGGAATAGGGAGGCCTTAAGGTAGCTGGAGATGCTAGGAGAGTGATAAGGCAAAAGAGGAGGGAAGGTCACTGTAAATGAAGCTGCTGACCCTGGTGTGGAAGTGTTGTGTCTTACTGCATTGCTTCTGACCTGGGCTTTGGACAAGAGACAGGAATGTCCCTTCATCCATGTGGACCAAGGATGAGAGGGAAACAGATGGGTCATCATGGGTGGGGGTTGATGCATGCCTTGGCTGTCCACCTCCCTTATAAAGGGGAAAAAGGCCTTGGTGTATAGATAGATAGATAGATAGCAAAAGAGGAGATATAGATAATATCACTGAACAAAATGAAAGCTATAAAAGCATTTGGGTTGAATGGTTGTTTTGTAGAAGGTATGGAAAAGGATGGCCATCTGACAACTGGTGACTACTCCCCTCATTATGCTAGCCAGTGACATGAATATACAGTAGAACCCTGTTTATTTGGCAAGCTCAGGGGAAAGAGGGTGCTGGATAGAGCATTTTGCCGTTGTTTTGAAAGATATTCTTATAAACACATGACAACAAAAGAAATATGAAAAACATTCACACATTTGTATTCACCAATCCAGATTGTAGAAGGCTTGAATATTGTATTTATTATAGAAGGCATTGTAGGCTATATTATTAAAGGCATTGTAGTTAAAAGCAAGTTCAAGGTCAAGGCAGTTTATTTACGTAATTCCCGGCCCTTTGCGTCAACTTAAACTGTATTATTTTAAAACTGATTAAGTGTATAGTTTATCTTTGAACTCCATAAGCCTAAAGTTCTTTTGTTGTGTTTTACATGGGGGTGGAACATCAGGTAAGTCATCTTCAGACTCAAACCCAATGAAGTCGATAAGAGGCTGCCTTTGGCTCACATGGAGGGCCTGGCTGTGGCTCATGTGAAGAGCGTGGCTGTGGCTCATATGAATGGGCAACCTGGCAACCCTGCTATTAGGGTGCCAATAGCCATCTAAGGCAACTTTTGAAAATTGTGATTTTTTCACCTACTTTGGTGGAATTCTCTATTGCGTTGACACTATTATGTGCAAAGTTTAAGGAGGACTGGTTAATATTTAGTGGTGGTGGAATGACTAAAATTTTCTATTCTTCCCACAGGTCATGGCTACCTGAAAAAAAGTGAGATTTGGTTAGTAGGACATAGCATCGTGTGCATAACCGGTGCCAAGCTCCCAAGCTGAGGAGATGCACTCCGCCGCTTTTTCTTTTATCACAAAGATAAAAAGAAAACCATTCCTGACACCGCTGCGTAGGTGGCCAAGGAAGTTTTGGACTTCTGGCTCCGAGCCCGGATTCCGGTGATGGCAGATTCGAGCATTAGGAGAACGATCGTTTACCTTTTTAAAGAGTGAAAGGTACTGCAGATAAGCAAGCGGAAAACAGGAGTCAAGCCCCGGGAGAAGCAGAAGGCGTTTGAAGAGTCTCCCGGACCTTCTGAACATCGCCCACGGTGATGTGCTTACCCTGATGATCATCAAGGATGACAAAGACTTCCTCATGGTGCAGCAGGAGAAGGAGAGACGAGGTTCCATGGCGGGGCATGACAAGAAGTTGGAAGCTGGGGTCCATCGACGAGAGACAACTGCTGCACGTGGTGGATGCGAATGGTCGCTGATGGCAGAGGAGACTGTGGAACTGGAGTCCTCCTTGTCCTCATCCTCCAGTCCAGTCCGCCCCTCCTCGACCTCCTCATCTGGTGACGAAGGAGCCTCATCGCCCAAGCAAGTGAGAATGTGGGTTACCAAGATGGTCATGTCCCCTGATCTAGTCGGCGTGCTGGATTGGACGGGGGTCAGCAGCCATCAGGATCTTCGAATTGTAGCCACAACGGCAAGTAGCTTGGGCCATGACGCCCAAGAACTCGTCCTTAACCCAAAGTCCATCCGAAAGGCAAGAGCCAAGTACTGGGCGTTGCTGGCGGGAGAAATCAAGGAGGCATTCATTCCACAGACTCCCCTCACCATCCACTGGGACAATAAAATCGTCTTTCAAGATGACGGATCTTGGGCCGACCAGCTCGCCATCATTGTCACCGATAAAGGTGTGGAGAAACTCATGGGTGTTCCAAAGCTGTGTGCTGGGACAGGCAAGGCTGCTGCCACAGCTGTCTTTGAGTGTCTGGAAGACTGGGGAATCAGTAATTGCATCATAGGGATGTGCTTCAATACCAGTGCAAACACTAGCAATATCAACGGAGCCTGCACCTTACTGCAGGAAAAGATGGAGCGACCCCTATTCTTGTTCACCTATTATCACCACATGCATGAACTTCTAGTTGAAAAGGCTTTTGCCTCGTACTTGGGACCCTCTTCTGGCTCTGAGATCAGCCTATTTTTGCGATTCAAGGAGTACTGGCAGTTCATCAATCATTCGGAAATCCAGCCTCTTTCTGACCTCCCTAAGACCTTGGCTGCCAAGATGGAAGCCATCATCGAATCCCTGAATACCAACATGATCCAGAAGCAGCCATGAGACGACTACAGGGAACTGGTGGAGCTCACCATCGCCTTCCTTGGAGGTGCTCTTCCCAAGATAATGATCCGGCACCCTGGTGCTCTCCACCAAGCACAGTGGATGGCACACATAATCTACTCCCTGAAGATGTTGCTGTTCAGAGAGCAGATCACCAGCTTGTTCATGCTGGGGAAGATCGCAGGCCTCAAGCACTTCTCCTTCTTCATCTCTGAGGTCTACGTCATCCGCTGGTTCGAGTCCGTGCTCCCCACCTACGCCCCGGCCAATGATCTACAACTCTGAAAGGACCTCCTGGGATACCATGATTCTTCTCTTGGAGAGGCATGCTTCAAAGTACTGAACCATCATTTCTGGTATCTGAGTGAACACCTGATCGGCCTGTCCCTCTTCGACCCGCGGCTCTGTCCTTCTACCAAACAAATCGTTGCCCAAGCCATCCTGTACTGAGAAGGAGCAGAGAAAGCCCCCAAATGAATCAACATTCCAGAAGAGAGTGTAACAACAGCAATGCTGTCTTCATTTGGCTCTAAGAGATCTCGATGCCTCCTGGATATTCTCGGTATCTTGCCAGACTTCCTTTCCACAAATCTGTGGAAGTGGGAAGAGAAGACATTTGGTGATGCCTGCTGCCTCATACAAGGAATATGTGTGGCCAACAACACGGCAGAGCAAAGGGTGGCTTTGATGCAAGCGTTCAATCTTTGCCTGACAAAAGACGAGGAACAGCACCAATTCCTCCAGGTCATTTAAGACCACTGCCGCTGCCAGCCCAGCACCTCTTCCAAGGAGACCCTTCCCTGGCCAGCATGGCGACAATGAGTGGGGTGGTCTCCCATGATGCCCCTGCCACCGAGGGGCTAATACTGTGTGTGGGCAGTGCAGGGGGACCAGCAGGCTGCTGAGGGTAGGAAAATTTTGCCAAAAAAGGGCAGAATATTGCCCTGAAGCACTCAAAAAGATGACTTCCCTTACATAGCTGAAGGTGGAATTACAAAATCATCATCTGCCACCATAAATATCACCCAACCATGCTGAAAATCTGCATGCAGTAGTTTCTCAGTATAATGCAGAATCCCAATAAAGTATGATAACAAAAAATCAAATTTTTTATGTTTATTGGCACCCTACCTGCTGTGTGTGAAAACAGTTTAACAGCCAGCATCACCTGGCAGCATGGGTGATTTAAACATACATGTTGGTACATTTTTTTTTTTTTTTCATTTTTTTTTTTTTTTTTACTATATTTTTAGCTGGTAAAATTTTGCCATTGTTTTGAGTGTGCCGCAGTTCAGAATACCAGATAAATGGGGTTCTACTGTACTTCCACTGATACAACATACAACAGTCTAATGTTTTCTCCTATATGGGAAATATCTGGGGATCATTGCTGGGCTACGGTGGGGCTGTGGATTTTCATTGAAACTGGAGGTAATAGTTACTACTACTACTATCTGTATACCAATGCCTCTTCTCACTTATAAGGGAGGTAGCCAGCTAAGGCATGCACTCATTCCAACCCATTCCACTTCTATCCACCACCAATTTGTTTCCCTCTCATCGTAGTTCCTCAAGGATGAAGGGTCATCCCGGTCTCTTGCCCACTGCCTGTGTCAGAAGCAATGTAGTAGGGCACTAAACTTTTGATTTTTAACCCCATGATTAACTCTTTTTCTGTGGTGATCACATTATCAAGACATCATTACAAGATTAAAAAAATTGCATTATTATTATGTCTATATTCATGATTTGATAGCATGCTCATGGGTCAATTTTCATCAGATGGGTACTTTTTCAGGTCAATAGAAAAGATAAAGACAAAAAAATACACACTGATTGCACATGTGAAAGGGTCGGAGGATTTGATTTATTTGCATCTCGTGATTGAGAAGAGAAGAAATGCAACAAGAAGGCTAGATAAAAAAATGATCAGAAGTCGATTTAAGGTGAGTCCTTTTTGTTTTGCTCACTTTAAATTTCCTTGACAGGAAAAACTTCACTGATGATATTTTGTTAAAATAAAAAAAAAAAATGTCAGCAACTGTTCCAACACATTATAAGAAACTGATGAATTGTGGCAGTAATCTCACTTCCCTGCTGACCAGTTTCTTGCGAGATATTTGTTTGATGCCACCTTAGTCAGTGTATTTGGGGGAACCCTACATATCTATAGGATACCCAGTGGCACATGCCGTTGTTATGGCAGTACCTTATATATCAATGAGGAATTTCCCTGTTTGGTATGAGGGATGTGCCAGTTAGCAGTGGATCCTGCGATTGTGTGTGTAAGCTACTCTTTGCCTTATCTTTTGTACAAAGCCTGGTCGATGTGTGTGACCCTGCTGAGATTTTCAGCTCTATTGACATATATCTTGTAGACTTTAAGATACTCAGGCCTATCCACCACATCAAGGTGTCAACTCTCTGATAGGATGAATTAACCATTGCCAAATAAACAAATGGAGGAAGACTATTACGTCTGGGCATATTTGTGTGCAGTGTAGATATGAGACAAATTGAAATGCACCAGAGGAAGGGAGAGGTATTGCATTGTATTCTTGGTGTTTTGTCCAGTCTGTCATGTCTAGGTAATTTCAGCAGACACCCAATTATGTTGCACTGGAATATCCTTTGGAGTTCTCTTGAAGAGGCATTTCAGTAGCATGTTGTCTTCTCCACTCGCATCCTTTCCTTCTGTTTTCCCTCTTCCTCTTCCCTTAGTTTCTCTTCTCTTTTCTTCTCTTTCTTTCTCTTTTCTATTACCTTCCCAACCCTTCCCTTTCCTTCTCTTTCCATCTCTTTTCCCTTTTTCATCCCTTCTTTCATCATCACCCTTCCTTTCTCTTTTCTTTCCTTCTTTCAACCTTTATCTTCTCTCCTTTTCTTTTCCCATCTTCCTGCCATACAGGCACTGATTGTATTGATTGTATAAGTTTTATGTAGCTAATATTTTAGAGAATATAGTGACTAGTCACATAGCATTCTTAGATTAGTGAAATTAGACTGATACCTCCCATATCTGAACCTCCATTAACTGAACCACTGTTTAAGATGTGGCAACATTCCCAATATGTCAGATTGCAACATTAGAAACTAGGATTCTGGATCTTGTCTGTGTTCTTTCTGTTTACTATACAAAGTCCACTTGTCAAAACGTAATGTCCATGTCTATCTGTCTATGTGTACAGTATATCTTTATGCTTTTCCTGCTCTATAACTTTGTTTCATGTCTGTTTTCCCTTTCAGGTGGCAATTTGTCATAGTGACAATATAATTTTTGCGCACCGGAAGTTGACCCAAGACTGTCAGCAAATCATCATGTCAATATGTCACTGCGAGGAATTGAATGTTTTGCGTTTGATGGGCAGTTATCCCAAGAACCTACTGGAACTACACAGAGGTGCCAAGCAGAAGGGGTTACTTGAAATGGAGGTACTTTAGTATAGTAGTTTTTGGACTCAATTGCAGTATGTAGACATTCTTAGAGATGCACATTATTATCATTATCAGGGATTGTAATATGTCACCATGTCTGTTCAGTCAATCTATTGCCCCAGGTCTCTCTTGTGGGCTTCAGATGAAAAAGAATATGAGGATGGTTTGGGCATATAGAAAGAATGAGTAAAGAACGATTTGCAAAATTAATGTGAAGGCATAGGTAAATGGAGTAAACTAGAGGGGTAGACTGGGAATGAGATGGATGGACAGGGTGAAAGGGGCTTTGGAAGCAAGAGATTCTGTCAACCAGGAACAGGAGAGGGCAAGAGAAAGGTGTGAGTGGAGAGTGGTTTTTAAAAGGGATATGTAACCCAAACAAGTTTCCTTTTGTTTGCTTTGTATTTTTTCATGGTCATTCCTGTCTCCCACCCACAGGGCAGTGGGTGGTGGGAGACAGGGGTGATGCTTCATCCACAAGGAACTAAGATGGAAGGAAAACAAATGGGTGATGGATGGGAGTGGGATAGGTAGAGGTGAGTGGGTGTGTATTGCCTGGCTACATCGTTTGTAAGGGGGGAAGAAACCTTTGGTATGTAGATAGAAAGATAGCTAAGAGAGGGTGATTGCCACGGATTGAAGTGAGAAGGGGGGGTAAACCAGCTTCTGTTGGGCCCTGCCATGGAGTTGCTGTGTCTTGCTGCATTGCCTCTGACCTGAGCAGTGGGTGGGGGGATGGGGGCATAGATGACCCATCATCTTGGAGGAACTGAGATGGGAAGGACACCGAATGAATATTAGAATGAGTGGGATTGGTGAAGGGTGGGTGTTAGCTTTGTTTTAGTCATCCCACTTATATTGGGGAAAGGGCCATTTAGTATATATGTATGTAAAATGTACCTTGGAAGAAGGAAAGTTTTAATTCACAAACTTCTTTTCAGAATATGAAATTTGAACATAATGTTCATAAGCAGCTGGAAGATATGCATCCCCTAGATGAAAACTACTTTCCGCTAAAGAGAAAAATGTGCCCTGAAGTTAAACATGCCAACAATGTATTGGGACCCAATCCCAAGCGAATTCCCCACCTGAAGAGGGCCACACTGAATTGTGCAAGTGTTCATTCTTCAGTTATAGATGGCTCATCCAGAGAGAACATAGAATATAGGTTTAAATTAATTTGTGTGGAGTTCCGAGCTGAATCAATATTTCATTTGTACCATAGTATCTGTGAACATGGTGTCACAGATGAGGTACCAGTGTGGCTTGCAGATTTGAGACAGTGTGGCACCACGCACAGACGAGTTTGTTATCAAGAGGAAAACTCATAGTTGTAAACTTTTTTTTTTTTTCTAAAGAACTGGAAAATAATTGGATTTGCTGTACATATAAGAATGAATGAGAACTTTGGTCTGTGCATTTGTCAGTTATCAATTTACTGGTGTGTAAATAGGTTTCATTTGTTTGATTTTAATTCTCAGATATAATATGTTACCCAGACTTATGTTTTTCTTTTCTCTCTCCTTTTTTCTTCTTTCATTTATAAAGCCAAAATGTCTTAAATATTTTTTCATTTTTTTCTTTCATTTATAAAATCAAAATGTCTTTAACATCATACATATACCAATGGCTTTTCCCCCCTTAGAAGTGAGGTAGCCAGAGTCAAAGACATAAATCCACTCCCACCCAATTCAACCCCACATACTCTCCCATTCACCACCTCTCCCTCCATCTATTTTTGGCTCTTCCTTGATGATGGGTCTTTCCTGCATTTCACCCACTGCCCTGGGTCAGAAACATTGTAGCAAGACACAGCACATCGTCAGCAAGGCTGCTTCATTCAATTGGTGACCCCCCTTCTCCATCCCCCTCATGCAGAAAAAGGGAAGATGGGGAGAAATCCCTTCAGGCTGCATCAAAATATCATTCACACATACTCCTCCCCATCCCCCACCCACTCCTTCCCTGCATTATAGCATCATCCATACACAACCATTCTCCACTCACCCCTATCTTCTGTCTTCTCCCTTCCTTCCTCAACAGACATTCCCCTCTTTTTCAATGCCCCTTTTATCCCACCCATCCACCTCGCCCTTGGTCGCCCCCTCATGTTCACTCCCTCCACCTCCACCTTCCATACCTCTTTTATTAATCTTTCTTCATTCTTTCTATATGTCCAAACCATCCCAATACTCTTTGATCAACGCTATCTCCCAACTACCTTTCCACTCCTGCTCTCCTCCTTGTCTCATCTCTTCATTTCTCACTATTTAGCCTAGTAACCCCTACCATACTTTCCAAGCATTTCGTCTCAAATACATTTAAACTCTTTTCTTATGCTTCTTGTTTCTGCCTCATACAGTGTTGTCAGCACAATCACTCCTTAAAATCTCTTTAGCATCTATTCACAAATGTCTTTTTCAGTACACTTTTTAATCCTCCAAGGCATGCTTCTCTCAATCTATATTCTACCTCCACCTGCACTCTTCTCCTGCCACATTTGTACCCAAATATATAAAATTATCCACTTCCTCCAGTCTCTCTCCCTTAATACTCACTTCCAAATTGCTGCCACATTTTCCCCTTGTAAATCTCATCACCTTACTTTTATCCACATTTATCTTCAACTTCCTTCTTTTGCACACCTTCCCAAACTCTGTCACTAACTTCCTTAATCCCTTCTCTGATCCTGTCACAATGGTAGTGTCATCAGCAAACAGCAACTAACTTATCTCCCACTTTTCTCCATTTTCTTTAACCATCTCCAATCCCCGACCCATTACCCTTGCATTTATCTCTTGCACCACCCCATCCATGTAAAATTGAACAGCCAAGGCAGCATAACACATCCCTGGTGAAGTCCCACCTTTACTTCAAACCACTCACTCTCTCCATTTCTAATTTTAACACATATGCCAAAGGCTTTTTCCCTTTACATGGGAGGTAGCCAAAAAACAAAGGCACAAAATCCACTCCCACACATTCCATCCCCACATACTCTACTCCCATCCACCCCCCTCCCTCCCTCTTATCTTGGCTCCTCCTGCATGTTGCCCACTGCCCTGGGTCAGAAGCAGTGTCGCAAGATACAGCATATACACAGCAAGGCTGCTTCATTAAATTGGCGACCCTCTCCTTCCCCTCATGCATAAATGGAGAAGATGGGGAGAAATCCCTTCGGGTTGTGTCAATTTATTTTTCACACATACTCCCTCATCCCCCATCCCCAACCCCCCTTCATGCATCACAGCATCATCCATACACATTCTCCATTTACTCCTATCTTCTGTCTTTTCCTGTACTTCCTCAACAGACATTCTCCTCTTCCCCAATGCCCCTTTTACCCCATCCAGAGTTTGAGAAGGTGTGTGAAAGAAGGAAGCTGAAGATAAATGTGGGCAAAAGTAAGGTGATGAGATGTACAAGGGGAGAGAGTGACAGTAGGCTGGAAGTGAGCATTAAAGGTGAGAAACTGGAGGAAGTGGATAGTTTCAGATACTTGGGTGCGAATGTGACAGGAAAGGGAGGAGTGGGGGTGGAGGTAGAATGTAGATTGAGAGAAGCGAGTAAATGCCTTGGTGGATTAAAAAGTGTAATGAGAAATAGACATCTGGGAATGGATGCTAAGAGGTTATATGAAGGAGTGATTGTGCCAACAGCAATGTACGGGGCAGAAACATGGAGCATGAGAGAGGAAGAGAGAAGGAGTTTGAATGTGTTTGAGATGAAATGTCTGAGAAGTATGATAGGGGTTACTAGGCTAGATAGAGTGAGAAATGAGGAGGTGAGGAGGAGAACAGGGGTGGAAAAGGAGCTGGGAGATAGGGTTGATGAAAGAGTATTAGGATGGTTTGGACACATGGAAAGAATGAGTGAAGAAAGATTAGTGTAAGAAGTGTGGAAGGCGGAGGTGGAAGGAGTGAATATGAGGGGGCGTCCTAGGATGAGATGGATGGATGGGGTTAAAGGGGCTTTACAAAAGAGAGGAATGTCTGTGGAGGAAGGATGGGAGAGGACAGAAGATAGGGGTGAATGGAGAAGGGTTGTGTATAGATGAGGCTGTGATGCATGAGGGGGAGTGGGGGGGGGATGGGGGGTGAGGAAGTATGTATGAGAAAAAAAAATTGACGCAACCCGAAGGGATTTCTTCCTGTCTTCTTATTTCCTGCATGAGGGGACGGAGAGGGGGGTTGCTGAATTAATGAAGTGGCCTTGCTGCGGATGTGCTGGGTCTTGCGACACTGCTTCTGACCCAGGGCAGTGGACAGGATGCAGGGATGACCCGTCATCCAGGAGTTGCCATGATAGGAGGGTGGAGGGGAGTGGAATATATGGGAAATGAAATGGATGGGAGTGATTTCTATGCCTTTTTCTTTATGGCTACCTCCCTTGTAAGGGGGAAAAAGCCTTGGTATATGTATGTATGTATGTATCCATCTCATCCTTGGTCACACCCCCCATGTTCACTCCTTCCACCTCTGCCTTCCACACCTCTTTTACTAATCTTTATTTATTCTTTCCATGTGTCTAAAACCATCCCAATTCTCTGTCATCAACCCTATCTCCCACCTCCCTTTCCACCCCCCACTCCTCCTCACCTCCTTGGTTCTCACTCTCTCCAGCCTAGTGACCCCCATCATACTTCTCAGGCACCTCATTTAAAACATATTTAAACTCCTTCTCTCTTCCTCTCTTATGTTCCATGTTTCTGCCCCATACAGTGCTGTTGGCACAATCATTCCTTCATACAATCTCCTTTTAGCATCCATTCCCAAATGTCTATTTCTCATTACACTTTTTAATCCCCCAAGGCATTTACTTGCTTCTCTCAATCTACATTCTACCTCCACTGCCACTCCTCCCTTTCCTGCCACATTTGTACCCAAGTATCTAAAACTATCCATTTCCTCTAGGCTCTCCCTTAATACTCACTTCCAGTCTGCTGCCACTTTTTCCCCTTGTACATCTCATCACTTTAGATCATGCCGTTTGGATAAAATCAGGACTATAGAATGCTAGAAACAAGCATTTTAGTGTTCTAACTTCTTCTAAGTTAATTTTTCATGCATGACATAAAAACTAAAGAAATCTGAAGCCTTCTTGAGTAGTGTATTTAGAGTTGTTTAATGATGGGAAGATAGGGAGGCTTTGATTATGTCAATGGGGTATGCCAGGAAAATGACTGTCATTGGAGAAGAAAATTATGGTGCTTAAAAAAAAGGAGAAACAATATTGAAAAAGATGGAAGCTGTAGGTTGTCATCTGAAATGTCTGATAAAGGGATAAGTAGGTGTAGCGGAATGGCTTGGAGATTGAGTAATGTGTGCCTTAAGGAAGAAAGTCCCGGTGAACTGGAGGAGTGAATGTGTAGTTCCACTATGACAAAGTATGCAGAGGCATTATGGAATGTGTTGTTGATATATGGGATAAGGAGAAGTCTGTTGAAGACATTCAGATGTTTTTACATGATTTGTAGAGATTGTGTGAGGGTAGGGAATGAAGAAAGTGAAGTTTGGGCTGTCTTGGGATTGTGTAATATCATAGTTGTTGTTGTTGTTGTCGTTCCTTAGACTGTCTGTCCGAGCAGTCCCGTCTCCCCAAGGAATGCCATAGCCGAAACTGGGTTTTCCCACAAATCCTTTATAGAGCGTATGTTGTGTTGTTTGCGTGCATGATTGTGTATAATGCAGTCTTCCATTATGTGTTGTATGGTATGGGGTGAAGTGTTACATCCTGGGCAGCTGTTCACAATGCGGTCATCCAGCCTCTTCTGGTAGCTTAGAAGTGCTGGGTGGTGACCGCACCGCAGTCTGGCCAAGTGGACTCTGTCCTTTCGTGGGAGAGAGGATTCAGAAGGGTGGATATCAGGGGGTCTGGCATGCAGCAGTGTGTTGTCTTTCAGTGTGTTAATGGAGCGGTGAGTGATATGATTATGAATATGTTTCCGGAGGCTGGTATTTGGTGGTTGTGGAGGAAGAGAAGAGAGTATCTGTGTGTGATAAAGGTCTTTGGGTGTTGTTTTAATGTTTCTTGGTGTGTGTGGGTGTTCTGCTATGTAGTGTAGCGGGTGTAATGTGTTTGTGGTGGCTGCGGCAAGTGTTTGTGTGCTTCTCATGTCGAGGTGGTCCTTGACTTTGAGGACTTTTGTTTCATGGTGTAAATGGTCTGTAGGTGTTGTATTTGTGCAGCCTGTAATTGTTTTTAGGGCTTTGTTTTGTATGATTTGAAGGGTGTTGTGGTCTGTCTCACTGAGATTAGGAGCCCACGCAGGACTCGCATAATTCACTGAGTGTATGCATTGTTTGTATATTGTTATATTAGTTTGTTTTGTCCAAATGTTGTTCCAGTGATTGACTTAAGTGCGTTAAGTCTAGGTGTGCATTTGTTTTTTATGTTTGTGATGTGTTGTTTGAAAGACATGGATGTATCGTATGTTACACCAAGAATTTTCGGTGTGTTTGTGTGTGGTATTAGAGTGTTGTTGATGTAGAGATGAGGTATGTATTTGTGTTCTTTTGTCCAGTTGGTGAGAAGTGTTGCTGTAGATTTGGTTGGAGCTATTTTGAGTCTGTTTGTGATGAACCATGTGTTGAGTGTGTCAAGGTATGGCTGGATTATTTCTGCAGCTTTGTCTGTGTTACGATGTGTGCATGTGATTGTTATGTCGTCTGCGTAGGAAGAGATTTGTATTTCTGAGGTGTCTGGCGTGGGTAAGTCATTAAATAGTGTGGGGGATAGAACTGAGCCCTGTGGTACTCCGTTCTTAATGTTTCTGATGTGCGATGATTGGCCATTATATGACACGTAAGCATTCCTACCTGCCAGATAATTGGCCAGCCATCTTTTGGTGTTATTGTGCATGTCTGTGTTATATATTTTATTTGTTAGGTTGTGGCGGGGGATAGCATCAAAAGCTTTACTAATGTCTAATGTTATAAGAAGTGTTCTTTGGTGGGGCCTATCTGAATTGATGCCATCTAAAATTCTTTGTGTGAGGTTTGTCAGAAGAGTGTTTGTGGAGTGTAGTGGCCTAAAACCGTGTTGTGAGTCAGCAAGGGGAATATGTGGTGTGACAAGTTTAAGTATTAGGCGTTCAATGACTTTAGAGGGGGTGCAGAGAAGTGTGATTGGACGGTGCGATGTTGGGATTGTTGGGTCTTTGTTCGGTTTTGGAATGGTGATTATTTTACCATGCTTCCAGATGTCGGGTATAGTGTTGTGTGAATAGCTGTAGTTTGCAATGTTTGTGAGTGCGTGTATACCTTGTGGTCCAATGTGTTTTAGGTGGATGTTGCTTATGTTATCAGGGCCACAGGCAGATGAGTGCTTGAGACTATGTATTATGAGTTTTGTCTGACTGTCTATGAAGGGTATATAGTCTGAGTCTGTGGGAAAGTCTTTCTTACGTCGAATGGTGCGTCGGTCATCAGGGTGAGAAGTGAGATGGCTTGTCTGTGCAAAATGACGTATGAGTGCGTTTGCTTGTTGTCTGTTTGAGGGTAGATTATCTGTTGTTGTGATTATTGCTGCGTGAGAGCGTGTAGTGTTACTGTTGGATAGTGTAATGCTGTTGAGTGTTTTGTACAATTTGCTGGTGTTTGTTTTGTGATCAAGTGTATTGATAAAGTTTTGCCAATTTTGTGTTTTTTGTTCATGTATTTTATTGGCAATCACAGTGTTTAGTGTTTGTATTTGGTCTGCTATGTTTTGAGGGATAGGTGTGGGGGTACCATGTTTAAGTGTGTCACGTTGTCTGATGAGGCTTTGGATTTCTGGTGTGAAGTTGGGGTTGTGTGATTTTCTGTTGCCTCTAGGGATGTATCTCTTGTCTGCATTTTGTATGATTGTATTAAAAGTGTGCACAGCATTGTTTATGTTTGTGATTGGTGTACTGTTAAGTGTTTCAAAATGTTGTTCAGGGTGTATAATGGGTAGAATGGTAAGGAAGGTTAATGCAAAGGTGCTAGGCAGATGTTTGGAGTTGTTTAGCGAAGATGGCACGTGGTTGTGGCCAAGGCCATCACCTTTGCCCTATGTACTTAGATTGTTGGAAACATCACTGTTGGGAATAGGAGAAAAGGGCAGGATTCAAACCCACTTCTAAGTTAATGAAAGACCAGCATGCTACTGATTATATCACCAATAAGAATGTAGGGAATTGAGAGGTGGGTCTGTTGTATGTGGATGACACTACATTTGTGGCTGAGTCAGAAGACAGACAAGCAGATGATGGCAAGGTATTGGAATGTGTATGAGAGATGAAAGTAAATATAGGCAAGAGTAAGGTGGCAAGATGTACTATGGATGGTGGTGGTAGTGGGTTGAAGGAAGTGTTTAAGAAATACGGTTAGGGTTATGAGGATGGATAGGCAAGTAAATGGTTTGGGTTGTGAGGATGGATAGGCAAGTAAGTGGTTGGGGTTATGAGGATGGATAGGCAAGTAGATATAGGTTGAAGAAAGTGTTTAGGAAATAGGGATTGGGGTTATGAGGATGGATATAGAGTTAGTAATATAGAAGTGATGCAGAGAGTGGGGATGGAAAGAGCTGGCAAATAAGTGCTGAAATAGCCTAGGTGTTTAGAAAAAATGAGGAATGACTAGCAAAAAAGTGGAAAGTAAATTAATGGAGTGAACTTAGGGGAAAATGGACAGGTTGAAAGGGGCATTGGATGCCAGAAGAATGTTGAGCAAGAAAGAGAGTGTAAAGGAGAGGGATAAATGGATGAAGAAGTGACAGTCTTAAGCAATGGTTATTTTGTTTGCTCTACAATTTTCTTGAGTGGATGAGTAGAGGTGGGAAGGTCACCATATATTGAAAGGGTGGGGATAAACCTTCTCTAGCTGTTAGGTTCTGCTTTAGAAGTGCTGTGTCTTGCTGCATTGCCTGTGACCTGAGAAGTATGGCAAAGGACAGGAATGACCTTTCATCCTTGAGGTGCTAAAATGGAAGGGACAGTCAGTGGGATTTTGAATGGGTGGGTTTATGCTTTGACTTGGCCAACTCCCCGTGTAAGGGAGGGAAGGCCTTTTGGTGTATGTGTGTGTGTATTTACCTAGTTGTATTATATGGGAAGGGGAGCAATGCTCGTGGTGACCTGTTTTTGTATCTTGCAAATGAAGTTTGTTCTTAAATTCTTGTATTGTGTTTGCACACACTATTTTTTCATCCAATTTGGTCCATATATCTATCACTGTGTGGGAAGCTGTTCTTTTTCAGGTCTCTTCTGTAGTTATCCTTTTTGAGTTTCGTTGCATGTCTTGTTGTTGTTCCTCTGTCCCATTTTAATTGGTCCTCTCCATCAAGGCTTTCTTTACCTTTCATAATTCTGTAGATGGTTAGTAGGTCCCCTTGTTCTCTTCGTTCCAGGGTTGGTAATTCCAGTTCAGCCAGTCTATGTTCATATGTCTTTGTTGTTGCTCTTTGTATTCTTTCTAATTTTCTTGTATTCTTTTTTGTACTGGGTGATGTGTGGAAGGCGGATGTGGAGTGGGTGAACATAAGGGGGCGACTTGGGATGAGATGGATGGATGGGGTGAGGGGGGCTTTGGGGAAGAGGGGAGTGTCTGTTGAGGAAGGACAGGAGGGGATGGAAGATGGTTGTATGTGGATGATGATGTGATGTAAGGGGTGGGGTGGGGGGATGGGGGTGGGTGTGAGAAAGGTTTGATGCAGCCTGAGGGGGTTTCTCCCCATCTTCTCCTTTTCTGCGTGAGGGGACGGAGAGGGAGGGTCGCTGATTTGATGAGGTGGCCTTGCTGTGGATGTGCTGTGTCTTGCGACTGCTTCTGACCCAGGGCTTTGGACAGGGTGGAGGGATGCCCAGTAAATTTGGAGGTGTCACGTTGGGAGGGTGGGTGGAGTGTGTAGGGGATGGAATGAGTGGGAATGGTTTTTGTGCCTTTGTTTTTTGGCTACCTCCCTTGTAAGGGCCTTTGGTATATGTACGTATGTACTGGGTGAACATATTGGTGCTGCATATTCCAGTTTTGGCCTTATCAGTGTTTGTAATATTTTCTTAATAATTTCCTTATCCAGGTATTTAAAGGCCACCTTTATTAATCTCAACAAATTGTATGTTTCTCTGACTATTTTATCTATATGTTTATCTGGCAACATATCTTTGGTGATGATTACTCCTTGGTCCCTTTCAGAATTTACTTTCTTTACTTCTTTTCCATCAGTTTTATACTGTGCTGATATTCTCTTTCTTTTTCCAAATTCAATTATACTGCACTTCTTGATGTTGAATTCTACCTCCCATCTCTTGCTCTACTCTGAGACTTTGTTCAGATCACTCTGTAATGAGTTACAGTGTGTGTGTATTTACCTAGTTGTATTTTACGGGAAGGGGAGCTATGCTCGTGGTGTCCCGTCTTCATATCTCATTTTATCTAAACTATTTTTAAATTCATGTATTGTTTTTGCACACACCACTTTCTCATCTAACTTGTTCCAGCTGTCTATTACTCTGTGAGGAAAGCTGTTCTTTTTCAGATCTCTTCTGTAGCTGTCTTTCTTGATTTTCTTTCCGTGTCCTCTTGTATTTCTATCATCCCATTTTATCAGATTCTCTCTATCAATAATTTCTATGCCTTTCATGATTCTGTAAATAGCTATCAAATCTCCTCTCTCTCTTCTTTGCTCTAGTGTCTGTAGTTCAAGTTTTGCTAGTCTCTCTTCATATGATAGTTTTGAAAGTGTTGGTGCCAATTTTGTAATTGCTCCTTGTATTCTTTAACTTTTTTTTATACATTTTTTTGTACTTGGTGACCACATCGTTGCTGCATATTCCAATCTTGGTCTTATCAGAGTGATTAGAGTTTTCTTTACCATTTCTTCATCAAGGTATGTAAATGCCACTTTGATTGTTCTTGTTAAATTATAAGTTTCTCCAAAAATCTTATTTATATGTTTCTCAGGTGACATATTATTCATAACAATGACTCCCAGGTCCTTCTCATTTTCTACTTTTTTTATTCCTTCTTCTCCCAATTTATATGATCCTGTTATTCTGTTTTTGCTTTTTCCAAATTCCATTATACTACACTTTTTAGAGTTGAACTCCATCTCCCACTTCCTACTCCATTCCTGTACTTTATTCAGATCACTCTGTAGTGACTCACGATCTTCTTCCGTGTTCACTTTTTTTTAATAGTTTTGCATCATCTGCAAAGAAGCTCATATAACTTTCAATTTCTTCATCCATATCATTAATATATATAGCAAACATTATTGGGGCCAGAACTGTTCCTTGTGGAACACCGCTTATTACTTCATCCCATTTTGAGTGTTTGTCTCTTATCACTACTCTCATTTTTCTTTCTTGCAAAAAGTCTTCCATCCATTTAAGCAGTTTGCCCTGTATTCCTCTTTCAGTTTCTAATTTCTTAAGCAACTTCTTATGTAGTACTTTGTCAAAAGCTTTTTTTTAGGTCTAGAAATGCACAATCAGCCCATCCATGTGTGTGTGTGTGTGTATACACACACACAGGTTCTACTGTATACATATACATCCCTGTATATATATATATATATATATATATATATATATATATATATATATATATATATATATATATATATATATATATATATATATATATATATACATATATATACATACATATATCAAAGGCTTTTTTCCCCCCTTATAAGGGAGGTAGCCAAAAAGGCATACTCCCACCCATTCCCTCCCTATCCCACTCCACCCTCTTCCCTCCCCCTATCTTGGCACCTCCTGGATGACGGGTCATCCCTGCATCTTGTCCACTGCCCTTGGTCAGAAGGAGTGTTGCAAGACACAGCATATCCACAGCAAGGCCACTTCATTAAATCGGAGACCCCCCTCCGTCCTCTCGTGCAGAAAAGGAGAAGACTGGGAGAAATTCCTTCGGGCTGTGTCAAATTTTTCTCATACATACTCCCTCATCGCCCATCCCCCACCCATTCCACCTCATGCATCACATCATCCATATACAACCATTCTCCATTCACCCCTATCTTCTGTCCTCTCCTGTTGTTCCTCAACAGAGATTCCCCTCTTCCCCGAAGCCCCTTTTACCCCATCCATCCATCTCATCCTAGGTTGACCCCCTCATGTTCACTCCTTCGACATCTGCCTTCCACACCTCTTTTATTAGTCTTCATCATTCATTCTTTCCATGTGTCAACACCATCCCAATACTCTTTCATCCACCCTATCTCCCAACTTCCGTTCCACCCCCGTTCTCCTTCCCTTCTCATTTCTCACTCTGTCCAGCCTAGTAACCCCTATCATGCCTCTCAGAGACCTCATCTCAAGAACATTCAAACTCCTCTCTTTTCTTTTGTTCCATGTTTCTGCCCCATATATATATATATATATATATATATATATATATATATATATATATATATATATATATATATATATATATATATATATATATACATATACATATATATATATATATATATATATAAGGGGAGAGGTTGAGGGAGATACACCATGTGTTACTTTGGTTTAGACCTATTTTACAAGTGTTATTTAGTTAATACTTTTTATTCTCTTAGTGCAAGACAATTTTATTTTGGATAATGTCAAACAGTTTAATTTTGACTAGTGTCAGACCATTCTCTACATCTGAAGAGGGCCATGAATGGAATGAGTATTTGATAAGAAATCTTGAATAGTTTAAGATGGTTAAGGAATGAATCCCATTCATTCCTGAAACATGCATTCAACAGAAAAGGATAATCTTATTCTAGGGGTCATGCCTTTGGGCCCCCTCCAAATCTTTTTCCAAGTTTCTACCTGCCTATTACAGGAATGTACCTGCTGCCAAGTATGCTTACAGGAATGTGTCTACCAAGTATACTTGATTAAATGTGTCATTATTTGATGACGTCTGAAGCTTTTATTCAATAAATATTTTATTGTACACCATTTTTTATCATCTCCTTTTGTAATGAGATCTTAATGATCATTTGTTGATTTATGAAATATTAAAAAGTCTGCCAATATCCTGCACAAGAAAATTCAGGCAAGGGATTAATGTATGAAATGGAAATGATATACATATTTAGTGACTTACTGGGATAATTTGGGCTCATGGAAAGAATGAGTAAAGAAAGTTGAGCAAAAATAGCATAGATGGAGTGAACTTGAGGGGAGGACCAACATCGAGATGGATGGATGGGGTGAAGGGAAATGTCTTTTGAGCAGGGAAAAGAGAAGGCAAGAGATAGGTGTAAATGGAATGTAGATTGATGTGGTTGGAAGGGACTTCTCCGTGACTTATTTAATTTTATGCAAGGGGATTAAGAGGGAGGGCCCCCCATGCAAATAAAGTAGCTGGCCCTGCTGTGGATGTACTGTGCTTTGCTGCATTGCATCTGACCTGGGCAGTGAGTGGGAGACAGGGTTGATTCTTCATCCACAAGGAGCAAAGTTAATGGGTTATGGGGGAAGAGGCCTATTGTAATATAGAGTGACTTCAATTCCTTACTTATTTCTCATCATACTCTTGTCAAATCTTGATTATACAGAGTACAATTTTTTTTTTGAGGATCACTATCTTCATCTACCCATACAGGAGACTAGTGGCCCCAAAGTACTGGGTATATGGTGGTAGACACAAGGTTAACCTGTTGACCACTCAGCTGCATTATACTCCAGTCTTTATTTTGTGAATGTTGAGCAGTGTGAACAGAATACAATTATGTGTTCCATGTTTTCTCTGTAGTATACAAAAGGGTAAGATTTTCTTTTTGGTTTTAATTTCATTTTGAGGTTTTGCAATTCTGTTCACTTCATCTCCTGCCTGGAAGATAAACTACCATCTCCCCACCTTGTGGTATTCCCTAGGTTCAACCAGTACCGGCGTAAATGGTCTGTTGGTGTTGTATTTGTGCAGCCTGTAATTGTTTTTAGGGCTTTGTTTTGTATGATTTGAAGGGTGTTGTGGTGTGTCTCACTGAGATTAGGAGCCCATGCGGGACTCGCATAATTCAACACCGAGCGTATGCATTGTTTGTATATTGTTATATTAGTTTCTTTGTTTTGTCCAAATGTCGTTCCAGTGATTGACTTAAGTGCGTTAAGTCTAGGTGTGCATTTGTTTTTTATGTTTGTGATGTGTTGTTTGAAAGACATGGATGTATCGTATGTTACACCAAGAATTTTCGGTGTGTTTGTGTGTGGTATTAGAGTGTTGTTGATGTAGAGATGAGGTATGTATTTGTATGCATTGTTTGTATATTGTTATATTAGTTTCTTTGTTTTGTCCAAATGTCATTCCAGTGATTGACTTAAGTGCGTTAAGTCTAGGTGTGCATTTGTTTTTTATGTTTGTGATGTGTTGTTTGAAAGACATGGATGTATCGTATGTTACACCAAGAATTTTCGGTGTGTTTGTGTGTGGTATTAGAGTGTTGTTGATGTAGAGATGAGGTATGTATTTGTGTTCTGTTGTCCAGTTGGTGAGAAGTGTTGCTGTAGATTTGGTTGGAGCTATTTTGAGTCTGTTTGTGATGAACCATGTGTTGAGTGTATCAAGGTATGGCTGGATTATTTCTGCAGCTTTATCTGTGTTACGATGTGTGCATGTGATTGTTATGTCGTCTGCGTAGGAAGAGATTTGTATTTCTGAGGTGTCTGGTGTGGGTAAGTCATGCATGTATAGATTAAATAGTGTGGGGGATAGAACAGAGCCCTGTGGTACTCCATTCTTAATGTTTCTGATGTGCGATGATTGGCCATTATATGACACGTAAGCATTCCTACCTGCCAGATAATTGGCCAGCCATCTTCTGGTGTTATTGTCAAAGGACCACCTTGACATGAGAGGCACACAAACACTTGCCGCAGCCACCACAAACACATCACACCCGCTACACTACATAGCAGAACACCCACACACACCAAGAAACATTAAAACAACACCCAAAGACCTTTATTACGCACAAATACTCTCTTCTCTTCCTCCACAACCACCAAATACCAGCCTCCGGAAACATATTCATAATCATATCACACACCGCTCCATTAACACATTGAAAGACAACACACTGCTGCATGCCAGACTCCCTGATATCCACCCTTCTGAATCCTCTCTCCCACGAAAGGACAGAGTCCACTTGGCCAGACTGCGGTGTGGCCACCACCCAGCACTTCTAAGCTACCAGAAGAGGCTGGATGACCGCATTGTGAACAGCTGCCCAGGATGTAACACTTCACCCCATACCATACAACACATAATGGAAGACTGCATTATACACAATCATGCACGCAAACAACACAAAATACACTCTATAAAGGATTTGTGGGAAAACCCACTTTCGGTAGTAGCATTCCTTGGGGAGACGGGACTGCTCGGACAGACAGTCTAGGGAACGACAACAACAATAACAACCAGTACCGGCCCAAGGGGGCTCCCACAAGCACTTTAAAACAGTTAAAGTAATTTAAATTACATACATATACCAAGGCTTTTTCCCCCTTCCAAGGGAGGTAGCCAAAAAGGGAAAGGCATAAAAACATTCCCACCCATTTCATCCCTAAATACACTCCACACCCCTCCCACCCTCCCTCTCATCTGAGCACCTCCTGGATGACGGGTCATTCCTGCACCCTGCCCACCGCCCTGGGTCAGAAGCAGTGTCGCAAGACACAGCACATCCACAGCAAGGCCGCTTCATTTAATCGGCGACCCCCCCCTCTCCGTCCCCCCTTGCATATAAGGAGAGGACGGGGAGAAATCCCTTCGGGCTGCGTCAAAATTTACTCACGCATGCAATCACAACATCATCCATATACAACTATTCTCCACTCACCTCTGTCTTCCGTCCTCTCCCTTCCTTCCTCAACAGACATTCCCCTCTTCCCCAAAGCCCCCTTCACCCCATCCATCCACCTCATCCTAGGACGTCCCCTCATGTTCACTCCCTCCACATCTGCCTTCCATACCTCTTTTACTAGTCTTTCTTCACTCATTCTTTCCATGTGTCCAAACCATCCCAATATTCTTTCATCAACCCTATCTCCCAAATCCTTTTTCACCCCTGTTCTCCTCCTCACCTCCTCATTTCTCACTCTATCCAGCCTAGTAACCCCCACCATACTTCTCAGACACCTCATCTCAAACACATTCAAACTCCTCTCTTCTTCTCTTATGTTCCACGTTTCTGCCCCATACAGTGCTGTTGGCACAATCACTCCTTCATACAGTCTCCTCTTCGCATCCATTCCCAAATGTCTATTCCTCATTACACTCTTTAATCCACCAAGGCATTTACTCGCTTCTCTCAATCTACATTCTACCTCCACCTTCACTCCACCTTTTCCTGCTACACTTGCACCCAAGTATCTAAAACTATCCATTTCCTCCAGTCGCTCTCCCTTAATGTTCACTTCCAGTCTACTGCCACCTTCACCCCTTGTACATCTCATCACCTTACTTTTACCCACATTTATCTTTAGCTTTCTTCTATCACATACTCTCCCAAACTCTGCCACCAGCTTCCTCAATCCCTCCTCTGACCCTGCCACAAGCGCAGTGTCGTCCGCAAACAACAGCTGGCTCACCTCCCACTTTCCTCCATTTTCTTTAACCATCTCCAATCCCTGACCCACTACCCTAGCATTCACCTCTCGCACCACCCCATCCATGTATAAGTTGAACAGCCAGGGCGACATAACGCATCCTTGACGAAGTCCCACCTTTACTTCAAACCACTCACTCTCTCCATTTCTAATCCTGTAATTGAAATTGGAAAATAAAAATTCTTGAAATCCTATGTAGAGCATTTACTGCGAGTGCAACCTTCCCTCCTCTTATTGGAATTCATTGGTATGATATACGGTATGTTTGATATAATTTGAATTTATTTTATGAAATGAAAAATGACAGCTGGTAATGAATGCCTTTCCTCTGTAATGGAGCCTAGTATGCATGCAATAAACAACCATGTATACACACTTTCAATGCCCACTTCACATACACATCACATATATATGAGCATATTTAAATTAGTTTGTCTTCTACAGCTTCAGCTGACCACTGAGTTGGCTGGATGTATGATGCCATTGGTACAAAACTATCCAGTATAATACCAGTATGATGTAAGGTAAATGAATACTGCAAATTATACTGAGTGGGTGTGTTAGTGCTGCATCTATAGTGCATGAAATGATCAAGCACAATTAATAATCAAGCACCAGTAATGGTGGTAGCAATCAGGGTAACCCAAATCAATCGTGCTTAAGGCCCCATAATGACTTAGGCCATCCCTGGGTTGAACTCCCATCATTTTGACGGATGCTTGGATACATACATACTTATACCAAAGGCTTTTTCCCCCTTACAAGGGAGGTAGCCTAAAAACAAAGGCATAAAAACCATTCCCACCAATTCCATCCCTAATACACTCCACTCCCCTCCACCCTCTACCCTCCCTCTTATCTTGGCACCTCCTGAATGACAGGTCATCCCTGCATCCTGTCCACTGCCCTGGGTCAGAAGCAGTGTCGCAAGACACAGCACATCCACAGCAAGGCCGCTTCATTAAATCGGTGACCCCCCTCTCCGTCCCCTCATGCAGAAAAGGAGAAGACGGGGAGAAATCCCTTCGGGCTGTGTCAAATTTTTCTCACACATACTACCTCACCCCCTATCCCCCACCAATTCCACCTCATGCATTACATCATCCATATACAACCATTTTCCATTCACCCCTGTCTTATATCCTCTCCTGTCATTCCCCAAAACCCCTTTCACCCCATCTATCCATCTCATCCTAGGTTGCCCCCTCATGTTCACTCCCTCCACATCTTCCTTCCATACCTCTTTTACTAGTCTTTCTTCACTCATTCTTTCCATGTGTCCAAACCATCTCAATACTTTTTCATCCACCCTATCTCCCAACTCCCTTAACACCCCTGTTCTCCTCTCACCTTCTCATTTCTCATCTATCCAGCCTAATAACCCCCATCATACTTCTCAGACACCTCATCTCAAGCACATTGAATCTCCTCTCTTCTTCTTTTATGTTCCATGTTTCTGCCCCGTGCAGTGATGCCGGCACAATCACTCCATACAATCTCCTCTTACCATCCATTCTCAAATGTCTATTTCTTCTTACACTTTTCAATCCACCAAGGCATTTACTCGCTTCTCTTCGTCTACATTCTGCCTCCACCTCCACTCCTCCCTTTCCTGCCACATTTGCACCCAAGTATCTAAAACTATCCACTTCCTCCAGTCGCTCTCCCTTAATACTCACTACCAGTCTGCTGTCACTTTCACCCCTTGTACATCTCATCACCTTACTTTTACCTACATTTATCTTTCTTCTTTCACACTCTCCCAAACTCTGTCACCAACTTCCTCAATCCCTCCTCTGATCCTGCTACAAGCGCAGTGTTGTCCGCAAACAACAGCTGGCTCACCTCCCACTTTTCTCCATTTTCTTTAACCATCTCCAATCCCTGACCTACCACCCTTGCATTTACCTCTTGCACCACCCCATCCATGTATAAATTGAACAGCCAGGGTGACATAACACATCCCTGACGAAGTCCCACCTTTACCTCAAACCACTCACTCTCTCCACTTCTAATCCTGACACATGCTCTACTATTCTTGTAAAAACTTTTGACAGCTCCTAAAAGCTTTCCTCCTATCCCATTTATATGCAATACCTCCCACCTTGAACCATCCCTATTCCTCCTCCACTCCTAGTTCTACTCTATCCTTTACTTCCTCCCATTCCTCTCTCAGCTTCTTCTTATACTGATTCTCCTTTTTTTTTCTCATTTAAGCAGTTCACTCTAAGTACCTCCCTACCTTCTGCCCTTTTCCCCTTTCTCCACCTATTCTCCACTCTCAATTTACATCTCGGAAAATGATCTGATATTCCCCCACTCTCTCCCCTTAGGACATGTACATCCTTAACTCTTCCTACCATACTCCTGGTCACCACTATATAGTCCATTAACGCTCTATCTGCCACCCTTCCATCCACCACCCTCTCCCATGTGTACTTATGCTTGACTTTCTTCCTAAACACTGTATTTGCTATCATCAACTCTCAAGACACATCTCCACCATCAATTCTCCACTACGATTTTTACCTGGAACTCTATACTTCCCAATCACTCCATCTATTGGTTCATTTCCTACCCTAGCATTAAGGTCTCCCAATACAACTACATTGACATTTCTTCCTAATCCCTCTATGCACTCATTTATATCTACCCAAAAAGCCTCCCTTTCCTCTACGCTCTTCTCACTACCAGGTCCATACGCACTTATAAATACCCACATCTCCACTCCCAGCTTCACCTTCATCCACGTCAACCTTGATGAAACCTCCTTCCAATCCACTACACGCTTATTTATCTTTTCACGTACTAGTATAGCCACCCCTTCTATCCCTCGTCCACTCTTCACTCCTGAGTACCTCCCAGCTACACTCCCAAACTCACACTCGCCCTTCCCTTTCATTTTAGTTTCACTCAAAGCCAGCACATCCATCTTTCTTCTCAAACATACTGCCTATTTCTTCCTTTTTACTCTCATCTGTACTACATCCACGTACATTAAAAGACCCAAACTTCAGGGTACTGGTTGAAAAACTACTAGACCCTCTTATGCCTTTACTTTTTTTTTAGGAATGTCCCCTTTTGGGGCCATAGGTAGCAGAACTCCTAATCCCATCCCCCGTCCCGTTTTTTGTCGCCTCTTATGACTCAAATGGAAAGACTTGGTGGTAGCATTCTCTTCCCCCACCACAGGGTAGGCGAAAAAAGGAAATTAATTTTTAGAGAAATGGTACAGGACAGAAACAAGGGGTTGGGGGACAGCATAACGGAGATACAGTCGTAGTATAAAAGTGTTATAATTTCTCTATGAACAGATTTTTCCTCTATCGCAGACAAAATGATGTGTGGCTATGGTCCATAGGGGCGCCCCATATAGACCCTAAAGTATCAACAACATGCTACTCTGCCACAATAACATACAGCCAATACCCCAGATGTACTTAATCAAAACATTCAGCATATACCGAAAGCTGTCCACTACCCCGAGTATGTTAACATGGAATATTCTAAATGCATATTGATTTTTTCATTAAATGGTAGGTGATATGAGTAATTGTTATACATGTAAAGAAAAGAAGAGACTTGTTAAACGATGTGGCATCTCAGGTCAGGCAACGTTGCCCCGGCTCCCGACCAAGTCCACAGGTCACTCATAGAGAATTACACAGAGAAGCTGAATGCGGGTCTTCAGGCCGCTTGCAGTCTATTTAATTTGAGGTTCATGTAGACAGGTCAGCCAGCCGAGCGGACCGAGCGCGGGCGATGAGGTGATGACGTCATCCACGCCACACCTCCCAGCCACTCACAGTACTGACTTGAGCTTGACCACCCTTGGAGCCTGTTAGCTCTTCCCCTCCCCCCCTTTTTTTTTAACTGCATTACGTATTACCTACATGCATCACTAATTAGATGAACACTTGGAATATTAAAGCAATACATAGGGCTGTACATAATGCTGCAAAAGTCTTTCAGTCTTGAATATATTTTAACTAGAAATCTAAATCAAGACAGCCTGGAGCATTTATTAGGGTGCATACGGCAAATGCGAGGAACCTACGACCATTCAAATTCTGTAACTTTTAAATATCGCCTCAAACACTTACTCCTAGGAAAAGACGTTACACTTCTTGCTCAGAAACCAAATACAACTGCAGCAAATTTTGACTGTCAAATAAAACTAAACTTGAGAAAAGGGAAAATGAAGTTTCATGTTTTGATGAGAGGCAGTTGGCATCAGAACTGTACATTACTAGTCTCTGCTTCGAAGATTTGGATGTTGGGCCAGATGTAAATTATGATTACGATAACATCGATGAAAACCTAAGAGATTGTAATCTCAGTTTCTAATCCACAGAAAGCAATCCACGTACTTATAGAAGAAGAACCTCTCAAATACATTGGTGGTTATATTGTTAAAAGAATTAACACAAAATATCCTCACTTATCCCACAAAGCAAGTGACTGTAGGCCTACCACCATGGCTAAAACATGGATTGATGAAGTAAACAGGTGGATTATATGCTCCTGCTGACACCTTCTTTTTCCAATTAACAACTATGAGAGAAACATTTAAAGTAATACACGGTTACAGTCTCAAGGAAGGAAGAGAGTGCTTGAAAACACTTGTTCGTGAATTAGAAAATGTTGGACTTGATGTACCTCATGATGTCATATCATTTTTTGCCAAAATATCTGTGTACATTAGAATTAGGAATCTAAATAATAACATGAAGACAAATAAGAAAAAACATAAGTCATGCAAAGGTCAAAACAGAAAGCTAATGAAACTGATTACATGAATGATATGTAGTTTACTTTTTCACTAGGACCATATTACCTGTTTTCCTTTATTGTTTATGTTATGATTAAGTGGTTTATATTCAATAACAAATATTGAATATTTATGCTAACATTATGAATGGTGTAAACTTAATTTTTTTTGTATTACGACTACTATTTGCCATAATTACTATGAATATATTTGTGCTTACAATAGACCCTTTAATATTCCAAGTGTTCATCTAATTAGTAATGCATGTAGGTAATAAGTAATGCAGTTAAAAAAGGGGTGGGAAGGGGAAGAGATAACAGGCTTCAAGGGTGGTCAAGTTCAAGTCAGTACTGTGAGTGGCTGGGAGGTGTGGCGTGGATGACGTCACCACCCCTCCTCGCCCGCGCTCGGTCCGCTCTGCTGGCTGACCAGTCTACACGGACCTTGATTTAATTATACCGGTCGTACATGCAAATATAAAGAAAACGGTGTCTCTTCCGTTTTCTTTGTAGGTTGTTTATGTGAGGCGGCAGATGATTTCTTTCCCCCGCGAGGCGGCGGACGATTTCTTTCATGCGAGGCCCCATCGAAGAACGGCCCATTCATCGCGTGGACCACAGCGGCAGATGACAGCTGCGCTTACCTCCACTTCCAAGAAGAGAGGCCTTTCATTACGAGAGGCCCATCGAAGAACGGCCCATTCACCGCGTGGACCTCAGCTGCGCTATCAGAGGTCATGAAGTGACCTCCCCTACATTCATCTGTCAAATCACCCAAACAACACGACTTTGCGCTCAATCCAGGGTCAGAGTTCACACCTACGGCTCTGGCCCCCTCTTGCACCTCAAGACATTCTATTGGCTGCCCTTCTTATGGGTACGCCCATTTTTGTAATTAGATTAAATTAGCTAGGAAAATCTGGCATCTCCCGAAGTCTTCTTCGGACCTGCCAGCGATGTTTTGTATGAGAACTAGGCAGACCTCAATAAAGAAGAGAACCCCCAACGTGTTTGGAAGTATCAAACCATCTTTCCAACATTTAGACATGGCAATGCTGCTGGTTTTGGTCGCCACATCCTATGGGTTACCAGGTAATGGAAGAAGTATAATTCCGCTTTTTTTAACCATCCGGCGACGTCTCCATTGCCACCTAATGGCCTTAAAGTGATAATGTTAACCTTTAATGGCTCCTTTGTGCTCGATACCTCGGTCATCTTTAGCGCCTAGATAGCTTGTAAGATTGTCGATTACTTACCAGATTTCTGTGGAAATCCCGTTCATTTCGTTGCTTCTGCTTCATTCTTTAATTCCCCTTCGTTCTTGCTCACCTCTCTCACTCTCTATTCTAGCTTACCTAAAACCGTTTCCCATTTGTAAACCTAATCCTAGTACAGTTCCACTTGTTTCCCCTCGTTTAACACACACACGTACACTGGGGCCCCGACGCCGTCGTGTACCAGCGGCACTCCTCCCTCATGGTGACCTTTTTGACCCCGCGCCGGGGGTGCCAACTTCGCTCCCCTGTCTGTATCACATCCACACCACACTTATGTATGGGGATTATCTATTATATGTATCGTGCAACATTTTCACTTCAGTTAAGGTGAAGTAGTACCTCCCATAGACCTTTGGCAACGAGAGGTCAAAGGTCACTAGGCGTTCGGCGCGACGTCGGACCCCTTTTCACATATTCCGAAACATTATTTGAAAATGACCAGAAGTGTTAGTGATTCGTGATTGGGGAGTGATATGAAGTTTACCCCAATCACAGACCTCATATAAACTCAATAGTGTGAAGGGCAAATGCAACGAAGCGTGTGCTTAACCAAAGTGAGGGGACGCGTTCTATGAGAGAACCAGTCTCTCCTCAACGCATACCTTCATCCCCCCATTCCTATATCTATCCTCCATGCCACGAAATCGACGCACAACAGACCAAAGACGAAATAAATCACGAAGTGGCCCCAAGGCCACGGTAAATTATAATACGTTTTAATGAAATATCCAAACAAAACAGAAATATTGAAATTATTACATATTCACAATGATACATGATGCTTTGTGATGCCATTGTACTTTTCAGGGATCGATGAGTCCCTGCCGATCACAGGTATATGTAGCTTTATGCCTCCAATGTGGACTTTGTAATTCACGGGAGTACCCCAGAATTAACTCGGTGGGGCGATCACCGTCAGTATTACGTATTAAAAGGGATGGGAAATTTGTCGGAAGTCATATTCTCCACACTGCTCATCATGTATGACCGAGAAACAGCATTGAGCACATGACAAACACAGACCCGTTACGCATTTCCTTATAGATTATAAACAATGCTACAACTACTTACTTTCATATTTATATGTTTATTTACTGTATGGAAAATAAGTATCAATTACCTATGGTTAAATGTGTACAAATAGCAAATGTTGCTGGCAATTTTTTTTAACATATGTTTTGTGAGTACAGACGCTCCTCTACTTACGTTCATTCGTTTTACGTTTGAACTGACTGTAAAAAAAAAAAAAAAAAAAAAAAAAAAAAATTGTAAAAAAAAAAAAAAAAAAAAAGACTTTTTTAGTTTAGCGCGCTCTCCGTAGTACGAGACGTTCAAACGATACTTATGCATGACGCTGTGTCCATTGTTTACATGGCACAAACGACAGACTGAACGTGCCTTGCCTCCTCCTTCTCCTCCACCATCTCACTTTATGTTGCTTGAATTTATTTGAAATTAATGTTATTATTTTACAATGTTATGTTTATAATTAATGCTTTAGGGGTGTTTTATAAGATACGGTAATAGAATTTATGGATGTATAGTACAGTATGAACGGTCATACATTACTGGAATGTACAGTAACAACTTACGTTCATTTTCACGTTACGTTCGGCCGTTCGGAACGTAACTAAAACGTAAGTTGAGGAGCGTCTGTATTAGGACGCCTCATGTTGCCTCCATGGAAAAAATTTTGCCTTTTGTTGTGCATACCTGTCAATTTTTCTGGTTTTTTTTCTCGTAAATCTTACATAATTTCTATGATTTTCAAGTCTTACGACGTAAGTTGAAAATCTTACTCTTTTTTCCCCACATGCAATGTGTTTTATAATGTAAACACATGACAGTACGAACACCACATGAAAAACAGTACTGTTTACAAGAACCTTTGTAAACTACTGTTTTTCATTGGTGTTCATACTGTGTCATGTGTTTACATAGTGTTTTCATTCTGCATTTGTTTTGAAATAAATATTGAATGACAAGAATATGGTTTAATTACATTTTTATACATAAACTCATGGTCTCTTAACACAAAATCTTTCGGCAAGACACCACACTAGCTTGTCAGGTATGTGTTGGGACAAATAGCCAGGTGGTGAAAATTCACCCATTCTACGGATATTCATAGTATCTTGTAGAAAATTTCTTTTATATGCTTATTTGTCTAGCAGTCATAACAATTATATCTATACTTAGTATTGTCACAACTTTGGCCTTGTGACACACTACTTAGTGTTTTCCAAATTTTTGTTTCCTTTCGGCCCTTTAGCTATTACTTTTCCTTCACTCTGTGAAAGTGTTGGAAGTCTTAAAGCATCTAATGATTATTTTTGTTGTACTTTTACTCCTTTTTCAACCGAGTAAGTTTTACAAGTCCCTCTCCTCCACAGTTTTGTGTGAGAGTTTAAAACTAATTGGTTGAGAGTACAAAGTTTATCATCACGAACCTCTCATGCTGAGAGTCTTCAAAGGTTCCTATTATTTTGAAACGTCTCAAATTATGAATTGACTTCAGTTATTTACTATGTCATTATTATTACTCCTTTATATTTGTGTTATACTTAACACCTCTTTTGCCTATGTATCATTATTTGTTCTTATCCTTATTGTTTTGTTGGAGAGCCCGCTGCTTTTCATACCCCCTCCTTTGCACTTGCTAACTAGTAATTATTTCACATGATTACTAGAATTACCTCATCTTCTGCCCCGACGTCACACCACATTCTTTACGTAAATTAACGATTAGGAAAAACCCGCCAAAAAACAGCGCATCATTTCCTACCTACCCTGCCTCAGGCGTCGCGTCGGGTAGTAGTACTGGGCAGGATCCGACATTTAGGATTCGTGGATCAGAGTACTTAAACTTACTGGATCCGTGGGGTTCGGATCCGAATCCGAGTATCTGCAGCGCGCGGGTAGACTAGCGAGAGAGAGGGATCCGCGCGGTACTCGGATCCCGGCGGTACTCGGGCCCCGGCGGTACTCGGGCTCCCGGCGGTACTCGGGCTCCCGGCGGTACTCGGATCCCGGCTGGTAATCGAATCTCAGCCTGCTCGCGGATCCCTGCCGGTACTCGGATCCCGGCGGTAATCGAATCCCGGCCAGTAATCGAATCCCAGCCCACTCACGGATCCCTGTCTGCTACGCTCCAACGTCACACAAGCCCAGCCAATCAGCGTTCGTAAAAAAGACACGCACATGGCAGCATTAAGTTTCTGCTATATGTCGCTAGCCAAGATTTTTTTCATACGTATAACTAAAACTTTTTTTACTCATCAATGGTAAAATCGAGTTCTTTATAAATATGATGGTCAATACAGATAACGTTCATATTGAATATCGAAGCTAAAGAAAGAATAAAAAATCCTGAGTAATCGTATGAGTATTCGTCTCAGAGAGTGGATTCGTCAGTGGATTCGAGTACCAGCGTCGGTAATCGGGTTCTTCAGCTTTCCTCGGATCTGTGGGATTCGGGTCCAGTACTCAGATCCTGCCGGCAAAGGAGACACATACTCAGAGGATGTACTCGTTGAGACTATATGAACACGGCAACTGTTTGAAAATTGAATTGAAGGTCCAACTATCGACTATTATGAATAATTTTGATGAGTTGGTATTCACCTTGGTCTTTCACCTTGGTCTTTTGGATCACGAGCTGGACTCGTGATCGACAGCTATTTCCCTCCTGAAAGAGAATTCAAAACTCTGATGACCGATCTATGGGTAATGCTGTGACCTTAATCGCACACACCCACCCAACTCCCCGCCCACGAGTTGGAGTAACGACTCGAAGCGCAGCAATACTGAAATTATTTCAGCCCTGGGCAGGATTCGGACCTGGACCGCTGTACTGTCAGTCGGGGACTCTACCAACCGCGCCACCGAGTCGTGTGATAAAGGTTGTGTTTGGAATACTTCCAACATCGACACAGTGTCAATTCTGTGAACGGCAAAATGTGAAATTGCGAGGATCCTACCGCTGACCATTGCCAGCCACGCGTGGATGATTCAACGTGGTCGGCCCACACGCAATCCTGGGCAAAGGATTATCTATCGTCGTGTATCTTCAATATATCATACGAGTGAGAGTGATTCCCTATCAAAGGACGCTGCAAACTTAGTACAACGTTGCCAGGATGAACGGAAATGTGTTACGATAAGTATTGATATAATTTTAGCTTAAGATATTAGAGCGCGCAGAGTCAGGAAGGTCGTCTACAACCATGTGTATGTATATTATCTTGGATTCATAAATTATTACGAATTTACTAACCAATACCCCGTCTAGGGTATTGGCTGCATGTTATTGTGACAAAGTAGCATGCAGTTCATACTTTAGGGTTTATATGGGGCGCCTCTACGGACCAGAGCCACACACCATTTTGTCTGTGATAAAGGAACACTGTTCATAGAGAAATGATGACACTTTTATTATATTGCGACTGTCCCTCCGTTATGCTGTCCTGTACCATTTCTCTGAATATTCATTTCCTTTTTTTCGCCTACCCTGTGGTGGGGGAAAAGAATGCTGCCACCAAGTCTTCCTACTTGAGTCGTGCGAAGCGAAAAAAAAAAAAAAAACGGGACGGGGGATAGGACTAGGAATCCTGCTACCTGTAGCCCCATAGGGGGCATTCCTAAAAAAAATGTAAAGGCATAAGAGGGTCTAGGAGTTTTCCAACCAGTACCCTAAGGTTTGGGTCTTTTAATGTGTGTGCATGTAGTACAGATGAGATAGACAGTATGTTTGTGAGAAGAAAGGTGGATGTGTTGGCATTGAGTGAAACTAAGTTGAAAGGGAGGGGAGAGCGTGAGTTTGGGAGTGTAGTTGGGAGGTTCTCATGAGTGAAGAGAGGACGAGGGAGAGAAGGGGTGGCTATACTAGTAAGTGAAGAGATAGGTAAGCCTGGTAGTGAGAAGAGTGTAGGGGAAAGGGAGGCTTTTTGGATGGATTTAAATGAGTGCATAGAAGGATTAGGGAGAAATGTCAACGTAGTTGTACTTGGAGACCTTAATGCTAGGGTAGGAAATGAACCAATATACAGAGTGATTGGGAAGTGTGGAGTTCCAGGAAAGAATCGTGGTGGAGAGTTAATGGTGATGTGTCTAGAGAGTTGATGATAGCAAATACAATGTTTAGGAAGAAAGTCAAACATGAGTACACATGGGAGAGGATGGTGGATGGAAGGGTGGTAGGTAGAGCGTTAATGGACTATATAGTGGTAACCAGAAGTAAAGTAGGAAGAGTTAAGGATGTACTACATGTGCTAAGGGGAGGGAGTTGGGGAATATCAGATAATTTTTTGGTGGAAGGTAAGTTGAGAGTGGAGAATAGATGGAGAAAGAGGAAAAGGGCAGAAGGTAGGGAGGTACTTAGAGTGAACTGCTTAAATGAGAGAGAAAAGGAGGGGTATAAGAAGCTGAGAGAGGAGTGGGAGCAAGTAAAAATAGAGTAGAACTAGGAGTGGAGGAGGAATGGGGATGGTTCAAGGAGGGAGTTATAAGGTGTGCAAAAATGGTATGTGGAACAAGGAGGACGGGAGGAAATAAAAGGAAAGGTGGGATGTGGAAGCAAAGGGCGTAGAAGAGAAGAAGCAGGCTTTCATAGATTGATTACAAATTAGGATGAGGGAATCATATGAGAGGTACAAAGTAAAGAGAAGTAAAGCATAAGATAAAGGAGGCAAAGAGGAGAGCAGATGTGAAATAGGGTAAAACTATGACAGAATTTTTTTTAAAGTAATAAAAATGTTTTGGAAAGAAATTAAGAGAGAAAGAGGAGGCGAATCAAGTAGAGAAAAAAGGAGTAAAAGGTGCAGATGGAGAGATGATAATGGAAGAGAAGGCAGTGAGAGGAATGCAAGTGGGTCAGGGATTGGAGATGGTGTAGTGGTTTGGTTCGAACAAGCCAGGGAAAATGAAATTCACTTTGGTCTCTTATTCTAATCTCTTTGGTAAAACCACAAGTAATAGCCACTGGTTAGTGGATCTGATCAGTCGTAGCTGGACGGTGAGCCTAACGTCAGAGGCGGTGGCGGCTGATGACGGCGAGGCTCGATGGAACTGCTACAAGACTGGACGAGATGTTGTTGCTGCTGCCGTGGCTATTACCATTCTGGAATTCTGGAATTCAAGAAAAGACCACCTCGCCTGCGCGGGATCGGGTTTTGTGGGAGGGGAAGAACGTCTGTTAGAAAATGAAATGATAGTAGTGTATAAAAGAGGGCTATTGCCACCGGGCGAATCGCGAGCAATTAGGGGCTAGATTGTTGTCATGGCATAGGAGGACTTGACCAGGAGCTTGGAGGGAAGCGCCTGACGCCGGAGGTTAGGAGATTGGGATTACCAACGGGGTTAGGATCACCAACGAAAGTTTAGAAAATGGTAGGAGGCGTAGTAGTAGAGAAAGGTGGAAAAACGGAAAAATCTTTAGTGGGAGGTAAACTGAAATGAGAAGATGTAGTAGAAGAGAAAGTTAGAAAGGAAGCGAATTTTAGTCGAAGAAAAAGTAAGTGTTTATGTTTGTGCGTGATTTGTGGCTCTGTTCGTGAGAGGTGTATGTGTGTATCTTACGAGAAGTGAGTTGATTTCACTTTCCGCGTGTAGAGGGCGAACCTGATAAGCCACAGGTGGGGCGAGCGACCCCTGATTATCCCCAGGTTTTGGGTTTGAATTCCTTTTAGACCCTATTTAAGGGTCGCTCGCGGCTCAGCGTAGTTGGCAAGAGAGGTCGCTAGCCGCTCGAGAACCATTTGCTGGCTCCTGATTGGCTAGCTCATATTCACCTCTTGCCAACTATGGGAAGTGTGTGACCGCCTGTGGCTGCGTCACTACAATGGTTAAAAATTGAGAAAAGTGGGAGATAGGCCAGTTCTTGTTTGCTGACGACACTGCTCTTGTAGCAGGATCAGAGGAGGGATTGAGGACGTTAGTGACATAGTTTGGGAAGGTGTGCAAAAGAAGAAAGTTGAAGATGAGTGTGGGTAAAAGTAAGGTGATGAGATGTACAAGGGAAGAAGTGGCAGCAGACTGGAAATGAGTATAAGGATTACAAAGGCAAAGCATGCCGACAGGAGACCTTTTGATCCATATCTAGGTCGGATGCAAAAAAGAAAAAAAAAAAAAAAAAAAAAAAATTAAAAAAATAAAAATGTAAATAACAATTAAAATACATAAATAAATGCATTGGTATAGTTGAATAACAAACAAACAGGTAAATAGTAAATGATAATAAATTGACATATAACTAATAATAAATGAAAATCAGACAGACAAATTATAACAAAACAAAAACAAATAATATAACATAAATTATAATAATTCCAGCATCTTACTTAGGTATTTATCTAAATGATTCTTAAAGCTTCGAACTGAATGGAGGAAGTGGATAGTTTTAGATACTTGGGTGCGAATGTGGCAGGAAAGGGAGGAGTGGAGGTGGAGGTAGAATGTAGATGAAGAGAAGCGAGTAAATGCCTTGGTGGATTAAAAAGTGTAATGAGAAGTAGACATCTGGGAATGGATGCGAAGAGGAGATTGTATGAAGAAGTGATTGTGCCGACAGTACTGAATGGGACAGAAATATGGAACATAAGAGAGGAAGAGAAAAGGAGTTTGAGTGCGTTTGAGATTAAATGCCTGAGAAGTATGATACGGGTTACTAGGCTAGATAGAGTGAGAAATGAAGAGGTGAGGAGGAGAACAGGCGTGGAAAGGGAGTTGGGAGATAGGGTTGATGAAAGAGTATTAGGATGGTTTGGACATATGGAAAGATTGAGTGAAGAAAGATTAGTAAAAGAGGTGTGGAAGGCAGAGGTGGAAGAAGTGAACACGAGGGGCCGACCTAGGATGAGATGGATGAATGGGGGTAAAAGGGACATTGGGAAAGAGGCAGTGGCGGATCCAGGATAAAAATTTGGGGGGGGGGGCGCTAACCTGAATTCCTTCCTCTGAGTAGTCTGATGTATTAGAAGTCTGAGGTATACTTAACTTAATAATGTTTTCCAGATTTGTCTGTATTTTAGACATATATAATAGAATGTATATTCGTTTTATATTGTTACACGCTTGTGCTAGTCAGTGATAAGGCACTGGCACGCGTATACTCTCGCATAGAGAGAAATTATTGCAGGATCCGTGTGTAGTGTTAGTGCACATGGACTCATAGAAGTAATAGAAAATAAAAGTAGCTTTAAAAAACAGAAATGCAAACAAAAACGTGTATGAACTTCTGAACCTGTTAATAAAAGTGTCTAAATTACATATAACACACAGCATTGTTCATGGGATCTCACACGAACATCAACCTCCTGTCAAGAAGAAAGATACCAATCAAACCTTGGATAACAAATAACTTATTGAAATGCATCAATTAAAAAAATAAACTTGATAGAAAATACATTAGGTGCAACTCTGAACTTAATAAACACAATTTTGTCATATATCGTAATGTTCTCATCAATTAAATCGGCTCGCAAGCAATACTATCTCAAAAAACTTGAAGAAAATTCATCGGTTCCGAAGAAACTCTGGTCAATACTTCTTGAAGTAATTAATAAAAAAAGAGAAGTAATAATACTCCCAATTTGTTTATTCACAATAACAGGCAGGTAACTGACAACCATGAGATCGCTGACATGTTTAATAACTTTTTCTGTTCAATTGGTAGTTTATTGGCTGATAAGCTGCCAAATGACCCAGGAAACCCACTTCAATATACAGTATAACTCCAGTCTCATCACAATTTAGTCTAATAAAACCATCAACTCACGATATTTTGCGTATTATAAATAATCTAAGATCCTTAACTTGCTGCTCCCAAAATTATTCATTTACTCATGCATTTAATCACTTTGTGCTTTCAACAGAGTTGCTTTCCTAATGTCCTAAAATTGCTGTAGTACACCCGATCCTTAAAGATGGGCCCACATCAAACGTATCAAATTTTCGTCCGATTTCGATCCTTCCGGTATTGTCTAAAGTACTTGAAACCGTTTTACTTGAGCAATTGGTAGATTACCTTGAGTACCATGGGATCATTTTTCGATAATCAATTTGGATTCCGTGAAAACCACTCAACATATATGCCTGTTGCTCTCTTACATGAATATATTGCAACTCGACTATCTAATAAAAAATGTATGCCGCAGTTTTTCTAGACATTAAAAAGGCTTTTGACACAGTTGATCATAGTATTCTATTGATGAAAATGGCTGAGTACGGAATAAGAGACTTTGAACTTCAGATGTTTCAGTCATATTTATCTAATCGTAATCAAGTTGTCTTATTTAACGGTGTTAAATCGAGATTAATGGGTCTAAGTATGGGGGTACCTCAGGGTAGTATTCTAGGTCCTATTTTGTTTTTGATTTTCATTAACGATATCTATAAAGATTGTGGTATTCCTGAATACTTACTGTTTGCAGATGATACTTCTTGATTCATTGCTTCAACAACACAAAACAGTCATATAGGTGACAATACAGGTATGTTAAACGGCCAACGAACGTGGTATATCTCCTTTCTATCCCTTTTCAGTGCAACTGAGACAAACCCTGGCAACCCTACAACACGCGCAGCACAAAACAGATAAATGGAATAAAAAAATGCCAAACACAGCACAATTCCGCCCAAATACCGCACACATGCTGTCAGTTTATTTAACCCCTGGACCTGGCAAAACATCAGAAAGTACTAAAATCGATTAAATGACGTCCTTACAATGATTCATGGAAGAACAAATTTGGGGGGGCTTGAGCCCCCTCAGCCCCCCCCCCCTGGATCCGCGCCTGGAAAGAGGGGAATGTCTGTTGAAGAAGGACGGAAAAGGACAGAAGATAGGGGTGCATGGAGAAGGGTTGTGTATGGATGAGGCTGTGATGCATGAGTGGGAGTGGGTGGGGGATGGGGGTGAGGTAGTATGTGTGAGAAATAAATTGACGCAGCCCGAAGTGATTTCTCCCCGTCTTCTCCTTTTTTGCATGAGGGGACGGAGAGGGAAGGTCGCCGAATTAATGCTGTGTCTTGCGACACTGCTTCTGACCCAGGGCAGTGGACAAGATGCAGGGATGACCCATCATCCAGGAAGTGCCAAGATAAGAGGGAGGGAAGAGGGTAGTGGGGAGTGGAGTATGTAGGGGATGGAATGGGTGGGAGTGGTTTTTGTTTTTGTTTTTTGGCTATCTCCCGTGTAAGTGGGAAAAAGCCTTTGGTATATGTATGTATGTATTCATGTTTGAATTGTGGAGGCTCCATAAAATACAATAAATGTCAAGTGAAAGATTAAGCCTGTAATTTACACCTCGTGTTTGCCACCCCCTCCACCTTTTTCCGAGAAACACATTCCTCTAGTCTTTCGAAACTACGTGCTTGCAGTGGAAGGGGCAAGCACGGTCCCTATTTGTTCCCGAAGTTCCTGGATCCTGGATCCCAACTGCAGCTATCCCCTTCCCCAATTTCCCAATGTATGAGACATTTTGATGCCAGTCATCCTCTTTCCTTCTCCCACTGTCCAGGGATTTCGGTACAAGTATTATTGTCTAGTCAGTTTTTATTGTCCATAGATTTAGTCAATATTTGTGTCAAACTACTACATGTATTGCAGTATTCTTCCATATAAGCATTTTCGTATACTTTTGTTTTCTAGTAACTTATGGGACCTCAGTGGAAAAAAGTCCCTCATCGGGCTTTTTTGAGTTATCCCTAATATATTAAGATATTTTTACATGTGACTTAGTCTATATTCTTTACGTTTGTTTAATAATTCATTTGTATTGATATTGTCTTGATTTGCTTATAAAATTATTGTTTACTGCAAAACTAAAGCTAAATAATGAAGTTTAGGATTCTCTCACTGCCCGTTCTCTGTAATGTTATTTGGGTTACGCAATCTGGCATTATTGCTTTTCATTCCTATATAGACTTTTAAAATAAATAAAAACTAAGTGTCCACAATTTTCGGTTTATGCGCAGTTTTCTAACATTTAGATAAATTCCTTTAACTCGTATGGCTACTTTAGGCAATGGTATTTATTGAAAATATATGTCTGGGTACACGCAATCAGCTGATACATTGGAGCATGTTTTCGTAACCGAGATCGGTGGTGAACAGTTTTGATGTGACTCGTATATAATTATAATAGTAAGTGTAACGACCGCTGTAGGTAACTGTAATTGGATGAATATTAAAGAATTTTTTCTTTTTAGTTTGGTACCGGCTAAGGTGTTTGTACACCCAATGACATTGTTGTTTCAGGCACTCTCCCTTAGGACGAGGCCAACAAGAACTGTTTTGTTTACTGTAATAAACACATCTTGTATTCTTGCCAAATCAGCATTGCTACATCCAAACGTAAGTCACTATCGGTGCGAAATGCAGAACTCTTTAATGACAAGTTAATGTGCCTATCATGATTTTATTAACTTTTCTAGCTGAAGGAGTACAACTTAGACGTCGTGGGTAATAAAATAGCATGTTGGCAGCAAGAAAAAAATATATGAACATAATATTAAATATATGAAAAGGTCTTAATAAAATAAGAAATTAACATATTCCCTACTAAAGTAGAATTGTAAGTATTAGGCATTTAAGTTTTTCAGCTTAACCAATTGTTATAAAATACTAATTTAGAGTATACTGTAATTGGATATAAGAGTAATACAATTATACATGATTAGTGTCAGAGCTGTAGGTTATTGGGTTGGACAACTTCATACTGAAAGAACAACCTCAGACTGAGAGAACAACCTCAAACTGAGAGACCATCCTCAAACGGAGAGAACAACCTCAAACTGAGAGAACAACCTCAGACTAAGTCTGAGAGAACAACCTCAAACTGAGAGAACAACCTCAGACTAAGTCTGAGAGAACAACCTCAGACTAAGAGACCAACCTCAAACTGAGGGAACAGCCTCAAGCTGAATTTCCTGAAAGAACAAACCCAAACAGAGAGAACAACGTCAAACTGAGAGAACAATGTCAAATTGAGTGAAAAACCTCAAGCTGAGAGAATTATTGGGTCACTAGGTGAATTTTTACACTTGTACACAGTAGGATACTATGAAGCTAAAAATGAGTGAAATTATAAGTTTATGGATACTGTGCATCCCTAAAATTACTATTTTCTCGATTTTTTTTTTTTTTTTTTTTTTTTGCTATTCAGGCAAGTGTGATCTTGTCTGTCTTTCTCCCTAGAGAGCCAGTGACAGTAGAGGTGAATCCAAAGGACAGAAGGACTTGCAAAAAATATGCCTGCAAGGGAGTTGCATATCACCAAGAGCAGAGGGTTTGGTTAGATTAGGTTAGGTAAGGTGCAAGCTGGATTGGTAGTCAAGTATCAACTATTAAGTAATTGAAAGTTTCTATCTTAGGACTAATGTGTCCCTAGATGGAAAGAATTGGAAGAAAGATGCAAGTGACATGAAGAAAAAAATCAGCTTTTTTTTTTTAGTAGAGGATTTGGTTAAGTTAATGTAGGTTTGGTAATGTAAGGTAATGAAGGTAAGAGGTGGATCAGCAGTCACTTATGTAATGTTATTGTTTCTGTCCAGGGATGCACTCATGATGGTGATGGTTCTTTAGAGTAAACGGAAACAAGTGTCCAGTGCTCTTTGTCAGCTCCAGTACTGATTTTATAATAGATTTTTTTTTTTTCAGGAAAAAAAAAAGTTTGTTGGTTGCAAGAAATCAATTACCATTGTATTGAAGGAGATTGAAGTATAGAATTTGGCAGTCTAGGTATTTTTTTTTATGATCTAAGTGTGTATATTTTTGTATGGACATTTGGAGTATTAGGGGTAGGTTATTGTAGAGGTTTGAGTAGAATATTGCTTTGATGGTAATTTTATAGTTTTTAATGGACTATGTGATGGAGGACTGGTGTACAACTGTGTGACTCCTTCTCATGTGGTACTCGGTGGAAAAGATTGGCCCCTGCTCTAACCTGAGACACAATAATTGTATGAAGAAATAATTTCTAGACCACTTCTTTTAATTCTTTTCCTTCTTTTCCAGGTATGACATGAAAATGCTGAAAAAGCCAAGCGTGAAGAGGCAATGGGAGATAATAAAGCAAAAAGAAAGAAACAAATCACCATCCTAGAATTGTATTCATTCTAGTAAGAAGATATATATTGACATTATTCCCTCATTCTTTTAGTAAAATGATCAAGAAAATGAAAGGAAATTGCAGAATTTAAGAGTCTGATCTTTGATGGTGTGAATTACAGTACAATGAGAATGTTAAGTTGAATCATAATTATGTAACTGTTGAAAAAAGCAGTCAATCTGATTTTTATTATTGAACGATGCAGACACTTGATATATCACACATGGATGGCAATGGAACATACATCCGCACCATTGAGTGGGATATGATGAACAAGTACAAATTCTTCCCACTTTCAATGCTCAGTTCATTTTCTGTGCGCTGTTGCCTCTATCCTTTTACAGTAATCAAGACCCGCATACAGATTCAGAAGCACTCGGAGGCATATAGAGGAACTTTTGATGCATTTAGAAAAATTTTTAAATATGAAGGCTTTGGGGGATTATATAAAGGATTCTGGGTCAGTGCATTTCAAATTGTGTCTGGAATTTCATACATCACTACTTATGAAACTGTCAGACACTTCTTACAGCAGAATAATGTTCAGGACTCAACAGTCCGTGCAATGATTGGAGGTGGATGTGCATCACTTGTGGGGCAGACCATTGTTGTTCCATTTGATGTCATATCCCAGCATATGATGGTTCTTGGACAGCTGGAAAAACGAGGAAAGAGGAAAGTAGTTGTAAACCCTCTGAATATAAACTATAAGCACAAAACCAAGTTTCAGACATTTTTAGCTATAACAAAAGAAGTATATAGAATGGATGGTGTTATAGGATTCTACAGAGGATACTTGGCTTCAATAAGTGCATATGTTCCAAACTCAGCTCTATGGTGGACCTTCTATCATTTCTATCAAGGTAACCAAATTTTAGCATAACTTTATTTCTTCTTACCATTTGATTACTCAGGCATTTCCACATCCATGCACCCTCTTTGTTTCCTAAACCCATGTTGCTCTTTTCCAATTACTCACAATGTTCCTTTCCTTATCCTCTTAACACCCTCTCATTTATCATTTGAGCTACACTTAAACTGATTCCTGCAAAGCTATTACATTCATATTTGTCCCCTTTTCCTCTGTTTGGTGGAACTATACATGTGCTCTTCCAGTTCTGTGGCATATTACCCTCCTGCAGGCACATGTTAAAGAACCACACTAACCAGTCCATTATAACTGTTCCTCACTTGGTCAGATGCCCAACATGATGCCTATCTAATCTAAGTGCCATTCCAGCTTTCATCCATTTCGGTGCTCTTTTATCTCATCTTTTCCTATAGCCCAATTATTTTCTTCACCAATCACAGTAATTTTCCTACCATCTCACACTGCCATAGTGAATCCTTTCCCAGCCTCCCCCACATTCAACAAATCCCTGAATTACTCTACCCAACTTTCTTGTACTACTGTCATTCCCATTAACATCTATCATATGTGAATTGTAATGTGATGAGTTGTTTGTCTCCTTTGATAGGATATATTTTGTTTTAAATCAGGAGAGGTTATTTTAAAGATAAGAATTTTATTTTTAAAGATAAAACTTTGGTCAGAAGTTATTTCTCTGAAATATCTAACAGGCCAGGGTCTTCTCATTTGCATAAAATTGCCTGTCCATGCATAAACAAAGTATAGTATATAGAAATGGTACTATTTTAGAGGAATTGATAGTAATCTCTAGCCATTCAGAGTAACCACTAAGTGCTATGAGGGTTTGTGGTTCTTTAGAGTAAAAAGTTTAATTGATGACTTCTTACGAGATGACACCCTGTCTTATATAATGTTCCAGTTTTACAAGAAAGGTTCAGGTAATTTTAGACATTAATCTCCATGTTTAGTTTTGCCCTAATCTTGTTAGGTCTATGTGTATGATAATGTTTTGCTATTTTGGTCGATTATGCATAGAAACATTGACAGATTGGAAAAAGTCTTTATACTCGTTCTTTATACTCCATTTCCAGACTTTTTCCATGTCTTCTTGAAAAGATTTGCAATCTTCTTCTGTACTTACTCTCTTCAATAGTTTAATATCATCTGCAAAGAAGTTTATATAGCATTCGATGCCTTCATCCATGTCGTTTATATAAACAGCAAACATTATCGGAGCTGACACAGAGCTTTGGGGGACCCCACTTACCATATTTACCCAATTTGAGTTATTTTCTCTAAGTACCACTCTCATTTTTCTTCCGTTGAAGAAGTCTTTCATCCATTCCAATAATTTTCCCTGTATTCCACCTATTTCAATTTTTCTTAGTAGCTTTTTGTGTGGTACTTTGTCAAAAGCCTTTTGTAAGTCTAAGAAGGCACAGTCTGCCCAACCATCTCTTTCTTGTATTATTTCTACCAATCTGAGTAAAAGCATATTAAGTTTGTAGTACATGATCTTCCACTTCAAAATCCAAATTGGTTGGGGTTTAGTATATTGTTCTCTTCCAAGTGTTTAGTCCATTTATTTTTTATAACTTTCGCATGTTTTTGCAATTGTACTTGTCAGGGATACCGGTCTATATTTTGTTGGATTTTCTTTATCTCCTCCCGTATGTATTGGTACAATATTTGCATTTTTCCAATCTTGTGGTACTATTCCTTCTTTGAGTGAGAAGTCAATTATCTTGTGCATTTTATCTTTTAATATCCAGTTCGCTATTCCCTCTGGCCCATGTGATTTTCTGACATTGAGTTTCCTTATTTGGTCCCTTATTTCTTTCTGTGTCACTGTTATTTCTTTCATTTTGGGGAATCTTTCTTGGTGTCCATCATCCCACATTTGTGAGCTTTCAACTGTAAATACAGACCTAAAGTGTCTGGTCATTACTTCAGCCATTTCTACATCTCCTATGTATTCTTTATTTCCTTCACGTAGTTTCACTATTTCATGTTTGTCTTGTAGTTTATCATTTACATATCTGTAAAATAGTTTAGGTTGGTCTTTGCATTTGTCTACAATATCTTTTTCATAGTTTCTTTTTTCCTCTCTACATATTCATTGCTCAGTTTGATGTATATTTGCCATTTAGTCACTTTTTTGTCTCTTTTTCATCTTTTCCAGGCTTTGTCTCTTCTATCTTTAGCATTGCTACACTTTTTATTATATCAGCACTTTATGTATACTCTTTTCTGTTTCTGCTTAGGCACATATTTATCTGTTCCCTCCTTAGATATTTCTTTAAAAATGTTCCATTTCTCTTCCATCTTTGTTTCATCATTTGCAAATTTTTCCCAACTAGCATTTTGATTTTTTTTTCTCCAAATTTTACAGTCAGTTTTGTTGTACATTAATCTTCCTTCTCTATGTTTCTCGTTTCTTCTCACAACATTTTGTTCCTTACGCTCGAACTCTATTAGTATGTGGTCACTCTTTCCAGTTGGTGTCTTATAATGTATTTCTTCCACAATTTCAGGCTTAGAAGTGAATGTCAAGTCTAATCTTGATGGTTCTTTGTTTTGTATGTATCTGGTGTTTTCTTTGACCCATTGAGTCAATGTGTAGTCAATGGTCATATCCAGTAGGACATTACCCCAGGGTTCCTCTCCACCTTTTATTATCAATTCTTCCCAATTTATTTCCTTTACATTAAAGTCACCCATAATTACTATGTTTTCTCTGTATTTCAGTGTCTCAGTTAATTCATTCTTTGTGTCTTCAAGTAATTTTGAGTGTTCGTTGTCAGTCCAAGTCTTAGTTTTTGGGGGCACATATACATCTGTGAACTTTCTACTTTTCATACTGCTATTTTTGACTTTAATTGTGGTCAATTTCATGTTATCCTTTCCTTCTGTTGCCTTTATTACATTTAGGCCCTTTCTAGTCAGTAGCATGACTACTCCCCCCCTGTTTGTCCATTCTGTTTTTTGACCAAAGGTTGTATAAACCTTGTCCCACCATACTTGATTGCATAGGACCTTTTATTTTTGTCTCCACAATTCCCATTATGTCTAGTTTCTCTATTGACAAATTGTCGTTTAATTCATTTATTCCAGAAATCATACCATCCATGTTTGTATATGCCACTTTTAATTTCTTCCTTTCTTCTCTTTTTTTGGTTTATGTTTCCATTTTTCTGATGTACCATTTTCGCAGCCTCAGATCCAGCATTCTCCAAAAAAACTAATTTTTTTCAGTATCCGTTCTTTTCTCATTTTTTCCTTGGCTTCACTTGTCAGTGCCCTATCTCTATTTCCTCTTCATTCATTTCCTTTTTTTCTACACATTTTTGTATTTTTCATTGTTTGCTAGTTTTGCCGCTTTTGATAGTATTTCTTCCGCTATCATTTGTGTGTGTGTATTTACCTAGTTGTATATTATGGGACGAGAGCTGTGCTCATAGTGACCCGTTTTCATATCTCTCCACATCCAGTTTGTTCTTAAAATCTTGTATAGTTTTGGCACACACTGTTGCCCCATTTAGTTTGTTCCAGACATCATTCACTGTGTGGGAAGCTATCTTTTTCAAATCTCTTCTGTAACTGTCCTTCTTTAGCTTCTTCTTGTGTTCTCTTGTTTTTCTTCTGTCCCATTTTAACCACTTCCATACGGTGATGCCTACGTAGGCAGCATGAGGAGCAAATGGGTACTCGATGTTGCCGACGTCGCCATCTTGATTATATTTATTGTAGTCGTACCTACGTAATTTTCATTCTCTCTAAACTGGCTTCATCAGTTTTCTATGGTTATCAAAATACACGGGTGAAAGAGAACGAACGATTGAGCACTGACCTTATCTATCGAGAACTTCCATCCCTTTCATAATTCTGTAAATGGTCAGCAAATCACCTCTTTCTTTTCTCTGTTCTAGTGTTGATAGATGTAATTTATCCAATCTTTGTTCGTATGTCAAATATGAGAGTGTAGATGCTCTTTGAATTCTTTCTAATTTCCTTTTTTTTTTTTGTACTAGGTGTGTATTTACCTAGTTGTATTTTACGGGAAGGGGAGCTATGCTCGTGGTGTCCTGTCTTCATATCTCATTTTATCTAAACTGTTTTTAAATTCATGTATTGTTTTTGCACACACCACTTTCTCATCTAACTTGTTCCAAATGTCTATTACTCTGTGAGGAAAGCTGTTCTTTTTCAGATCTCTTCTATAGCTGTCTTTCTTGATTTTCTTTCTGTGTCCTCTTGTATTTCTATCATCCCATTTTATTAGATCCTCTCTATCAATAGTTGCTATGCCTTTCATGATTCTGTAAATAGCTATCAAATCTCCTCTCTCTCTTCTTTGCTCTAATGTCTGTAGCTCAAGTTTTGCTAGTCTCTCTTCATATGATAGTTTTGAGAGTGTTGGTGCCAATTTTGTAATTGCTCCTTGTATTCTTTCAAGTTTTGTTATACATTTTTTTTGTACTTGGTGACCACATTGTTGCTGCATATTCCAATCTTGGTCTTATCAAAGTGATTAGTATTTTCTTCACCATTTCTTCATCCAGGTATGTAAATGCCACTTTGATTGTTCTTATTAAATTATAAGTTTCTCCAAAAATCTTGTTTGTATGTTTCTCAGGTGACATATTATTCATAATAATGACTCCCAGGTCCTTCTCATTTTCTACTTTTTTTATTCCTTCTTCTCCCAATTTATATGATCCTGTTATTCTGTTTTTGCTTTTTCCAAATTCCATTATACTACACTCCTTAGTATTGAACTCCATCTCCCACTTCCTACTCCATTCCTATACTTTATTGAGATCACTCTGTAGTGACTCACAATCTTCTTCAGTGTTCACTTTTTTCAACACTTTTGCATCATCTGCAAAGAAGCTCATATAACTTTCAATTCCTTCATCCATATCATTAATATATATAGCAAACATTATTGGGGCCAGCGCTGTTCCTTGTGGAACACCACTTATCACTTCATCCCAATTAGAGTGTTTGCCTCTTATCACCACTCTCATTTTTCTTTCTTGCAAAAAGTCTTCCATCCATTTCAGCAGTTTGCCCTGTATTCCTCCTTCAGTTTCTAATTTCTTAAGCAACTTCTTATGTGGCACCTTGTCAAAAGTGTTTTTAAGGTCTAGAAATGCACAATCGATCCATCTCTTTCTTGTATTATATCTACTAGCCTTGAATAGAAACATATTAAGTTTGTGACGCATGATCGTCCTTGTCTGAATCCGAATTGTCTTGGATTTAGTACATTGTTTTTTTCTAAATGCCTTACCCATCTACTTTTGATAATTCTTTCACAAATTTTTGCTATCGTGCTTGTTAGAGAGACTGGTCTATAGTTGGTAGGGTCTTCTTTATTTCCCCCTTTATATATAGGTACTTTATTTGCTCTTCTCCAATCTTTTGGAACTTTTCCTTCTTTCAATGAACTGTTTATAAGGCTATGTACTTTGTCTGCCAGTTCGTTCCTGCATTCTCTCAAAATCCAGTTTGCTATTTCATCTGGTCCATGCAATTTTCTGACATCAAGATTATTCAAGTGTTTCATTATTTCATTCTTTGTTACTTCTATTTCTTTCATGGGGGGGACTTTTTCCTCCCATTCGATATCACTAGGTTGTATGTTCTCCCTTGTAAACAGTGATTTAAAATGCTTGTTCATAATTTCTGCCATTTCTATTTCCTCTGTGTATTCAGTTCCTTGTCATAGTTTCTCTAAATCTTGTTTGTTTTTCAATTTGTTATTTACAAATCTGTAAAATAGTTTTGGTTGGTCTTTACATTTTTCTATGACATCTTTTTCGTATTTTCTTTTTCTCTGCACACTTGTACATATTCATTTCCATAACTAGTATATATTTTCCATTTTTCAGGTCTTTTGTATTTTTCCATTTGGTCCAAGCTTTATCTCTTTTGTCTTTTAACTCCCTACAACTTTAGTTGTACCAGCACTTTACATATTCTTTTTCTTGCTTTTGTCTTGGGATATACTTTTCCACTCCTTTTTTATAAATTCTTGTCAAAATATTCCATTTCTCTTCCACTGTTGTTTCCTTTTCGTATATTCTTTCCCAGTCTTCTTTTTGAAAGAATTCTCTTATTTTATCAAAATTTGTTTTTTCATACATCAATCTTCCTTTTCTATATTGTTCATTTCTTTTTATGTATTTTTCCTCATTTAGTTCCATTTCAACCAATATGTGGTCACTTTTACTTATTGGTGTCTTATATTCAATCTTTTCCACTATTTCAGGTTTTGATGTGATTATTTGGCCCAGTCTCGATGGTTCTTCATTTCTATACCTAGTGTTCTATTGAATCCATTGCATCATTGTGTGGTCAATAATCATATCAAGTAGTACATTTCCCCATGAGTCGTCCACAGCCTTTACTGTGTCATCTCTTCCCAGCAGACTTCTTTACAATTAAAGTCACCCATTATAACTATTCTTCCTCCATCTTCCATTATCTTATTTAATGTTATCCTTGTGTCTTCTAACATACTTTTATGTTCTCTCTCTTCCCACAAGGCTGTTTTAGGAGGCACATAATTTATTACAAACTTTATGCTCTTCCTATCTTTGTCTTTCGCTTCCATCATAATCATCTCTACTCTATTTTTTCCATATGTGACATTCCTCACATTTATATCCTTCTTAGGAACATAACTCCACCCTCTTGTTTTACCTCTCTGTTTCTAATCCAACAATTATATGCACCATGTCCTACACTGTTGGGTGGTAGTGGACCTTTCATTTTTGTCTCCACAATTTCCATTATGTCCGGTTCTTTTTCTTTCAGGTAATCATTCAGTTCGTTCAAGCCTGTTATTAAGTCATCTATATTTGTGTAAGACATTTTCAATTTTCTCCCACTTCCATCATGTTTTCTGTTCCCTTTCCATTTTTCTCTGCTATGAACCATTTTCTTACTTTCATATTCACTACCCTCCAATAGAATTTCTCTTTTTCTGTCTGTTTTTTTTTTTTTTTCTTGTTTTTTCCTTAGCTTGTCTTTTTGCTTTCTCATCCTCTCTTTCCTCTTTAATCATTTCTCTTTTTATCCATACCTGTTTATATTGTTCACTGTTTGCTAGTTTCCCTGTTTTTGCTAAAAGATATTCTCTGCTGTTGTTTGTGACCTGAATTTGATCTTAATTTACTTTCTCCTTCTCCTTTATTCTTGTAGTCCAATTTGTATTATACTTCTCTTCCATCCCCAATATAATTATACATTTCTTTTTATCCAGTAAGTCTCTCACTATATTCTCTTCCTCCCTCATCACTTTGATAATTGTGTCTTTAGTTTGATCTTTCATCTGTTGTGCCACTATATCCTTAAATACAATTTTGTTACTCTCTTGGAGTTTTTTCCAACCCTGTGCTTCTTTTGCTATGGACTCTTTATTCTCTTTATTATTCCTCTTTAATTCTTCATTCTCATCTTTTACTTCTTTTAACTGTCTTTTTAATTCTTCTATTTCTTTAGTTAGGGTTTGGTTCTCCTTCTTTAACTCTTCCAATTTATCAACTCTCTGCGCTATCCGTGTAAGTTGACCGAACCTACTCTCCCAATGTTCGGTCATTTTCTCTAGTTTTTCTTCTAGTCTTGCTAATCAGGGGAGGTTGGCATCCCTCCCTCATTAAATCCATGGAAATGATTATTTTCACTTTCCATTGTGTAGTTCTTATCTATATTTCTAACCTTAATGCTTTTACTGATATTTTCGAGTTCCTCTGTGTCGTCAGCAGACCTTTTGTTTATATTTTTTCTGCTGTCAGGGGAGCCCGTTCGTCTCCCTCCTCATTTCCTTCCATTTCCCTCAGTAATCCCTCCCCTTCTCCCCTTTCATCACCTTTCTACTACATGAGCTTTCCCCTTCCCTACTAATACAAAAAGGTACTCCCTCGTAGTTGAAATCCACGAAAATTGTGTCTTTTCCGGAGTTCCAATCTTCGCCATCAATCTGACGATTGTGTGTGTGCGTGTATGTGTGTGTGTCCATTGAGCAAGGAAGGGAGGGGGCAGGGAATGGAAGGGAATGGAGGGTGGTTGTGTGTGGATGATATTTTGATGCAGCCAGAAGGGAATTCTCCCATCTCTATTTTTCACATGTGTATGTGAAGTGGCCTTACTGTGGATGTGCTGTGTCATGCGGCATTGCTTCTGACCCAGACAGTGGCTAGGAGACAGGAATGACCCTTTATCCATGAGGAGCTACGATGAGAGTGAAACGAGGGTGGTAGATCGGAGTGGAATGGGTGGGAGTGGGTGTGTGCCTTTGACTTGGCAACCTCCCTTATAAGGGAAAGAAATCCTTGGTAAGTAAATGTGAGGATGGAGCCTTTATTGGTAAATTTTTTTCTTTTTACAACTTTATGAAGTACTTGTAAAAAGTATAATGTGGTACCAATAAAGGCTCCATCCTCACATGGTGTTTATTTTGATAGATTTGTCAGGAACTGCCAATTTCATCCATATAGATATTTGTATATATAGTTCATAGGGTCATTCTTTCCATCTATTTGGAGGTAAAGGTTTAAATGGGCTTAAATTATGCTCAGGTTTCAAGATGGATATGTGCACTTTTCCAAATTGAAGGGCCATCCCACTGGCCAGGAGACAGGGGTGACCCTTCATCCATGGGGAGCTAAGAGGAGAGGGAAACAGATGTCTGGTGCATAGGAGGGGTGGGGATGGGTACATGCCTTGGTTGGCAACCTCCCATATAAGGGGAAAGAGGCCCTTGATATATAGGTAGATACTCGTAGATGTGTGTCCAAGGGAGGTTGAATAAAGATGTCAGTATTGTTTTTTAATTTGGGCCTAGGTGTTTTAAATGTTAATTTGATACATTTTCCAATCTATTTGCATTAATTAATTGTTAAAATAAAAAGGATTTTTTTTCCTTTATATATGAATAAAAATAGAAAATGATAAGCAATTATCAAACGAGTAGAGAAGAAATGTAACCTTATCTCTCCTTATTTCAGAACAATTGGCAAATATGGCACCATCCGGCACCTCTACTTTGCTTTTACAATGCATTGCCGCACCTTTAGGAGGAATCACAACAACCTTGCTTACCAACCCCTTGGATATCATTCGGGCCAGACTTCAGGTCAGCAGGGACTCCGTAATATGGGCTTTATTCTATATTGTTTCATTCCTTTGTTTTCTTAATTGTTGGATACCATGCTATGGAAACATAGTTAACTACTTCAGTAACACTCAAATTCTTGCGTGCAGCATTGGCTGCCATATGTAATTTGCATCACACTACTCGCATTATAAAATATAAAGTCACTGCTATATTACTCATTCTCTTTTACTCTGAGTAATAATAAACACAGAAAATATGATCAAATCAGTTCACAGAATCCAGGGGTAACTCATGTACAACTACAAAAAATATATAATCAAGATGCCAATGCTGGCATCCTCGTGTACCCATCCGCACCTCATGACGCCTACTGTATGTAGGCATCATTGTACAGAAGTGGTTAAGTGTGGTTCCTATATAATGTTTATACTAGGGGTGTACCCAAAGGGATTTCTCCCTGTCTTCTCCTTTTCTGCATGGGGGGCCGGAGAGTGGGGGGGTCGCTGAATTTATGAAGCGGCCTTGCTGTGGATGTGGTGTGTCTTGTGGCACTGCTTCTGGCTCAGGGCTCTGGACAGGATGCAGGGATGACCCATCATCCAGGAGGTGCCAAGATAAGAGGGAGGGAGGAGGGTGGAGGGGAGTGGAATATATAGGAAATGGAATGGGTGGGAGTGGTTTCTATACCTTTTTCTTTTTGTCTACCTCCCGTGTAGGGGGAAGAAGCCTTTGGTATATGTATGTATGTACTAGGGGTGTGCCGATTAATCGGCATCAGCAAGAATTGGCATTTTTTGGTGAATCTGCATCGTTTTTTTTTTTTTTTAGAATGGGATTCGGCATTGCAATTGGCAATATTTTGCCAATGATGCCAATGCTTTTAAAATAACAGCACAAGTTGGAGTAAATGTTAGAGCAAATTATATTAATCTTTAATTTTATTTGTATTTCTTTAAAAAAATTCAACTAAAAATAATATACATTTTTTGAAACTGCAAAGTTTCTACAATAGAAAATAAATGAGAGTAATATGGGAGTAAATTGTGTGAGCGTCATTGGACTCAGTCTATTTTACCCGCTTATAAATATGAAAAATGGGTGGACGGATTTACTCCTGCTTACTCCGCAGCAATTTATAGCCAAACGAATCATTCATAAAGATTTTTTCATATGCATTTTGACAAGTAAATATATAATTATACATCTTAATGCATTTTGGCTTGATAATTCTCTGTTATTCAAAAATACAATTTTTGTAAGTAGACTTTAGGCTTAAAAATCGCTAAATTAAAAACATCTGGCATCTTTATAAATACACTTATACATCGATTTAACGGACCTCACTTTAACAGATTTCGGATGCAACGGACAAAATCTGTAGCTTCCGGAGCGACCGGACGCGATCCGATGTTTCTGCAGTTGACCGCCAGATGACCTATGGTCGCTTTGTTTACAACTGTGCCGGAACACATGGAGCTGTTTGGTCCGTGTTTTTCGACCTTTTTGGCCCTGTTTTGTGTGTTGTTTGTGAAATAATTCAACAGTTTTTTTAACCATGGCACCTGTACATCCTGTAGAAAAGAGGAAGAGTCAATTTAACAGTATCACAGAAGCTTCAGTTGATTAAAAAGTTGGAAAGTGGAGTGTTGGTGAAGCAGGTGTGTGATGAATATCCACTTCACTCCGGGCCAAAATCTCGCGGGTAGCATTAGCTGCCAGACATACGATGTTGCGTCATAATACTCGTATCATAAAAAATAGTCACCGCTTATATCGATCGTTCTCTCTTTCACCCGTGAATTTTGATAACCATAGAAAATGTGATGAAGACAGTTTAGAGAGTATGTCAATACGCAGGGGCAACTACAATAAATATAATCAAGACGCCGATAGGGCAGCCTCGCGTATCCACTTGCTCCTCATGCCGCCTACGTAGGCGGCACCGTATGGAAGAGGATATAGAGTAAGGAAACAAACTGTGTCTGATATTCGTAAACAAAAGGAACAACTTACCCAATATTCGCTGAAGTATTCGGTTGATGAAAATTTTGGACTTGGTACTCTTGGGGTGAAAATTTTGGGCCAGATCCCAGGTATTTACACTAACAGATTGGATAGTGTGCTTAAGTAAAAGTACCGTACTGTATTCATTCCTCATTTTTTCCTAATGTAATCGTTGAAATACAGTAGTATCGGAAACTTCGGACAATCGGGTATATCAGACCGGTGTTCCCCCCTTTTAGTCCGTTAAATCGAGGCATGAGTGTAGTATCATACGTATTTTATTAGGATTTTTAAAGTTTATATTAAGGTTTGTTTTGTCTAATAAGAAGTTGTTCATCAACAACATAATAAAAAGTATTATTTAAATTTTTTGTTTTATATATGTATTGTTTTAGTAATTATGTACTTCTGTCTTATAGAATAAAACTACTAATTAATTATGCTTAGTGATGCTGGTTTAAAAATATTTGTAAACAAGAATTTTTTATAGAAACAAGTGCATAATAAAAAGTAGATACATAATAAAATAGTTAAAAAGTAGTCCAATCTGTCGTATATAAGTCTACATAGATTATAAAGCAAGAAAAAATCATATTTCAATTACTTTATATTAAAACTGGTGTACCGTAATTATGTAAAGTGGAATCGGTATCAGCATCAGCAACTAAGAGTGAGTAGGAATCGTCATCGGTATTAGCATCAGCAATTAATGGTAAATAGGAATTGGCATTGGCATTGGCAACGGCAAAAAAATGCAATCGGCACACCCTTAGTTTATATGTAGTGATGAATGTTACTTTCTACTGTCCAAGTCCTATGCCTGAAACTGTTCTTAGTTTCTTCGTTTTCTTATTTGTTTTTACTGTAAGGTGAGTGAAATTCGTGCACATGTCAAATGTGAGGCCATAATTGCCAGCTACTGTGGGTTTTCCATTTAGTGAAACTTGAGGATGTCTTGAGAAATATGGTAGGGGTGATATGGTTACATAGAATGAGAAATGAGGAGGTGAGGAGGAGAGTAGGGGTGGAAAAGGAGATGGGAGATAGGGTTGATGAAAGATTATTGGGATGGTTTGGATACATGGAAAGAATAGGTGAAGAAAGATTAGTAAAAGAAGTGTGGAATGTGTAGGTAGATGGAATGAACATGAGGGGGCAATGAAGGATAAGATAGATGGATGATGTGGAAGGGACGTTGAGCAAGAGGGGGATGTCTGTTGAGGAAGGAAGGGAGAGGACAGAAGATAGGGGTGAGTGGAGAATGGTTGTGTATGGATGATATTGTGATGCATGGAAGGGGTGGGGGGGTTAGGGAATAGTTACATGTGAATGATATTTTGATGCAGCCTGAAGGGATTCTTCTATGTCTTCAGTGTTTCTGCATGAGGGGATGAAGAGGGGGGTGTCGCTGATTAAATGAAGTGGGCTTGCTGTGGATGTACTGTGTCTTGCTGCATTGCTTCTGACCCAAGATAGTGGGTGAGGTGCAGGGAATGACCTGTTATCCAGGAGGAGCCAAGATGAGAGGGAGGGAGGGGTGGTGAATGGGAGTGGAATTGTCACTTTTGACTTTGGCTACCTCTCTTGAAAGGGGAAAAAGCCCTTGATATATGTATTTGTACATGTATATGAAACTCGAGGCAGTAATTGTTTGATTGATTGATTGATTTATTTTTGTCCAGTGGTTGAACTTGACCATTTAATTTGATTACTAGAGGAGCTCACAAATCCCCACTTCACCCTGAGAGGCTGGTACCTGGTCTCTGTTACCTGACTATATGAGGGCTGAAACTGCCATCCATCAAACTTCTCATCTCGACTTGAGTGGCAAGAATGAATACAATTGAGAGCTAGAGTTTAATCAATAACCTTTTCATTTATTATTCTTCTTTCCACAGGTGCAGAGAACTGGAAGCTTTGGCCACACTTTCAACATCCTGTGGACAGAAGAGAAACTGGGTATCTTCACAAAAGGCTTGTCACCCCGTTTGTTCCAGACAGTAATTTTTTCCTTCATGATCATACTTGGCTATGAATCTGTCAAGCGGTTTTCTGTGAGTGAAGAGTATAAGGAGGAGGTGCGTTGGTAAGGAAGAGGGACAGTTGTGTGTTAGTACAACTGAGTATAAGTGAGCACTAGGTGTAAAACTGGGTAACCTGTGAATGAAGAGTAATTTTGTATAGTTAGCTATTGTTAAAAACAAACGGCTATTTTTATTTTCTCAAACGAGTAGATTACCTATAATAATATGTCTTGCTGCATTGCCTCTGACCTGGGCAGTGGGTAGCAGACAGGGATGACCCCTCATCCACAAGGAGCCAAGATAGAAGAGACAACAAATGGGTTTTGGACAGTTGTGGGATGGGCAAAGAGTGGATGTATACTTTGACTTAGCTACCCTCCTTGTAAGGAAGAAAAGGTCTTTTGGTATATGTATATATGGTTAAAGATATAACACAATAAGAATAGATGTGTGAGTGAACTGTTCATTAATGGTCATGATATTGGTATACTCATTCCCCGCTTTAGTATTTTGTTATGATTGTTATACCAAATACCCATACCAAATCCCTTCTCTGACAATCATCTCTCTGTATACCAAGAGCTTTTTCCCCAATACAAGGGAGGTAGCCAAGTCAAAAACCAAGTACCCACTCCCACCCATTTCACTTTCCTCCATTCCACTCCCATCCACCACCTTTTCTTCTCTCTCATCTTAGCTCCTCATGGATGACAGCTCATCTCAATATCCTGCCCACTGCCCTGAGTCAGAAACAGTGGATGGGATACAGGGATGGCGTGTCATTCATGAGTAGCTAAGATACATACATATACATATACCAAGGCTTTTTCCCCCTTCCAAGGGAGGTAGCCAAAAAGGGAAAGGCATAAAAACACTCCCACCCATTTCATCCCTAAACACACTCCACACCCCTCCCACCCTTCCTCTCATCTGAGCACCTCCTGGATGACGGGTCATCCCTGCACCCTGCCCACCGCCCTGGGTCAGAAGCAGTGTCGCAAGACACAGTACATCCACAGCAAGGCCGCTTCATTTAATCGGCGACCCCCCCCTCTCCGTCCCCCTTTGCATATAAGGCGAGGACGGGGAGAAATCCCTTCGGGCTGCGTCAAAAATTACTCACACATACTACCCCACCCCCCTGCCCATTCCTCCTCATGCAGTCACAACATCATCCATATACAACCATTCTCCACTCACCTCTGTCTTCCGTCCTCTCCCTTCCTTCCTCAACAGACATTCCCCTCTTCCCCAAAGCCCCCTTCACCCCATCCATCCACCTCATCCTAGGACGTCCCCTCATCTTCACTCCCTCCACATCTGCCTTCCATACCTCTTTTACTAGTCTTTCTTCACTCATTCTTTCCATGTGTCCAAACCATCCTAATATTCTTTCATCAACCCTATCTCCCAAATCCTTTTTCACCCCTGTTCTCCTCCTCACCTCCTCATTTCTCACTCTATCCAGCCTAGTAACCCCCACCATACTTCTCAGACACCTCATCTCAAACACATTCAAACTCCTTCTCTCTTCTTCTCTTATGTTCCACGTTTCTGCCCCATACAGTGCTGTTGGCACAATCACTCCTTCATACAGTCTCCTCTTCGCATCCATTCCCAAATGTCTATTCCTCATTACACTCTTTAAACCACCAAGGCATTTACTCGCTTCACTCAATCTACATTCTACCTCCACCTTCACTCCACCTTTTCCTGCTAAGATGAGAGAGAAGAAAAGGTGGTGGATGGGAGTGGAATGGGTGGGAGTGCCTTATGACTTGGCAGTGTCTCTTGTAAGGGGGAAAGATAGATGAGCGAGTGCCAAAAAAGGGATTTGGTATTGTAAGACATTCAAAGACCCATGAAGTACCTCAGAAGTTTGGGAAATTGAAAAAAGGAATTTCTTTAATTGTTGTATCCTCTGTATTTCCTATCATTTAAAACTTTATTTTTAAGTGTCCTGTACCCCAGTGGTTATGTATGGGTATGCCATGGGGTTAGTTGGATACTGATACTTGGTTAACACCTAAATTCCCTTGTTTTAGTAGTCCCCAGACAGCCTCAGAATGAAATGTTGTACATTATATATATAAAATTATGAGTGATTAGATAACAATTACAAACAAAAATAATATTACAATATAAAAGTTGATAGCCAGAACCCAAAAGCACTGTGTTTGATTGCCTTACCATATTTGTTTCCCAACACTGAGTGATGTATCTAGGTACCCTGACATAATAGTGTTATCTTCTGAGTATGAATAAATCAGTTTAAAATCTGTCAGGTTATTATCTTGATACTGTATATAACAAAACAGCCTTGGTTTGGTACAGATGTACATAGACAGGACATATCATTATCAGCATTGATAATAGATGAATTTCCAGTAGTAACAGTCATAGCCCCACAATACCCTGTTTGGGGTATTGGAGCATGTTATTGTTGGGTTAAAAGCCACATGTCATTTTGTCTGTGATAGAGGGAATCTCTGTTCACAGAGAAATGAGGCTACTTGTACTGTCCCTCCATTATGCTGGCCCCCTACTCTTAATACTGGCCTGTACCACTTCTCTGAATATTTGTTTCCTTTTTTGCTGAACCCTGTGGTAGGGGAGAAAGAGTATTGCCTCATAGTGTTCCCATTGGAGCTGTAAAAAGCAACAAAAATGGGGCGGGGATAGGACTAGGCATCCTACTCTCTGTAGCCCCAAAGGGGACATTCCTAAAAAAAAAGCAAAGGCATAATGGGGTCTGGGAGGAGTTTTCCAACCAATGCCCTAAGGTTTGGGTCTTTTAATGTGCATGGATGTGGTATAGATGAGAGTTGAAGGGAAGAGATAGGCAGTATGAGTATACGAGAAGAAAGATTGATGTGTTGGCATTGAGTGAAACAAAATTGAATTAGAGGGCCAAGTTTGAGTTTGGGAATGTAGTTGGGAGGGTGTCAGGAGTGAAGAGAGGATAAGGGAGAGAAGCGGTGGCTATACTAGTAAATGTAGAGATAGGTAAATGTGTGGTGGAGTGGAAGGAGGTTTCTTTGAGGTTAATGTGGATCAAGGCAAAACTGGGAAGGGAGATGTGAGTTTTTGTAAGTGCATATGAGCCTGGTAGTGAGAAGAGTGTAGAGAAAAGGGAGGCTTTTTGGATAGATTTAAATGAGTGCATAGAGGGTTTAGGAAGAAATGTCAATGTAGTGGTATTGGAAGATCTCAGTACCATGTAGATGAACCAATAGACAGAATGGTTGGGAAGTGTGAAGTTCCAAGAAAAAATTGTAGTGGAAAGTTGATGGTGGAGATGTGCCTAGAAGGAGAATTGACGATAGCAAATACAGTGTTTAGGAAGAAAATCGAGCATAAGTACGCATGGGAGAGGGTGGTGGATGGAAGAGTGGTAGATAGGGCTTTAATAGACTATACAGTGGTAACCAGGAGGCGAGTAGGAAGATTTTTTTATGTACATGTTCTAAGGGAAGAAAGTTGGGGAATATCAGATAATTTTTTGGTGGAAGTTAAGTTGAGAGTGGAAAATGGATGGAGAAAGAGGAAAAGGACAGACGGTAGGGAAGTGCTTAAGTAAATTGCCTAAATGAGAAAGAAGAGGAGGAATACAAGAAGCTGAGAGAGGAGTGGGAGGGAGTAAAGGATAGGATAGAGTAGAATTAGGAGTGGAGAAGGAATGGCGATGGTTCAAGGAAGGAGTCACAAGGTGTGCAAAGATGGTGTGTGGAACAAGGAGGACAGGAGGAAATAGAAGGAAGGGTAGTGAGTGGAGGGATGAGGAAGCAAAGAAGGTTGTAGAAGAGAAGAAGCAAGCATTCACAGATTGGTTACAAAATAGGATGAGAGATAAAGGAGGCAAAGAGAAGAGCAGCTGTGAAATGGGGTCAGAGTGTGACAGAAAATTTTGAAAGTAATAAAAATGTTTTGGAAATAAATAAAGAGAGGAAGAGGAGGCGAATCAAGTAGAGAAGACAAGGTAAAAGGTGAAGATGGAGAGATGATAATGGAAGAGACGGCAATAAGAGGAAGATAGGCAGAGTATTTTAGGGAGATGCTAAATATGTAGGAGGATAGGGAGGGAAAGGTAGTTGTACTGGGAAGTACTAAGAAAATGACAATGATGAAGGAAATTGAGGAGAAATAAGGAAAGATGAGGTGAAGGCAATTGTTAAGATGATGAGAATAGGTAAGACGGTTGGATAGATGTTATGCAGAATGTCTAAAAAAAGGAGGTACAGTTATGGTGAACTGGCTGGTGAGGTTATTTAATGTTTGTTTAAGAGAGTGTAGAGTGTCAGAGGACTGGAGGAGTACCTGTATAGTTCAACTTTACAAGGGAAAAGGGGACAAGTGTGAGTAGTAGTTTCAGAGGGATCAGCTTGTTAAGTGTAGTTGGGAAGGCTTATGGGAGGGGTTTTGAGAAGATTAGGAGGGGAACAGAGGGAGTAATTGGTGAGGAACAGTGTGGGTTTAGGACAGGTAGGAATTGCATAGATCAGATATGTGAGAAAGCTTTGGGAAAAGATAAGGATTTTTTTTGGCCTTTATGGATCTGGAAAAGGCTTATGACAAGGTAGACAAGAAAGCACTGTGGGAGGTATTGCATGTATATGGGATAGGAGGAAAGCTGTTAAGAGCAGTCGAGTTTTTACAAGAGTTGTAGAGCCTGTGTTAGAATCAGAAATGGAGAGAGTGAGTGGTTTGAGGTAAAGGTGGGACTTCATCAGGGATGTGTTATGTCACCTTGGCTGTTCAATTTATACATGGATGGGGTGGTGCGAGAGATAAATGCAAGGGTAATGGGTCAGGGATTGGAGACGATTGAAGGAAATGGAAAAAAGTGGGAGATAAACCAGTTGTTGTTTGCTGATAACACTGCACTTGTAGCAGGATCAGAGGAGGGATTGAGGAAGTTAGTGACAGGGTTTGGGAAGGTGTGTGAAGAAAAAGTTGAAGATAAATGTGGGTTAAAGTAAGGTGATGAGATGTACAAGAAGAGAAAGTGGCAGCAGACTGGAAGTGAGTATTAAGGGAGAGAAACTGGAGGAAGTGGATAGTTTTAGATACTTGGGTGTGAATGTGGCAAGAAAGAGAGTGGAGGTGGAGGTAGAATGTAGACTGAGAGAAGGAAGTAAATGCCTTGGATTAAGAAGCGTAATGAGAAATAGACATTTGGGAATGGATGCTAAGAAGAGATTGTATGAAGTGATAGTGCTGACAGCACTGTACGAGGCAGAAACATGGAACATAAGAGAGGAAAAATTTGAAAATTTTACCTAGTTGTATTTTACAGGACGGGAGCTATGCTCGTAGTGACCCATTTTTGTCTCTCTCCACGTCCAGTTTATTCTTGAAATCGTGTATAGTTCTGGCATTTACTGTTTCTCTGTTCAGTTTGTTCCAGACATCGATCACTGTGTGGGAAGCTATTTTTTTTCAGGTCTCTTCTGTAACTGGCTTTCTTTAGTTTCTTTTCATATCCTCTTGTTTCTCTTTTGTCCCATTTTAATAGGTCGTGTCTATCGAGAACTTCCATCCCTTTCATAATTCTGAAAATGGTCAACGAATCGCCTCTTTCCCTTCTCTGCTCTAGTGTTGACAGCTGTAATTTTTCCAATCTTTGTTCATATGTCAGATTTGATAGTGTGGGTGCCATTTTTGTCACTGCTCTTTGGATTCTTTCTAATTTTCTTATTTTTGTTGTTGTAGGTGCCCACATTGATGCAGCATATTCTAATTTTGGTCTTATCAGTGTAACAATTATTTTCATAACTATCTCCTCATCCATGTAATCGAAGGCCACTTTCATTGATCTTAATAAGTTGAAAGTCTTTCCAAATAATTTATTTACATGTTTGTCAGGTGTCAAGTCACTTGAGATGATTACTCCTAGGTCCCTCTAGGCTGGATAGAGTGAGAAATGAGGAGGTGAGGAGGAAGGGGGTGGAAAGGGAGTTGTTGTTGTCGTTCCCTAGACTGTCTGTCCGAGCAGTCCCGTCTCCCCAAGGAATGCCACAGCCAAAACTGGGTTTTCCCACAAATCCTTTATAGAGTGTATGTTGTGTTGTTTGTGTGCATGATTGTGTATAATGCAGTCTTCCATTATGTGTTGTATGGTATGGGGTGAAGTGTTACATCCTGGGCAGCTGTTCACAATGTGGTCATCCAGCTTCTGGTAGCATAGAAGTGCTGGGTGGTGGCCGCACCGCAGTCTGGCCAAGTGGACTCTGTCCTTTCGTGGGAGAGAGGATTCAGAAGGGTGGATATCAGGGGGTCTGGCATGCAGCAGTGTGTTGTCTTTCAGTGTGTTAATGGAGCGGTGAGTGATATGATTATGAATATGTTTCCGGAGGCTGGTATTTGGTGGTTGTGGAGGAAGAGAAGAGAGTATCTGTGTGTGATACAGGTCTTTGGGTGTTGATTTAATGTTTCTTGGTGTGTGTGGGTGTTCTGCTATGTAGTGTAGTGGGTGTGATGTGTTTGTGGTGGCTGCAGCAAGTGTTTGTGTGCCTCTCATGTCGAGGTGGTCCTTGACTTTGAGGACTTTTGTTTCATGGTGTAAATGGTCTGTAGGTGTTGTATTTGTGCAGCCTGTAATTGTTTTTAGGGCTTTGTTTTGTATGATTTGAAGGGTGTTGTGGTGTGTCTCACTGAGATTAGAAGCCCATGCAAGACTCGCATAATTCATCACTGAGCATATGCATTGTTTGTATATTGTTGTATTAGTTTCTTTGTTTTGTCCAAATGTTGTTCCAGTGATTGACTTAAGTGCGTTAAGTCTAGGTGTGGATTTGTTTTTTATGTTTGTGATGTGTTGTTTGAAAGACATGGATGTATCGTATGTTACACCAAAAATTTTCGGTGTATTTGTGTGTGGTATTAGAGTGTTGTTGATGTAGAGATGAGGTATGTATTTGTGTTCTTTTGTCCAGTTGGTGAGAAGTGTTGCTGTAGATTTGGTTGGAGCTATTTTGAGTCTGTTTGTGATGAACCATGTGTTGAGTGTATCAAGGTATGGCTGGATTATTTCTGCAGCTTTGTCTGTGTTACGATGTGTGCATGTGCACAACAACATTGTTTCTTATCACAGTAGATCTTGTTATAAGATATTGTGTGGCATCAGCTATCACCAACAAGTCTGCTTAGACAGTGGTTGGCAGCATCTTAAGAAATTGGATTTCATTGTTTGGTGCTCCAAGGAAACTTCTCTCTGACAATGGACTTGAATTTGATAATAGTGATATGAGAGAACTTGGCTATCTATTTGGTGTTAAAATTTTAATTACTGCTGCAGTCCATGTAGCAATGGAACATGTGAACGGTTGAATGTTGTAATTGGTAACAGTTAAAAGTGAGGATATGAAGTATGATATTGACATAGCCTTGGCTTGGTTGGTGTCAGACCATAATGCATTGGTGAATAATTCCAGTTTTAGCCCAAACCAATTAGTATTTGGTGTCGATCCTGCAGTGCCATCTGTCACTAGGAGCTCCTTGCCTGGTTTAGAGTCAGTTTCTGGCTCGGATATTGTGCGACAAAACTTGAATGCTCTGCTCTTGGCTTGAAGGGAGTACCTCAAATATGAATCTAGTGAAAGGATCAAGAGAGCCTTGCATCATAATATGCTCACAATGGAGATAAGTAACCTTCACAATGGTGATGAGATGTACTTTAAGCATAATTATGATCAGTGATGGCATGGTCTGGGCATAGTTATTGGCAGGGATGGCAAGCAGGTTCTGGTTTGTCATGATGGTGTTTATGTCAGAGCCCATTTTTGCTGATTATCAAAACTTCCCCTGAGGTCTTAAACAGACTTGTGTTAGATCATCCTTTGGCACTTGGGAGGCATTGAGGAATATGGAGGGGCATAATCACCACATCCAAAGTTTTTGAGCTAGTAATGGAATCCTGTAGATGGAAGCACCCTCTGTCTAGCCTTGAAAGTAGAATACTGGAAGTGGACCTTTATGTCCCTTTAACTGAGGGTATTTAATCATGTTCTGTGGCAAGTGAGAGTCATGATGAGGTGTACAAACTTCAAGCTCAAGGGGCGTACTTGGCTGAGGCAGCCAGCCGATCACCATGCTGGCTAGTGTTCTGCCTGCCTGCTCGGCCAATCACAGTGCCGCACCAAGTCTCTCATGCCTCCCTGCCTCAGTACACACATGTGGTGAGTTAAAGGGTGCCCACCTGTTGTTTCTGGACCATTATTTTCTTGTTTTATTACAGATACCGAGTGAATTTTGTTGTCATTGATTTTTCTATAAAATGATTATAATTATTTACATCACAAAACACTTATAAAACACAAACCAATAAGAGATTTAAGCTGAAATTTTCAGGGATTCGTAGTTTTAATACACTTGTTGACAGTGCCAAAAATTAATAAAATCAGATGATAAACACGTACACATGTAAAATTGCCCCTGGATTTTTTAATTTTTTCATTGAAGAAAAAACTATTTTTGAAAAAATATTTGTACTACCGAAAAATGTAAAAGTGAACCAATATGTTTATTATGAACTCTTAAATGACCACCTGGAGGATTCTTTTAATAGCTCAGGTGCTAACATCTTTCAACAAGATCATGCCCCAGCCCACACTGCTCGTAGTGTTACTCAGTGGCTTAAAGACTGTCATATACCTTACATAGCAGACTGGCCAAGCAATAGTCCTGACATAAACTCAATAGAAAATCTGTGGAACCACATTAAACAAGACCTGCAGGGTAAAGATACGAGCTCTGTGCCCAAGCTCGAGGCAGCCATTCTCCAATCCTGGGCTAGTATAACCCCTGCACATCTTGCCAAGTATTCCACTTCCATTCCAAACCGCCTTTGTGAGATCATTGCACGTAAAGGCCACCCATCAAAGTATTAGAGGTATGAAGTGAGCTTTTGTTTATTGATTTATGACTCATTCATTCTCCTCATCACTCATTCTCCCTAACCATTCATACTTCCTTGTCGAGCACTGTAGAGTGATTTATATCTGGAACAAACTAAACGGAGAAACAGTGAATGCCAGAACTATACACAATTTTAAGAATAAACTGGATGTGAAGAGATACGAAAAAGGGTCACTACGAGGATAGCTCTCGTCCCGTAAAATACAACTAGGTAAATACAACGAGGTAAATACAGACACACACACACACACACACATATGTATATATATATATATATATATATATATATATATATACATACATATATATATATATATATATATAATGAGGAACTGTCATATAATAAGGTTCAAATATAAGAATGACTCGGTATGAATATATATGTACGTGTACATATATAAAAGAGAGGCGAGAGAAAAACACATACATCAACCACAGATGGGTTTATTGGATAACAAACATCATAACTGTTCTATCTCAACAATAAAAAGAAAAGTAACACCAACACATGGACCAGTGTGATGGCCTAACAAAACAAATAGTAGTATAAATACTAGTACACTTTCCTGTTGGGGCGACTGAAGAGTCCTGCTCCAGACGGCGTCCTCCCACAGAATCCTCCTCCAATTGACGTGGCGTCCTCCCTCAGAATCCTCTCCAATTGACGTGGCGTCCTCCCACAGAATCCTTGATGGGATCTCCTGCTGGGTCAAGCGCCGAATCCTCCCACAGAATCCTCCTCCAATTGACGTGGCATCCTCCCACAGAATCCTCTTCACTGGATTTCCTGCTGGGTCAAGTGCCGAGTCCTCCTCCAGAATCCTCTTCCTGCAATGGCGTGGCGTCCTCCCACAGAATCCTCTTCACTGGATTTCCTGCTGGGTCAAGTGCCGAGTCCTCCTCCAGAATCCTCTTCCTGCAATGGCGTGGCGTCCTCCCACAGAATCCTCTTCACTGGATTTCCTGCTGGGTCAAGTGCCGAATCCTCCTCCAGAATCCTCTTCCTGCAATGGCGTGGCGTCCTCCCACAGAATCCTCTTCACTGGATTTCCTGCTGGGTCAAGTGTCGAATCCTCCTCCAGAATCCTCTTCCTGCAATGGCATGGCGTCCTCCCACAGAATCCTCTTCACTGGATTTCCTGCTGGGTCAAGTGCCGAGTCCTCCTCCAGAATCCTCTTCCTGCAATGGCGTGGCGTCCTCCCACAGAATCCTCTTCACTGGATTTCCTGCTGGGTCAAGTGCCGTATCCTCCTCCAGAATCCTCTTCCTGCAATGGCGTGGCGTCCTCCCACAGAATCCTCTTCACTGGATTTCCTGCTGGGTCAAGTGCCGAGTCCTCCTCCAGAATCCTCTTCCTGTAGGACTGGGAGGAGGAGGAGAAGTGGACCGCCACGGAAGGCGGCCGACGGAAAAGTGTCCTCGAAATCCTCTGCGCCCTCCCTCTGTAGATCGGGGAGGGGGAGGAGAATCGAAGAGGGGCTGTACTGCGCATGCGTGGGCACTCACGTGACATCTTCCATAGGCCTGGGCACTGGCCTGCGGTCAAGAATTTTCCCACGCCGCGCGTCCTCTTCTTCCAAGATGGTCAGTCCAGCTTGGCACCGCGTGGCCCTGTGGTTAGCTTGTGAGCGCGCGGGTCGCCGTGACAAAGAATCGCGTCCTGGTCAAGGCGGCCCTCCTTGGGGAACTAGACCACATGGTACAGCTTGGTGTGCGTCTTGGCGGGCATTTCGTGATGCTTCTCTGGGTAGGCCCACGTGGTACAGCTGAACTCGGGGACCACGTGGTTAGCTTGGTGTAGGGGCCGTGTCATTATATGACATTCTTCCAACGACGATTAGCTCGCAGCCTGTCGCGAGCTAAAGAAAAAGTGTGCCCTATTCAGCCCTTGCTGTCTCAAACTCAGGAGTGAGTGGAAAAAAACCTCCTTGAGGGAAAAAACTCTTCCCTGAGTTTGAGGGCTCTGGCTTTCTCTGGCCAAAACGGCATGACATACAATGTCGATTGTGCCTGTGTGTGTGTGTATGTACAAGTGTACTTGTATACCTAAATGCTGTCCTATTCCTCTGGATCTGGGGACAAAAAGATACAGCAGTTATACGTTCACAAGAGGTTTCCCAGACTGGACAATAAGTCTACCCCCACACTCTCACTTTCTTAATGTTTCCATTTCTATATTCACTGCTGAAGGTATAATCCTCACCTGGTGAGCCTGGCGTTGGCCATCTTGAACGGTTTAGATATGACCGTATCCAAGACGAACTTACCTTCGTGAGGGTAGAAGTGGAATTCTTCATTCCATCTACCAACCAATTACTCACGTCCGTTAGTGCTGTAGTTCCTCTCTCCGCTGCCCACAACTTCCTGATGCGATGAGCTACCGGGTGCATCCATCCGTCCTCCTGGAGTACTGCTCCGACGGCGTTCTGGGTATGTCTTCCCGTAGCGTAAGGAATTGCTGGGATCGGGGGAACTGCATAGACCTACTACACTCATGGAATGCACTCCTCTTTAAAAGGTTATGCAACGGAAACGCTGCCGTAGCGTAATCTGTCAACTCTCCTATCTGAATCCTATGACTGGAACTTCTCTGGTTCCGCTAACTGTCCAAAGCCGGAATCCTTCCTTGGCTCTGCAGGACTCGAACGGTGGGTCTCTACACCCTACCTTAAAAAACTGGGTTCGAATAGCTCACTGGCTGAATCCCTAGTCACTCTCTACAGCTCTCTCTCTCTAACCAGAACTGTCTCTCTCTCTACAGCTCTCTCTAACTAGAATCTGTTTCTCCTACAGCTCTCTCGAACTAGAAACTGTCACTCTCTCTACAGCTCTCTCTCTAACTAGAAACTGTCTCTCCTACAGCTCTCTCGAACTAGAAACTGAACTCTCCTACAGCTCTCACTAGCTGAAACCTCCTACAGCTCTAACTAGCTGAAACCTCCTACACCCACTAGCTGAACTCTCCTACAGCTCTCTCTAGCTGAAACCTCCTACAGCTGTCACTAGCTGAACTCTCCTACAGCTCTAACTAGCTGAACTCTCCTACAGCTCTCACTAGCTGAACCTCCTACAGCTCTCTCTAACTGAACTCTCCTACAGCTCTCTCTAGCTGAACTCTCCTACAGCTCTAACTAGCTGAACTCTCCTACAGCTCTCACTAGCTGAACTCTCCTACAGCTCTCACTAGCTGAACTCTCCTACAGCTCTCACTAGCTGAACTCTCCTACAGCTCTAACTAGCTGAACTCTCCTCTAGCTCTCACTAGCTGAACTCTCCTATAGCTCTCACTAGCTGAACTCTCCTACAGCTCTCACTAGCTGAACTCTCCTACAGCTCTCACTAGCTGAACTCTCCTACAGCTCTCACTAGCTGAACTCTCCTACAGCTCTCACTAGCTGAACTCTCCTACAGCTCTCACTAGCTGAACTCTCCTACAGCTCTCACTAGCTGAACTCTCCTACAGCTCTCACTAGCTGAAACTCTCCTACAGCTCTCACTAGCTGAAACCTCCTACAGCTCTCACTAGCTGAACTCTCCTACAGCTCTCACTAGCTGAACTCTCCTACAGCTCTCACTAGCTGAACTCTCCTACAGCTCTCACTAGCTGAACTCTCCTACAGCTCTCACTAGCTGAACTCTCCTACAGCTCTCACTAGCTGAAACTCTCCTACAGCTCTCACTAGCTGAAACCTCCTACAGCTCTCACTAGCTGAAACCTCCTACAGCTCTCACTAGCTGAAACTAACGCTCTCTACAGCTCTCTCTCTAGGCTGAACTAAGCACTCCGACAGCTGACTGCCTACAGCTCACACTAGCTGAACTAAGCACAGATCTCTTCACCCTACCTTGAACTACTCGTCACACTCTGACTGTTCAACGGCGACCCGTGTCTCACCTGCCTGACCTGTACTGATGCCGGCTAAGTCGACCATATGCAACTACAGGCCAATCAGTTTGACATCGGTTATAGGAAAAATGCTTGAATCAATAATAGTAAATAGACTCAGAGAACACATTGAAGGGCATAATTTAATTCGTGATTCACAGCATGGTTTCTCCAAAGGTAAGTCATGCGTGACTAATCTTCTATCCTTTTACACTAAGGTATATAAGGCGTCAGACAACAATGAAAATTACGATGTTATTTACCTTGACTTTAGCAAAGCGTTCGACAAAGTGCCACACCAGAGACTACTAAATAAAATCAAAGCCCATGGCATAGGAGGAAAAGTGTTAGAATGGATTAGAGCTTGGATTAGTAACAGAAAACAGCGGGTCAGCATAAATGGAATAAAATCCAGGTGGGGCAATGTTACTAGCGGGGTCCCCCAGGGCTCGGTTTTGGGTCCCCTATTGTTCATTATGTATATAAACGACTTAGACGATGGGTTAAATAGTGATGTTAGTAAGTTTGCGGACGACACTAAAATAGGACGCCTAATTAGGTCAGGAGAAGACGCCCAGATTCTGCAGGATGATCTTAATAAACTGTTAACATGGTCGGTGAAATGGCAAATGAACTTCAATATCTCTAAGTGTAGCGTGTTAAACGTAGGGCTATACAACCCCGAAAATAGATACAACTTAGATGACACGTTTTTAGAAAAATCAGAGTGCGAGAGGGACTTGGGAGTTCTGGTGAGTCCGGACCTTAAAACCAGGAAGCAGTGCATTAGCGCCAGAAATAAAGCAAACAGAGCATTAGGCTTCATTGCTAGGATGGTAACGAATAGAAGTGCAGAGGTAATTATTAAACTCTATCTAGCGATAGTTAGACCCATCCTTGACTATGCGGTACAGTTTTGGTCTCCGTCCTACAGAATGGACATAAATTCACTAGAATCAGTACAGAGAAGAATGACCAAAATGATACAAGGACTCGGAAATTTGCCTTATGAAGAGAGGCTTAGGCACCTAAACTTACACTCTCTGGAAAGACGCAGAGTGCGGGGTGATCTAATAGAAGTGTTCAAGTGGATCAAAGGCTATAACAAGGGTGATGCAAACAAGGTCATCATAATAAAACAACAGGGCAGGACTCGCAGTAATGGGTATAAACTGGACAAATTTAGATTTAAGAAGGAAATAGGCAAGAATTGGTTTACAAATAGGGTGGTCGATGAATGGAATAAACTTAGTAACCACGTAGTAAGCGCTGAAACTATCAGTTGTTTTAAAAAACGATTAGACAACTTTATGGATGGGGACGACAGGTGGTGATGGATACGGAGCTGCCTAGTGTAGGCCTTATGGTCTTTTGCAGTCTCCTTTATTTCTTATGTTCTTATGTTCTTATACCGCTTGGTTTAATCCAACAACTGCGTGGACATACTTAGTACTAATCATGCACACTTCACTTGTCCATCATTTTCTGTGTTTCTCTTTCTCAACCGAGTCCCTGTTCGGGCGCCAATGTCATATAATAAGGTTCAAATATAAGAATGACTCGGTATGAATATATATGTACGTGTACATATATAAAAGAGAGGCGAGAGAAAAACACATACATCATCCACAGATGGGTTTATTGGATAACAAACATCATAACTGTTCTATCTCAACAATAAAAAGAAAAGTAACACCAACACATGGACCAGTGTGATGGCCTAACAAAACAAATAGTAGTATAAATACTAGTACACTTTCCTGTTGGGGCGACTGAAGAGTCCTGCTCCAGACGGCGTCCTCCCACAGAATCCTCCAATTGACGTGGCGTCCTCCCTCAGAATCCTCTCCAATTGACGTGGCGTCCTCCCACAGAATCCTTGATGGGATCTCCTGCTGGGTCAAGCGCCGAATCCTCCCACAGAATCCTCCTCCAATTGACGTGGCGTCCTCCCACAGAATCCTCTTCACTGGATTTCCTGCTGGGTCAAGTGCCGAGTCCTCCTCCAGAATCCTCTTCCTGCAATGGCGTGGCGTCCTCCCACAGAATCCTCTTCACTGGATTTCCTGCTGGGTCAAGTGCCGAGTCCTCCAGAATCCTCTTCCTGCAATGGCGTGGCGTCCTCCCACAGAATCCTCTTCACTGGATTTCCTGCTGGGTCAAGTGCCGAGTCCTCCTCCAGAATCCTCTTCCTGCAATGGCGTGGCGTCCTCCCACAGAATCCTCTTCACTGGATTTCCTGCTGGGTCAAGTGCCGAATCCTCCTCCAGAATCCTCTTCCTGCAATGGCGTGGCGTCCTCCCACAGAATCCTCTTCACTGGATTTCCTGCTGGGTCAAGTGCCGAATCCTCCTCCAGAATCCTCTTCCTGCAATGGCGTGGCGTCCTCCCACAGAATCCTCTTCACTGGATTTCCTGCTGGGTCAAGTGCCGAATCCTCCTCCAGAATCCTCTTCCTGCAATGGCGTGGCGTCCTCCCACAGAATCCTCTTCACTGGATTTCCTGCTGGGTCAAGTGCCGAGTCCTCCTCCAGAATCCTCTTCCTGTAGGACTGGGAGGAGGAGGAGAAGTGGACCGCCACGGAAGGCGGCCGACGGAAAAGTATCCTCGAAATCCTCTGCGCCCTCCCTCTGTAGATCGGGGAGGGGGAGGAGAATCGAAGAGGGGCTGTACTGCGCATGCGTGGGCACTCACGTGACATCTTCCATAGGCCTGGGCACTGGCCTGCGGTCAAGAATTTTCCCACGCCGCGCGTCCTCTTCTTCCAAGATGGTCAGTCCAGCTTGGCACCGCGTGGCCCTGTGGTTAGCTTGTGAGCGCGCGGGTCGCCGTGACAAAGAATCGCGTCCTGGTCAAGGCGGCCCTCCTTGGGGAACTAGACCACATGGTACAGCTTGGTGTGCGTCTTGGCGGGCATTTCGTGATGCTTCTCTGGGTAGGCCCACGTGGTACAGCTGAACTCGGGGACCACGTGGTTAGCTTGGTGTAGGGACCGTGTCATTATATGACAGGAACTAAGATGAGAAGGAGGAAAGGGTGCTGGACAGAAGTGGAATGGGTGGGTATGGGTAAGTGCCTATTGACTCGATTACCTCTCTTATGAGGGGAAAAAGCCCATGGTTAGATAGGTAGATGAACATTGTTTTTTATTTATTTTTAATTTTTACATTTTATCATTATATCTACTATAATTAAAGTAGTAGCTACTGTCTGTCTGTTTGTTCATGAACTCCTAGGGTTTTGTAGATAGACCCCCATAACCATACTCTGATACCCTATCACTCCAGGTTCTTGGATAACTATATTTAATTTCCAAAAAAATGTTATTTTGGCTAGGGTTAAGGGTTAAAGGGGTATGGTGTGGTAACAGACCACTACTGTAGTGTCCCCTTAACACGATTGGCATTTTTGTGACAAAAATTACTATGATTAAACAAACCATTGTATGTGTTCATATTATTTATATTTGTGAAATGAATGTTGCCACAAACTATGATAGCCTTTGTAAGGAGAAAGCATGTAAATGTAAAATGGTTGTATTATTTTACCAAATGTTTAAATATTGGTTATTTTTATTTTACTTTTTTGTGAGTGGTAATATACTTGAGTTCAAAGATAATGAAAGGTTGGTTCAATTCTTCTCTTACGGACGAATATATTTGATTTCCAAAGGGCGTCTCCCTCCTCAAATTATTTTTTTTCTTTGTTAACATTTTATTTGTGTCACCTTTTCCATTGAGTTGTATTGATACTTGTAACTTTTCTCCACAAATTCTATCAAAATTAAAATGATCATCATTTGCTTGCAGCAATTCACGGATAATTTGGCTAGTTTAGTATATTTAGGAACACAGCTACAATATATAGCAAGGATGGCCATGGTAATAATTCAGAGATGCTTTATTTGGCCAGTTATCTACTTGGGATGAGAGGAAGACCATGTTTTGGTAATTTAGTTTGTGTTGAGCATAAACATACTGATTTACTCATACGCACATGGGTTATTTCATAGATTCTGTGTACAAATTGTAATATCAAATTATGTATGTGTTGATGAAAAAAGTAAGTGTAAAAATGTAACTTTGTACTTAAATATTTTGAAATGCATTTTTGAATGAGCATTTTGGTTGTACAATAGATTTTGTCTCGGAATTTATTTTTCTTGGGTTTAGAATTGTGACAACTTGAGGATACATTATGGTAATACTAAAGCATAACACATTGTAAATTTATGGGGTCATATATCAAAATAGTGGGGATAATTCAGCCCCTGCTGTGAAAACACCATGTCTCCTGCATTGCTTTTGACCTGAGTATTGTGGCAGAGCACAGGGATGATCCTTCATCCAGGTTATGCTGAGATGGTAGGGGATTAAATAGAATTGTTGCCTTTAGTTTCACTGAGTAAGAAATGGACAGCTTCACAGCAACTGGCAATGGTCCTTGGGCTTCACAGATCCGTTTGGGAAGAAATTTTGGACTGGTGTCTGTGTTGTATTGGTGTAAGAATTACAGTTGAAGTTGAGGGAAAGAGAGATCCATATCCCAGTCTGGAGACTAAGTGTCAGCCCCTGAGGGCAGCACCTCCTGATGTTGGTTGAGGTTGTTTATGGGTTTTAAAAATGGGCAGCTTTGCTGTCCATCTTACAGGACCACCATAAGCAAGTGCCCATCATTGGCCTCTGGTATACAGTATATGCATGTATGTATATGTGCATGTATAACTTTACTATGCCATACTTTTGTGTAGTTCTGATGTCATTATCTTTCATCTGAGTGGGGTTTGTCATCAAAATGTAGGAAAGCTATTTTGTTGCTAACTTGGCAACTTCTGAAGAGACAGCTGTGATGAATTAGGTGCCACAAATTGTCAGTGTAGTGTTTTATACAGTAGGGCTCTCATGTAGAAATGGTTCACATGAACAAATATATATACATATATATATATACATACATAAATACATATATACATATATATAAACATATATATACATACATATATATATATTTTTTTTTTCCAAAGAAAATTTAATTCTAAAACAAGCTTAATCAGTGAACCACAACAGTCTGCTCGAGTGTAAATGAATGTGTAAATAGAATGTCAGTTTTGCTCATAAATTTTTACATTTGATAGTGAAAATGATATTTTCCATAATGTTTCCTTATGTTAAGAGCATCCATGTATAGATAATTACTCATATTCAACAGTTCATTTAGTGAATTGAGTTCTGAAGTGAATTAGGTTTGTATATAGGAACTCCACTGTATATAAATACCAATGTAATTTTATTTTTTCATTTGGCAATTTAGGGAAATGTATATTCTTTAATGGGATGATCATATGTCAAACTTTGGGAGGGACTATATCATAAGTTAATCTTTTTTAATTGACCAATTCTGTAGATACACACATTGAAATACAGAAGACTTGAATAATTCATGGATAATCCATGTCATTCAAAATTGCATTAGCTAAACATAATTTTCCTTTAAAAAATATCTTTAGTAGGATTTGCACTCCTGGACCCTGGGAAAGTCTTGCCTTTTGGGTGGATTGTCACTCTAACCTGAAGAGCAACATTATTAATACAATCACAGGTTAAAGAATATAAACACACATCCTCACTTTATTTACACTCTGTGTACAAATGAAGTATATAAAGAGATGTCACTGGTCATTGAAGGGGCATTGATGGTCATGTTTCTGGCCTTCATCATGCTCATCATCATGCCAATCCCTCTATATTCTGCTGTCCTTCATAATCATGTTGCCATCCTTCCTCTTCCTCTGCTATCAATAAGACCTGTGGCAAGGACAATGACAGAGGTCTCCTCTCTCCTATTGTCTATCTATACCAAGGGCCTTTTCCCCCATACAGGGGAGGTAGCCAGCTAAGGCACAAACCCACTCCCACCCATTCCACTCCCATCCATCATCTATTAATACTCCAAAACTTCTATCTTCTCAATTGTAAGTCTTCCTGGTCTTCTTGGCAGTATTTTCTTCAGATGAAGTGGAAGAATGCCATTGTGATAAATAGGGGATATGTTTTGTACTGAAAAACTTGGGCAAAAGAATATGGAGATTGCTCTAGATGTTTAGATCACAATGTTGGCTCACTTCAAACTGATGCCTGAGACAATCACTTGGCTCAGGACTGCCCATGGTGCACAGCTGATTTGAAAACAACACACACATGTAGAGTCTCATTAACCCCTTCCATATGGTGATGCTTATGTAGGTGTCATGAGGTGCGGGTGGGCTTATGAGGATGCCAGCATTGACGTCTTGGTTATATTTATTTTGTAGTTGTAGCTGAGTGACCCCCATATTCAGTGAACTGTTTTGGTCATATTTTCTGCGGTTAAAGCAAAAGGTAAAGGAGGCAAAGAGGAGAGCAGATGTGAAATGGGGTAAGAGTATGACAGAAAATTTTGAAAGTAATAAAAAGATGTTTTGGAAAGAAATTAAGAGAGGAAGAGGAGGCGAATCAAGTAGAGAAGAAAAGGTAAAAGGTGCAGATGGAGAGATGATAATGGAAGAGAAGGCAGTAAGGGGAAGATGGGCAGAATATTTTAGGGAGTTGCTAAATTTGAAGGAGGATAGAGAGGGAAAGATAGCTGCAGTGGGAAATGCAAAGCAAATGACTGTGATGAGTGAGGAAAATGGAGGAAAAATAAGGTAGGATGAAGTGAAGGCAGTTGTTAAGATGATGAGAGCAGGTAAGGCACCTGGTCTGGATGGATGCCATGCAGAATGTCTAAAAAAGGGAGGTACAGTGATGGTGGACTGGTTGGTGAGGTTATTTAATGATTGCTGGAGAGAGGGTAGAGTGCTGGAGGACTGGAGGAGTGCCTGTATAGTGCCACTGTACAAGGAAAAAGGGGACAAGTGTGAATGTAGTAGTTTCAGAGGGATTAGCTTGTTAAGTGTAGTTGGGAAGGCTTATGGGAGGATCTTGATTGAGAGGATTAGGAGAGGAACAGAGGGAGTAATTGGTGAGGAACAGAGTGGATTTAGGACGGGTAGAGGTTGTGTAGATCAGATCTTTGTGGTAAGACAGATATGTGAGAAAGCTATAGGAAAAGGGAAAGATGTTTTTTGGGCCTTTATAGATCTGGAAAAGGCTTACGATAGGGTAGACAGAAAGGCACTGTGGGAGGTTATGCAGATATATGGGATAGGAGGAAAGCTTCTAGGAGCTGTCAAGAGTTTTTATGAGAGTAGTAGAGCTTGTGTCAGGATTAGAAATGGAGAGAGTGAGTGGTTCGAGGTAAAGGTGGGACTTTGTCAAGGATGCGTTATGTCGCCCTGGCTGTTCAACTTATACATGGATGGGGTAGTGTGAGAGGTAAATGCAAGGGTAGTGGGTCAGGGATTGGAGATGGTTAAAGAAAATGGAGAAAAGTGGGAGGTGAGCCAGCTGTTGTTTGCAGACGACACTGCGCTTGTGGCAGGATCAAAGGAGGGATTGAGGAAGTTGGTGACAGAGTTTGGGAGAGTATGTGATAGAAGAAAGCTAAAGATAAATGTGGGTAAAAGTAAGGTGATGAGATGTGCAAGGGGTGAAAGTGGCAGTAGTCTGGAAGTGAGCATTAAGGGAGAGTGACTGGAGGAAGTGGATAGTTTTAGATACTTGGGTGCAAATACGGCAGGAAAAGGTGGAGTGAAGGTGGAGGTAGAATGTAGATTGAGAGAAGCGAGTAAATGCCTTGGTGGATTAAAGAGTGTAATGAGGAATAGACATTTGGGAATGGATGCTAAGAGGAGACTGTATGAAGGAGTGATTGTGCCAACAGCACTGTATGGGGCAGAAACATGGAACATGAGAGAGGAAGAGAGAACGAGCTTGAATGTGTTTGAGATGAGGTGTCTGAGAAGTATGATGGGGGTTACTAGGCTAGATAGAGTGAGAAATGAGGAGGTGAGGAGGAGAACAGGGGTGGAAAGGGAGCTGGGAGATAGGGTTGATGAAAGAGTATTAGGATGGTTTGGACACATGGAAAGAATGAGTGAAGAAAGACTAGTGAAAGAGATATGGAAGGCAGATGTGGAGGGAGTGAACATGAGGGTACGTCCTAAGATGAGGTGGATGGATGGGGTGAAGGGGGCTTTGGGGAAGAGGGGAATGTCTGTTGAGGAAGGATGGGAGAGGACAGAAGACGGGTGAATGGAGAATGGTTGTATATGGAGGAGGTTGTGATGCATGAGGTGGAATGGGCGGGGGGATGGGAGGTGAGGTAGTATGTGTGAGCAAAATTTGACACAGCCCGAAGGGATTTCTCCCCATCTTCTCCTTTTATGCATGGGGGGACGGAGAGGGGGGGGTCGCCGATTTAATGAAGCGGCCTTGCTGTGGATGTACTGTGTCTTGCGACACTGCTTCTGACCCAGGGCAGTGGACAAGGTGCAGGAATGACCCGTCATCCAGGAGGTGATAAGATAAGAGGGAGGGTGGAGGGGTGAGGAGTGTATTCAGGGATGGAATGGGTAGGAATGATTTTATGCCTTTTCCTTTTTGGCTACCTCCCTAGTAAGGGGGAAAAAGCCTTGGTATATGTATGTATATATGTATGTATGTATTAATATTCAGAATGAAAGAGAATGTGTAATGGAGCTGTAACTTTATATTTTATAATGTGAGTATTGTAATGCATCATGGGATCATCGTACAGTAGGCTGCTGATGCTGCCTTCAAGAATTTGACTCGTGTTGAAGAGGTTAACTTGAGAAAACTGTATTAAACATATCTATTTAACCCATTAAACTCCGATGACAAGATGTCTTGTCATTTGGTCAAATAAAACAAAGAATCATAATAAAACAACAAAATGTTTGATGATCAAACAGCACCAGAAAAATATGACGTCGTCAGTCCTCCTCCTCCTCGAGGAGGAGGAGGACTGACGACGTCATATTTTTCTGGTGCTGTTTGATCATCAAAAATTTTGTTGTTTTATTATGATTTTTTGTTTTATTTGACCAAATGACAAGACATCTTGTCATCGGAGTTTAATGGGTTAAACACTAGTCCACATTCAAATGAAAACATGTTAGTTAAACTCAGATTGAAGTGGTAATTATTACTATGGCATTTAACAAGAATTGTGGGGTGGGGCATACCATAATAAATTTTTGTTCAATAGTATGGCTTTAAATCTTGAAGTTCATGTATTAAGTTGGTGGTCATCACTTACTCGTTAGCCTGGGTTTTCATGCTTCAGTGGAAACAGGCCATTGCTGCAGGTTCAGCCCATAAATTACTTGGTGAAAAGGTTTTTTGGAGTTGTTGGTGAGTACAAGACAATGTTAATGGTTTCCTGTTCTATGTATTTTCATTAATTTTTTCCTTGAATATAATTTACTTGCATTTGAATTGTACATAGCAAACTACTGCATTTGTATAATTAGCTGAGCCATTCTATCCCTTTCCTGTGGGCTACACAACTTAGTTGAATTGTATTGTTAGGTATTAAAACAAAATCTACGAAATATGGTTTTGACCTGAAGCTTTTTAAGATAATGAACTCCATTAGTCAAAGATTGGTACACAGTCAATTCAAATAATTTAAAATTATCAGAAGAAAATGTTTAAGTATTTCACCACATTGAAAGAATGAGTGACACCTTGAGGAATCTGTACAAGGTGCTGTTATACTCATTTGGCCAGATTCAGCAAGTATAGTTTAACTCAATATGTAGTATTACAGTGATCCCTCGTTTTTCGTGGTTAATGGGGACCAGAACCCCCAGGGAAAGGTGGAAAACTGCGAAGTAAGATTGGCCCCTCCCCCCCAGGAATTTTCATGTATGTGTACGTGGGTACCAGAATGTTTAAAATATGTAAACAGTATACTTTACATATTTGAGACAAAGATTACAACAGTACACATATTTACTTAAATCATTAATTATAAAACCTTATACAGTAATTAACATTTATTATACAGTAATTAAGGGGGATCAGATGCACTGATAGAAAAATATTAATAATTTTTTTTTTTTTTTTTTTTATATATCGACTTGATATTTTTACAGTATAATCAAATGATTATTTTCCATATTCCATGAGCATTTGAATGATGTATGTCTGTCTCTTCATCCGTCAGTCCGTATGGTGTCATTGATGCCGTCACAAATGTTTTCTGATCTTAATACTTTACCCAGACTAACCTGCTTTTGCATGTAAAATCTCAAATACCATACAAACAACATGTAATTTCGTTTTTTTCCTGAAATCTTAATAGATCAAGATATACATAGGTCATAAAATGCATGACTTTGTGACATCGCACCGATAGTGTTTTTTTCCGATAAAATTCACTCTAGCAATATTTTTTATCATTTTAATCATTTATCAAAATTTACATGAGAAAGGCACAACATTCATGTGTTAGCATGGTAAGTTTTAAGAAAATTTGATTATTTTTGATGATTTTTTTTTATGAATATTTAGGAAAAACCTGTGAAGCACTGAAGCCGCGAAACGTGAAGTGCGAAGTGGCGAGGGAACACTGTATACATTTTCAACTGTATTCCATTGCTGATTGAACATGAATCCAGCAGGACATTGCAAGGAAGGATATAAAAGAAGTTTACCAGATGTTGAGTCACTTGGGTGAATAAGAGATAATCTTAGCCCCTTCCATACGATGATGCCCACGTAGGTGTCATGAAGCACAAGTGGGTATATGAGGATGCCAGCATTGGCATCTTGATTATTTTGTAGTTGTAGCTGAGTGACCCCCATATTCTGTGAACTGGCTTTATCATCTTTTTTGTGATTATAAATATATTTAGAGTGAAAGAGAATGAGTAATACAGCTGTAACTTTATATTATATAATGTGAGTATACTGATGCATCATTGAATCATTATACATCAGTAGGCTGATGCTGCCTGCAAGAATTTGACTTGTATTGAAGAGGTTAAGAATGTCACAGCCAGTCTTTTTCATCCAGGTTTGTTAAATCACAACTCTTCATTTCACATTATTATGTGACAACATTCATCAGTATTTTATTGAAATAGTCTATTTATTCATTTATCTTCAAAGGAATATTTATTTTTTACATACTGTTGGTATGCTCACTGACTGAGTCATTTAGAGCATTGCTACTTCGGTGCAAGGTCAGGAGTGGAGGTTTGAGGATGCCTGGCAGATTGAGTCCATAGTAAGGACCTACTACATTAGCCTCTCCATTTCAAAATGTCCTTTGTAAGGTAGGACTGTCCTAGACCTCTCTGAGACGAGGAGTTTGTAGTGTTAAACTAAATCAAACCAAACATATTGCCAGTCTGCTAGAGAGATCCTGGGTCTGGTCCAGAGATGATGTCAGTCCCTTGGAGCTGCACTTCTAGATGGAGGTGAAGGTATTGATGAGTTTTGTAGATACAGTATAGGGAGATGGTATTTTTTAAAGTGCATATTGCAGTACCACCACTTGCAAGAACCTGACAATGGTCTTGGGTAAAGGAAATATGGAAATAAAGGTGTTGATGGGGTTTGAAGATGGGTAGCAAAGAGGTGATATTCTGCTGTCCAACACACTAGACCAACACTTGCAGTTACTCATTGTTGGTCTTAGGCAAGAATAGGTCCTTGTATCATAACTGAATAAGTTTTATGCAGTCTGTTAGTGACTTTAGTGACACCTCAATGGACTAGTCACATAACATTTCTTTAATTAGAAACTAATCTCTACTAAAAGATATTTATCACTTCCGCTATTCCTCCTTTCTTTTCCTTTACCACCCCTATGACTCCACTCCTTCATTTTTCATACACTGGTAGTGGTGTATGAGAATACCATTACCATACTCCCTTGCATGTCATAAAAGTGACTTAATGGGGTGGGGGAAGTGGGCACTAGGGCTCTGCATGTATTTGTATGCTGTCTTAGTCACTCCCTTGTAAGAGAGATTAAGGCCTACGTATGTGTATGTATGAATAGGTACTCTGGTAATAATGTAGCATCGAATATGAAAAGGATATTGATGCAATCTTGTTTCATCAAACAAATGAAGAGTTGATCAAGGGTTAATATTAAGAGAACTGAGTTGATTGTAGCAAGTATATATAATGTCTTGTATATAAAGAATGAAGCTCATTAAAGTTATGTTGGTCAGGTGCAACTTGCAGTATAGTAGATGAAGTTGCCTATGAGTATATAATGTTTTGTAGTATATGAAATAGAACAGAGTCTACAGAATGCTTGAATGGTTATTGTATACTCCAGTTGTCAAAATATTGCAGGATTGGTGTAATTCTATGCATAGTGGCATTTACAAGATAGTTATATATTGACTGATTATTTTGGCCAACTGAGGTTTATGTTGATGGTATAAGAAGAGTTAAGCCAGTGATCATATGTTTATATGGTGATCTTGCTAGATGAACATAGGAGAGGATTATCTTCTTGTTGCTCATCTCCATAGCATATCTACACCATCACCTTCCCCCATTCCTCCACCTCGTATTGTATGGAGAGCTAACAACTGCTGGCTACTACCTGTATCCTCTTACTAATTAGTGGTATGGACACAGCTCTGTCATCAATCTTTGTACTATCTATTTACCAGATAGTTGTTCCCAGAGAAAGCCAATGGAGGGCCTGAGGTCCATTGCCAGGTACCATGGGGCTGCAGGTTCTTTGTCAGAGGAATTCAAGATAGTGAGTGATTGCTGTAATAGAAGTGGTGGCAGGGCCAGATTAAGGTTACATTGGGCCCTACTCCAGCCACAGTTTTGGGGTTTCCCTCCCCTTAAACAAATCATACAAGACCTGAACAATTTTATGTTTTATCGAAACACCAGAATGGATTAATGATACAGTATGTATACTTATACAGATTTCTGGAATTCCCATAAATCATATGTGGGCTGGTGCTCATTATAGGTCAGGTCTATTGGGTTTGTGGACCCCTCAATTCTTGGGGCCTATGCCATGGTGTACTTAGTCCATAGGATAATCTGGCCCAGAGTGGTGGTTCTCATTGGTAAAGAACCTTATGATATCACTAACTAGTCATCATGTGAGTGCCACTCTAAAGGTAATTAATTTTGTTGATTAATGTATTTTCAGTTGGTAATGAACTCTCCATTTATATAGATGTTTTCTTCAGTTGTTACTAACTTAAAATGATTTTACATTGGATTAAACTAAAAAGATAAATGTTTACATAAATCAGTTATTGGGCAACATTGTCAGGTTTATGAATTAATTTAATGGATTTGTAAATAAACATATCTTGTAAATATACTGTAATTTGAATACAGGTATTTTTATAACCACTATTTCTTTTTATGATTGTGATAAATGAAACAAGAGGTAAAGAGATATTTTACACACACGCATGTAACACATTTACAAAAAAGGTACTGTTAGGGGGCGTATAAGTAGTGGGACCATTCCTCAATCCCCAAGACTTGGGGGGCCAAACTGCCACAAGAAGCCCTTGGCACCCCTCTGGGTGGCACAGATTGCTGGGAGCAGCTTCAGTTACCTGGGCAAGTACCACAACCTTTACCCAAAAGTACATCACATTTTTTTATGCCGAGAGGTGATTTTCCGGCGATTGTTCCTGGATCCATCAGAAGTTACGCATGTCCAACATGCTCCAAACCCATCACCTCAAGCAATTGGACAAAGAGCTTGGTTCAATGTAATTTATGCAAAACACTTGGCCCACCTCACTTACATAACACTTGCTGACTTAAAACAAAAGACAGACACCTGGACATGTTCCTTGTGCCCACCCATAACTTCACTTCCATCGTTAAGATCATCCTGCAGAATCTCTGCGTTGTCTTCTGACCTAATTAGGCATCCTATTTTACTGTTGTCCCAAACTTACTAACATCACTATTTATCCCGTCGTCTAAGTCGTTTATGTACATAAAGAACAACAAGGGACCCAAAACCGAGCCCTGGGGAACCCCACTAGTAACATTGCCCCACTTAGATTTTACTCCATTTATGGTGACCCACTGTTTTCTGTAACACGAGTTTGATAGTTGTTAGGTGTATCCGAGCACCTGTATTTCTTATAAGCCTGTCTCTTATTAGCAATACTTTATCAGTTTCTTTGCTGAGCCAGTTACTTTCTAAATGATGTTCGATAGCATCTCTGATGATAGTTTCCATCATTTTTCCTACGATTGAAGTCATGCTTATAGGCCTGTAGTTATTTGGTTTATTTTTGTCATCTTTTTTTAATATTGGAGTGATGTTAGCTAACTTCCATTATCATGGGACATCTACGGATATGATGGACTTCTTGAAAATAATTTCTATTGGAACAATCTCATTTTTTATTTCCTTCAAGATTCTTGGATGCCAACCGTCAGGCCCTGGTATTTTATTAATTTTGAGTTTCTCTATACACCCTTTGATTTTTTCTTTTATTATAATTACCATAGTAAGTTTACCCTAGACTTTTCACAGGTTTCAGTCTGGAGTTCACTTTGAGGTGTTTCGTTTACGAATACTGAGCTAAAATAGTTGTTTAAAATGTTACACATTCCTTCGTTTGAATATTCTAGTTGACCGTCATCAGATAATAGTTGGCCAATGTGGTTCCTAAAAACCTTTTTATCTCTAATGTAACTATAGCATTCGTTGGGATTCTCTTTTGATTTATCAGCAATATTCATTTCATATCATCGTTTTTGTTTTTTATTGTCTTTTTTTTTAAATCTCTCTGTATTATTACATAACTTTGATAGTCGTTAGGTGCACCTGAGCACTTGTATTTCTTATAAGCCTGTCTCTTTTTAGCAATACTTTTTTCAGTTTCTTTGCCGAGCCAGTTACTTTCTAAATGATGTTCGATAGGATCTCTGATGATAATTTCCATCATTTTTCCTACGATTGAAGTCAAGCTTATAGGCCTGTAGTTATTTGGTTTATTTTTGTCATTTTGTTTTTATATTGGAGTGATGTTAGCCAGCTTCCATTCTCTTTGGACATCTCCGGATATGATGGATTTCTTGAAATGATTTCTAATGGAACAACAATCTCATTTTTCATTAAGTTTGAGTTTCTCTATACACCTTTAAATCTTTTCTTTTGTTATATTTACCGTAGTAAGTCTACCCTAGATTTTTCACAGGTTTCAGTTTGGAGTTCACTTTGAGGTGTTTCGTTTATGAATACTGAGCTAAAATAGTTGTTTAAAATGTTACACATTCCTTCGTTTGAGTAATCAAGTTGACCGTCATCAGATAGTTGGACAATGTGGTTTCTAATAAGCTTTTTATCTCTAATGTAACTGTAGGATTCTTTGGGATTCTCTTTGGATTTATCAGCAATGTATACATCACTATAACCACATCACCATTTCCACAAATCATGTGAGCGGTGTCACAATCATCACCCAGACATCCTGTCGCCAGACACGTCCGCCCTAACAAGCTGACCTAGCACTTATCGTAGGAAAGCTGACCTAACAGTAATCGAGCACTCAGAACCAAGATACACACACAGACATACGAACGCACACATAAATGCGGTCGATCGCCAATTCCGAATAACACACGATAACACAGTAGTAATCAACCCTTGCCCCCTGGATATATTATACATTATAAAAAGGGATATAAGAGATAATTTATGAACTAACAACAACCATGTAAAGGGCCGGATTTTCCTATAAAAATTGTTTTCAAGGTGACTAAAGAGCACCTCAGAATTCTACAGAGACAGCACTTCCGCCCCACAAAAACGGAGTGCACAGCTCCAATAGCGTCGGTCTGAGAGACGTGCCCTGTGTAAAGTAGTGTACTGCGAACTCTGTGAAAAACTATGTATAATACTATACTGGAAACTCTGTGAAAAACTATGTATAAGACTATACTGCAAACTCTATGTAAAACTGTATAAAAGTGTAGTGAACTCCCCTTAGAATTGTGTAATAAAATGAAGAAACTCAAGATCGTATCTGTAATTCTAAGAAGATACGTAAATAGCTACGAAGGGTAGCTATAGCAATATTCATTTCGTATTGTCGTTTTCGTTTTTTATTGTCTTTTTTTAAATCTCTCTGTATTATTACATAACTTTGATAGTCGTTAGGGACACCCAAGCACTTGTATTTCTTATAAGCCTGTCTCTTATTAGCAATACTTTTTTTTTCAATTTCTTTGTCGAGCCATTTTGGGCGAGTCTGTCCTTAAACGGGCTGTAAATATGAATCATCTTAGTAAGCGTATTTTGAAATATTTCCCACATCTGATCTACAGGTCTTTCGCTTAAAATTGCCTCCCAATCTGTAAGCTGAAGCTCCTGACGTAGTCCTATGAACTGAGCTTTACTAAAATCGGGTATTTTAGATGCACATGTATCTATTCAATTTTCTTTAGCAGTTTGAATCTAACAAAATTGTGGTCGCTATTTGCAATATTTTCACAAACCTCCACATCGGCTACCATGCTTTCACGGCTAGTGATCAATGGATCGATTAAGTTTCCATGTCTTGTGGGTTCTTTTACTTGCTGAACTAAGTAATTGTCACCAAGAAAATCTATCAAGCGACTACCTATATGGCCATGTTTAAGGGTCATCCAATCAATGTCAGTAAAATTGAAATCACCCATTATCAATAAGTCCCGGTTGCAGAAACTAGACAGTTCTTGAAACAACAGTTTGTCGTCTGCTAATGATAATTTTTTTGGCCTATATATTACACCTACATTCATTTTTTGTCCATTTGTGTGGGTTAATTCTACTCACAAACTATCATATGTATCCTGTTTTACTTTCTCTAAAACACAGGCATGTACATTGCTTTTAACGTATAACAGAACACCCCCACCTTTCTTGTGGTTTCTATCCTGATGAAAGTGTTTTAATCCCGCAATATTAAATTCAGCTTCAAACTCTTTACCATTTAACCATGTATCGGTTATTCCTATTATATCGAGGTTTTCACTTTTGACTTATGCTTGTATTTCTTGGAATTTATTTCTAATACTACTCGCGATTATTTCTTTTTGACACGTTTTGTATTTCAACATGATGCCTTACATTATAATTTTTTTCTTTATTGACACATTGCTTTATAATGACATTTGGTACTTCATTGACATTCAATGCCTTATGGACATTTGCCCCATCACAGACATCTGGTCCCTCAAGGTCATTTGATCTCTTATGTACGCTTTGTTCCACTACGTCATCGCGTTCCACACCGCCCACCCGTCGTTCACTGATATTCTGTCCGGCATCCCTTCCTAAAATGATATTCTGTCCTCCACTGACATTATATCCTACCATGATATTTTGTCCTCTACTATCATTGTATACCATTGTGATATTTTTTCCTCCCCTATCATGATGTCCCATCGTGATATTTTGTCGTCCACTATTAATATATCCCATAGTGATATTTTGTCCTTTGACATTACATCCTAGTGTAATATTTCGTCCTCTACCAACATTATATCCTAAAATGATATTTTGTCCTACACTGACATATTGCTCTACATTATTACTATACCCCACTCTGTTTTCCCCAATACACTCTATTTCCCTTTCCCTTTGAGTTCCTACCCCAAAAAAGGAACTAGTTCATTACAAAACCCACAATAAGGCTTGTAAGAACATCTTTGCCTCTGCGAGTAAGGTGGATCCCATCAGAAGCATAAAGGTCATGATGCCTATCCTCTCATTGATCCCTATGGCTCTACTGTTCCAACACGTGCCAGCATAGATCCTCGGAAGGATCCCACAGACTAAGTGACGGCTCCCACGCTTCTTCATCTCCTGAAGAAGGACTTTGTAATTCCGAACAAGTTCCTCTGATCTCGCCCTACCCACATCGTTACTTCCCGTATGAACAATCATGACCGTGTTCGTCCGCCTTTGCTCCCTGATGGTCTGGGTACAATCAGCGACCCCACGGGCCGGTTGACATACAAGCTTGCAACGTTGTTTAGTCTTCCGCTGCAGGATGTCGTCATAGCCTTGCACCATGGAGTCCCTACCACCAAGAACTCCTGATTTTCAACCACCTCATCCTCCAGCAGAGCAAAACGATTGACTAGAGCCAGCGGTTGCTCCACAGGGGACCCGCTTACCAAACGCGGGCTGGACAAACAGGACCCCACGGAGTGCCACTCGCTCACGGCACTGTCAGAAGTAGATAAGGTGGAACGCTTTTTGGGCTGTGGGGAGTATTCACTCTTCTCACAGAGCGCACTCCTGAGAAGTCGAATTTCCTCCTCAGACAACCTTCACAAGCCATTTCGCTCCTTCGGCAATACAAACGGGAAAGAGAAAATATAAAACAACAAAAGAAAACAAAAGCGGTCACTAAATAAATTAAATACACGAAGCTTACCTTATACTATTACTCTTACCTTTGGAGTACTGTTTTGATTCTAGATTACTAGAACACTACACTTTATCTTATACTGTACCTGTAACTGTATAGCGCTATATGTATACAAATGACTTTGGATGATGAAGTTTGATCTAGAGAGGCAATGCAACGTAAATACTTTTATTTTTCCTTTATGGATCAATAACAAATCCCTGTTGGATTACGTAATCTTTTCCGTTCCTGTTGATATTTATCCCCTTGACTTTTTATTTTATTCAGCTCCATGACACTCGGAAGCAAAAGTTTTATGTCACGTGGCCGTATTGTGCATGTAAAAACGTAAGAATGGGAGCCTGCAAGAGACCACAAAGCCTACACTAGGCAGCTCCATGTCCATTACCATCTGTCATCCCTATCCATAAAGTTATATAATCTTCTCTTAGAACAGCCAATAGTTTCAGCGCTCACTACGTGACTACATGGTTACCGGTACTAAGTTTATTCCATTCGCTAACCACTCTGTTGGTAAACCAGTTCTTGCCCAATTCCTTCTTAAACCTAAATTTGTCTAATTTAAACCCATTACTACGAGTCCTACAGCTCTGTCTGAATATGAGGACCTTCCTTGCATTACCCTTGTGATAAATGTACGGGTCTTTCATCTTCCTGCTAGTTGCAGGTTCGAGTTCCCCACTTCTTTCCGATTCTTATGTAGCAGTGTCTGTTACCTGTCCCAACAAGTCTCCAAGACGTGTGACAGGGCAAAGGTGATAGCTTCGGTCGCAGTTACTCAACACCTGGCATAGCTTCTCACTTTTTAGGCAAGATGACATCTGTTTTAGGTTACCTTGGCCTTATTATGGATAGATTGTTTGTCCTTTTTAGTTTCGTAGGAAGAAAGGTATTGAATGGGTTTATATTTACCAGGTCCTCAGATTTCATGCATTCAATTGAATTGTAAATCTTATTTAGAAAACTATGCCTCTTCTGTTTCATATCATCATGAATCATAAAATCAGTCATACATATGCTACACACCATTACCCAACAAACATGAAATAACCGGACCAACATCATATCTATTTAGGCACTGCCGATTAAGAAATGTCGGGCCGGTTACAGAAACTCAGATTTCTGGTGTTGGTCCGACTTATAAAGTTATCCACATGCACACTGGACTATGTCGGCTGGATGCTGGCCCAAAGCTGGGACAATTAACAGGTAACCTAAATCGGGCCTATACTAAATTGGGCCAATTACGTAAACTCAGGTGTCCTTAGTTGGTCCGATTAATAAAGTTATCCGCATGTACACTGGACTATGTCGGCTAGAAGCTGGGCCAATGTAGGGGCAATGAATGGGTACCCTAAATTGGGCCTACATTACACTGGGCCACATCCGTTAATTCTTATTCCCAGAATTGGTCCGACTAATAAAGTTATCCACATACACACTGGATTAAGTCGACTAGATGCTGGTACGTGCATTGAACCAGTTGATATAGTTATTCATTTTCACATTTGACGGCATTGGTTAGACATCGATGCCATTGATGGAAAACTACTTTTATGCCTACGCTTCATGTGCATAGCTCAGTATCAGGCTACATGCCACCTCACTCACCCTTCACCCCTCCCACTTTAACCTATTACCACACCTGATACATATTTTTGGATGCATTCCAGAATCTGTTAAATGCACCAAGAAGTATAGCAGGTATGGAAAAAGGTTAATGGAGTAGAGGTGATGGGCGAGTGTGCATGGCACCTAGTCTGGTCCTAAATCATACACATGACATGTAGGCAGAAAAGTAGTTCTCCATCAAAGGCTGTGATGTCTAAAAGATGCAGTCAAATGTGAAAGTGAATAACTCTATCAACTTGTCCAATGCACTTACCAGCATCCAGTTGACTTACTCCAGTATAGTATACAGATAAGCATCTAACCAGTACAGTCAAATGTGAAAGTGAATATCATGCAATACTGATGAAGCTCACACACTGAAACACACCTGATTATATACAAGTAGTCTTTATTAAGAGAAATATGAAAACCAATTTTTTATTACAATACATACTGCAGTAAAAATGAAAATCTAGTGTAGGCCTTATGGTCTCTTGCAGTCTCCTTCATTCTTATGTCCTTACGTAGACTAGTTTCAAGTAGGAACTATATACACATTGATATATATACATACATATACCAAGGCTTTTTCCCCCTTACTAGGGAGGTAGCCAAAAAGGAAAAGGCATAAAATCATTCCCACCCATTCCATCCCTGAAAACACTCCACACCCCTCCACCCTCCCTCCCATCTTAGCACCTCCTAGATGACGGGTCATCCCTGCACCCTGTCCACTGCCCTGGGTCAGAAGCAGCGTTGCAAGACACAGCACATCCATAGCACATCCACAGCAAGGCCGCTTCATTAAATCGGCGACCCCCCCTCTCCGTCCCCCCATATAAAGGAGAGGGCGGGGAGAAATCCCCTCGGGCTGCATCAAAATTTTGCTCACACACACACTACCTCCCCCCTCCATTCCACCTCATGCATCACAACATCTTCCATATACAACCATTCTCCATTCACCCCTGTCTTCTGTCCTCTCCCATCCTTCCTCAACAGACATTCCCCTCTTCCCCAAAGCCCCCTTCACCCCATCCATCCACCTCATCCTAGGACGTCCCCTCATGTTCACTCCCTCCACATCTGCCTTCCATACCTCCTTTACTAGTCTTTCTTCACTCATTCTTTCCATGTGTCCAAACCATCCTAATACTCTTTCATCAACCCTATCTCCCAACTCCCTTTCCACCCGTTCTCCTCCTCACCTCCTAATTTCTCACTCTATCTAGCCTAGTAACCCCCATCATACTTCTCAGACACTTCATCTCAAACACATTCAAGCTCCTTCTCTCTTCCTCTCTTATGTTCCATGTTTCTGCTCCATACAGTGCTGTTGGCACAATTACTCCTTCATACAGTCTCCTCTTAGTATCCATTCCCAAATTTCTATTCCTCATTACACTTTTTATTACACCAAGGCATTTACTCGCTTCTCTCAATCTACATTCTACCTCCACCTTTTCCTGCCACATTTGTACCCAAGTATCTAAAACTATCCACTTCCTCCAGTTGCTCTCCCTTAATGCTCACTTCCAGATTACTGCCACTTTCACCCCTTGTACATCTCATCACCTTACTTTTACCCACATTTATCTTTAGCTTTCTTCTATCACACACTCTCCCAAACTCTGTCACCAACTTCCTCAATCCCTCCTCAGATCCTGCCACAAGCGCAGTGTCATCCGCAAACAACAGCTGGCTCACCTCCCACTTTTCTCCATTTTCTTTAACCATCTCCAATCCCTGACCCACTACCCTTGCATTTACCTCTCACACTACCCCATCCATGTATAAGTTGAACCGCCAGGGTGACATAATGTATCCTTGACGAAGTCCCACCTTTACCTCAAACCACTCACTCTCTCCATTTCTAATCCTGACACAAGCTCTACTGCTCTCATAAAAACTCTTGACAGCTCCGAGAAGCTTTCCTCCTATCCCGTATATCCGCATAACCTCCCACAGTGCCTTTCTGTCTACCCTATCGTAAGCCTTTTCCAGATCCATAAAGGCCCAAAAAACATCCTTCCCCTTTCCTATAGCTTTCTCACATATCTGTCTTACCACAAAAATCTGATCTACACAACCTCTACCTGTCCTAAATCCACACTGTTCCTCACCAATTACTCCCTCTGTTCCTCTCAATCAAGATCCTCCCATAAGCCTTCCCAACTACACTTAACAAGCTAATCCCTCTGAAACTACTACATTCACACTTGTCCCCCTTTCCCTTGTAAAGTGGAACTATACAAGCACTCCTCCAGTCCTCCGGCACTCTACCTTCTCTCCAGCAAACATTAAATAACCTCACCAACCAGTCCACCATCACTGTACCTCCTTTTTTAAGATATTCTGCATGGCATCCATCCAGACCAGGTGCCTTACCTGCTTTCATCATCTTAACTGCTGCCTTCACTTCATCCTTCCTTATTTTCCCTCCATTTTCCTCACTCATCACTCTCATTTTCTTAGCATTTCCCACTGCAGCTATCTTTCCCTCCCTATCCTCCTTCACATTAAGCAACTCCCTAAAATATTCTACCCATCTTCCCCTTACTGCCTTCTCCTCCATCTGCACCTTTTACATTTTCTTCTCTACTTGATTCGCCTCCTCTTCCTCTCTTAATTTCTTTCCAAAACATCTTTTTATTACTTTCAAAATTTTCTGTCATACTCTTACCCCATTTGAGATCTGCTCTCCTCTTTGCCTCCTTTACCTTTTGCTTTACTTCTCTTTTCTTTTCTTTGTACGTCTCGTATGACTCCCTCGTCCTATTTTGTAACCAATCTGTGTAAGCTCGCTTCTTCTCTTCTACAACCTTCTTCATTTCCTCATCCCACCATTCACTACCCTTCCTTCTATTTCCTCCTGTCCTTCTTGTTCCACACACCATCTTTGCACACTTTGTGACTCCCTCCTTGAACCATCCCCATTCCTCCTCCACACCTACCTCTACTCTATCCTTCACTCCCTCCCACTCCTCCTTCAGCTTCTTCTTGTACTTCTCCTTTTCCTCTTCATTTAAAGAGTTCACTCTAAGCACCTCCCTACCTTTTGTCCCTTTCCTCTTTCTCCATCTGTCCTCCACTCTCAACTTACCTTCCATAAAACATATACTAATGTACTCTTTCAGTATCAAAAATATAAAATATTCTCATTTCATATTCTCCAATATGAAAATATCACATGAATATCAGTGTTGAACAAATTATAGTATTTAAGCCATTAAACAATTGTGAAAGTACAGTGTATGTGCAGTTTTCAAAGGAAACATATATATAAATATATATATATATACACATATATAACATAATATGCCAATGTACTCTTTCAGTATAAAAAATATAAAGTATTCTCATTTCATATTCTCAAATATGAAAATATCAAATGAATATCACAAAGTGTTGAACAAAATATAGTATTTAAGCCATTGAACAATTGTGAAAGTACAGTGTATGTGCAATTTTCAAAGGAAACAAATATTAAGTAAAAAACATTAGTTATACTGCCCCTCTACCACAGAAGTATTGAATGCTTTGATAGTGCTATAACAGACCAAGGTAGACATTGCAATATAACATCAAAACATGACTACAGCTACAGGTATTTTGATCAATTCCCAGTCAATTTGAACATGTGGCACCTTCAGTCAAGATGTAAAGCTGAAAACAACTGAGGATAATCTCATATTTATTTCCATTTTGTATCCATGACTGCAAGGATGCCAAATGTTGATGTTAGCTGGAATTGGGGTCATGGACACAAACACCTGGGTACAATTGTACATGGCACAATTATTCCTAAATTAAACAAATCCATATTGTTTTGGTGTGAACAAAAGTATAATTAAACAAATCCATATTCTTTGGTATGAACAAAAGTATATTCAGGGATGGAATGGGTGGAAATGATTTTATGCCTTTTCCTTTTTGGCTACCTCCCTTGTAAGGGGGAAAAAGCCTTGGTATATGTATGTATGTATGAAAGAAAGGCCAGATATTCCTTATGAAAGTAAGTTAATCATGGTATGCAGTGGTCCAGCTGTCCTGCATTGGGCAGCAACAATTAGTGTATATGTACCACCTGGACAAATGTTTACATAAAGGAGGCCTATGATGTGTCACTACTGGTGGAAGCATTGATATCTGAATACCTCTTGCGACCACCACATCTGTCTGATGCATTCCTTAAATACTTCATGATGATTTTTCCAATTTCATCCTGTGGTTTGGAAGTTTCTGTTGTCAAGCAAAACCCCTGCAAATACATTGAGGAAAACTTTATGTTAATGGTCTTTATTAACAGCATTACACATCCTTATTGTTAAATCTTATGTTTAAATTTAAAGATACTTGATCATGGTATTCAGAACCTAACAAGTTATACAATAAAATCAGCAATAAAAAGTTAAGCTTAAAATTGGTTTACAACCATTCCTTTTTTGCTCAGCAGTTAAGCTCCAAAAATTTTTTGTGGTGCAGTTACATAAAAATGGTGCAAGTAAATACTGGAAAGAAAGACTACATGAAAGTTATACCTTCTGTTTCCTCTTCCAAGTTCTTCTTCACTTTGAATACCCGAGGAATATTCTGCCTTCTTTGCCATTGCTCGAGCTTGACCATACTCAGCTGAAATGCAAAAAGGAAAGTTTTAGTAACGAGATATTTTTGTGAAAAATAACACACTGTAAGCTAAAATATCTGTTAACTTTACTAATAATAACATATGTCAGATATACTGTACTATAAACATACCACCTAATTTGTTCATTAGTATCAGAACAGTTCTTCAGCATACATTCATACACATTAAGATGGTAAATACAGTAGTACTCAGTTTTCAGCCATCAACTAAAATCCAACATATGTTCTGGTCTTATGAATTCTGATCTAATATAAGTAATCACTTCTGCTACAGCTAGAAACTAGAGTGTGTAGTCTGTGTCACAGTACTCTTCTTGGAACTGGAATATGTTGAGGCCAGCCAGGTGACCTTGTTTGTGTGTCGTGTATAGGCAATTCCTTCTTGACAACAAAGGAAATTCACTGATCTTTAGATCACTTTTTCATGGCTATTATATAGTCTAGATCGGGTTCCCAAAGTGGGTTCCGTGAAGCTAGGCCAGGGGTTCCGTAGGTCGTAAGCTCAAGTTCACCAGACATGCAAAGTATAGTATGTTTAAGGAAATTATGTTGTACAACTTACTATTTTGAGTAAAAAGTATGTTTATTTAAAATAAATTCATTTTTCAGTATAGTTTGTTTTAAGGAAATTATGTACAACTTACTATTTTGAGTATAAAGTATGTTTGTTTAAAATAAATTCATTTTTCAATATAGTATGTTTTATTTTGGGTTCCATTTTTTTTTTAAATAATGTCAAAGGGTCCGCAACAAAAAAAGTTTGGGAACCACTGGTCTAGATGTATCTATACAAATTATACAGTAATGTACTGATACAATATAGTTTCACCTAAATTTGATGGTAGCAGCAATACTACTAAAGTATGTGGGAAAATATCATTGTCAGTTCCCATATTATTGTGTTGTCCAGAAGACCTCTGATGTCATTGTTTATTTGGCTATCATATTTGCCTCTCCACATACTCCTATTTCTAGCTTACTGCTTCCAGCCCATCAAACCAACCTCACAATAAAAACAAATACAACAGTGCCTATAAGTCACACATTCAAAGCAACCAATTTAAAATATAATTTATGAATCATTCAATTTGCTATTTTGCCAACTGAACTGTTCAAACTTATTCATATATAGGATATTTAGAAATTAAAGTTACTTACCACATTTACTGAGTACTCTTGCATCATACTGTATCCAGCTTTCTTCTGGGGTGACTCTCCTTAATTGATAGCTCTGTTGAGCTTTGAAGTGTCACAGTATCGTGGCCAATAACATTTCCCATCCAGCAGCCAGGTATCAGGAACCACAGCAATTTAATTTCCTTCCTCAAAGACAATAACTGCAAATTTTGCCATACCTTCCTGCTTTTAAATACAATTGGCTTATAAAAGATACATGAAGGTTCAACATGTACTGTACTGTACAGTAACTGTGCAACACAGTCCTCACTGCTCTATGAACAGTATACTGTATTGGTAGCCCTCACTCTATACTGAATTATGACTCCTCTAAGAAGATTTGATTGCCCTCCATGGCACCTGATGAGTAATGAGGTACAGTCTAAGTTAGCAATGCCGGATAAGTCTGGGCAGGAATCCCCCTTCAGTACATAAAGCCAGGGTTACTCTATCCATTGAGCTAGGTCAAAACTGTGGTCACCAGTACATGGCTGTAGTACACTAGCCTATATAATAATCTCAATATGTCTATTATCAAATAAAATAAAATATGGTAACATTTTATATCAGACAACCATTTTTCAACAGAAGCCGCAGCTCATTGTTGGTGGACTGTGTGAAGTAAGGGAAAAGATGCAAACTTTGGCAAACGAGACTGAAGGGGGAAAAGAATACATTTACATTCAATATCTTTATATGATTTACATTCTGGAAAGAAGCTGAAGGAGGAGTGGGAGGGAGTAAAGGGTAGAATAGAGCTGGGTGTGGAGGAGGAATAAGGATGGTTCAAGGAGGGAGTCATAAAGTGTGCAAGGATGGTGTGTGGAACAAGAAGGACAGGGGGAAATAGAAGGAAGGGTAGTGAATGGTGGGATGAGGAAACAAAAAAGGTTGTAGAAAAGAAGAAGCGAGCTTTCACAGATTGGTTACAAAATAGGACGAGGGAGTCATATGAGAGGTACAAAGAAAAGAAAAGAGAAGTAAAGCAAAAGGTAAAGGTTGCAAAGAGGAGAGCAGATGTGAAGTGGGGTAAGAGTTTGACAGAAAATTTTGAAAGTAATAAAAAGATGTTTTGGAAAGAAATTAAGAGAGGAAGAGGAGGCAAATCAAGTAGAGAAGAAAAGGTAAAAGGTGCAGATGGAGAGATGATAATGGAAGAGAAGGCAGTAAGGGGAAGATGGGCAGAATATTTTAGGGAGTTGCTTAATGTGAAGGAGGATAGGGAAGGAAAGATTGGTGCAGTCGGAAGTGTGAAGAAAATGAGAGTGATGAATGAGGAGAATGGAGGAGAAATAAGGAAGGATGAGGTGAAGGCAGTTGTTAAGATGATGAAAGCAGGTAAGGCACCTGGTCTGGATGGATGCCATGCGGAATGTCTAAAAAAGGGAGGTACAGTGATGGTGGACTGGTTGGTGAGGTTATTTAATGTTTGTTGGAGAGAGGGTAGAGTGCCGGAGGACTGGAGGAGTGCTTGTATAGTTCCACTTTACAAGGGAAAAGGGGACAAGTGTGAATGTAGTAGTTTCAGAGGGATTAGCTTGTTGAGTGTAGTTGGGAAGGCTTATGAGAGGATCTTGGTTGAGAGGATTAGGAGAGGAACAGAAGGAGTAATTGGTGAGGAACAGTGTGGATTTAGGACAGGTAGAGGTTGTGTAGATCAGATCTTTGTGGTAAGACAGATATGTGAGAAAGCTATAGGAAAGGGGAAGGATGTTTTTTGGGCTTTTATGGATCTGGAAAAGGCTTACGATAGGGTAGACAGAAAGGCACTGTGGGAGGTTATGCGGATATACGGGATAGGAGGAAAGCTTCTGGGAGCTGTCAAGAGTTTTTATGAGAATAGTAGAGCTTGTGTTAGGATTGGAAATGGAGAGAGTGAGTGGTTCGAGGTAAAGGTGGGACTTCGTCAAGGATGCGTTATGTCACCCTGGCGGTTCAACTTATACATGGATGGGGTAGTGCGAGAGGTAAATGCAAGGGATTGGAGATGGTTAAAGAAAATGGAGAAAAGTGGGAGGTGAGCCAGCTGTTGTTTGCGGAAGACACTGCGCTTGTGGCAGGATCAGAGGAGGGATTGAGGAAGTTGGTGACAGAGTTTGGGAGAGTATGTGATAGAAGAAAGCTAAAGATAAATGTGGGTAAAAGTAAGGTGATGAGATGTACAAGGGGTGAAAGTGGCAGTAGACTGGAAGTGAGCATTAAGGGAGAGCGACTGGAGGAAGTGGATAGTTTTAGATACTTGGGTGCAAATGTGGCAGGGAAAGGTGGAGTGAAAGTGGAGGTAGAATGTAGATTGAGAGAAGCGAGTAAATGCCTTGGTGGATTAAAGAGTGTAATGAGGAATAGACATTTGGGAATGGATGCTAAGAGGAGACTGTATGAAGGAGTGATTGTGCCTACCGCACTGTATGGGGGCAGAAACATGGAACATAAGAGAAGAAGAGAGGAGTTTGAATGTGTTTGAGATGAGGTGTCTGAGAAGTATGATGGGGGTTACTAGGCTAGATAGAGTGAGAAATGAGGAGGTGAGGAGGAGAACAGGGGTGGAAAGGGAGCTGGGAGATAGGGTTGATGAAAGAGTATTAGAATGGTTTGGACACATGGAAAGAATGAGTGAAGAAAGACTGGTAAAAGAGGTGTGGAAGGCAGATGTGGAGGGAGTGAACATGAGGGGGCGTTCTAGGATGAGGTGCATGGATGGGGTGAAGGGGGCTTTGGGGAAGAGGGGAATGTCTGTTGAGGAAGGACGGGAGAGGACAGAAGACAGGGGTGAATGGAGAATGGTTGTATATGGATGATGTTGTGATAGCATGAGGTGGAATGGGCGGGTGGATGGGGGGTGAGGTAGTATGTGTGAGCAAAATTTGACGCAGCCCGAAGGGATTTCTCCCCGTCCTCTCATTTTATGCAATGGGGGGACGGAGAGGGGGGGTCGCCGATTTAATGAAGCGGCCTTGCTGTGGATGTGCTGTGTCTTGCGACACTGCTTCTGACCCAGGGCAGTGGACAAGGTGCAGGGATGACCCGTCATTCAGGAGGTGCTAAGATAAGAGGGAGGGTGGAGGGGTGTGGAGTGTATTCAGGGATGGAATGGGTGGGAATGATTTTATGCCTTTTTCTTTTTGGCTACCCCCCTTGTAAGGGGGAAAAAGCCTTGGTATATGTATGTATGTACATTGAATATCTTTATATGAGCATGTTCTTAGGCTCTTACTTTCATTACTAACAGCATATATACCCAGAGAACTTGACTGCACAGGATATGTGTACAAATCTTCATAAACTTTGTAGATATGATATGACAAATAAATGTCTGGGTCTCCTTCATATTTCAATATATTCACTACTTTCCCAACCTTACTATTTATAATTATGCCACAGTTAGCTGGGTTCAATTTGATACAAAAGTTCTTTAAACTGTACACAAGGAAAATCACTTAGTACTGGCAAATTACTGTGGACCACTTTTGCAACTGGATATTTAGAATTCTTCTCTTCAGGTTCATATGCCTTCAATTTATAAATTCGCATGAGAAAACAGTTAGGTTTTCTAAGCAATTTTTTTTTAGGTATCCAAGATCATTCTCAAAAGGAAAGGCACTGAATTTATAAATTGATCCATGTCTATTTACATCATCTGTTAAATGACACAAATTACGAATGTTGTACACAACATGCCTAGAACCATACACATCTTTAAAGTGGTTTACAAAAGCAATCAAATATCTATGTGCTTTTTCCAGTTTCTGGACCTCTGGGTACTGAAAACAGAAATGTGCTCACACTCATAAGAAGATTTATTTTTATTTTTATAAACATGGTCATTAATGTGTTTCTGGAGACAAACTGGTCCAGTATACAAAAGAAGGGAACAGGGTTTTTCGCCACCTGAGACAGATCGCCACTAATTTCTGTCATTTTCTTGGACCTTTCGCCACCCATTGCATGGACGTTTCGCCACCTGTTGCGTGGACTTTTCGCCACCTTTTCTTTGGACAATTCGCCACCGATAGAAATTTATTAAAAATATTACTGTACTTAACTCCATATGCCTCTATTCAACACAGAAAGAGGGATTAAACGTATGCGAGATAGAAATAAAGCTATTACAATGTCGGAAGCAGAATGCAAGACCATCGAACATCGTAATATGGCAAGCTGGAAACCTGTGGCCCGGCTAAACAATATAGGTTATCTGCGCCCCCAGATCTGATAGATCAAGAGACAAAATGTTTAATACCCGGGGGCTGATAAACTGATAGATCAAGAGACAAAATGTGTTTATGTCTTTTATGCGACTTTAACCTGATATTGATATTTGTAGACATGGACAACGATACGCCTATACTATAGAGGGCCAGTTCTATTGGGTTTTAATCGAATACATGAACAAGTAGAAAGGAAAAAATATGCCTGCATTAATAATTATTATTTGTCTGTATTGGAAATAATACACTTTTCTCAGGATAGGGGAAGCACAGTCGGTAACTTTATTTGTAACAAGCCTGGCAGTGGCGCTAATACAAACAGAATGCTTGTTGAAATAGGAGTGCCATGTTCAGAGAAGAAAAACAAAACATATCATAAATGACGTAAGGGAGCTTTATAATAGCTTATAGTGTTTGCATCTTCTGCATGATGTGCATCCACTGCCGTGCGCCATGTGGATCAAAACATCTTAATTTACCAGAACGATCAGGCGGCGATAAAGACATTATTTCGGGCATTATTCATGGCCTTGTTATTAATAAATTTGTCTTAGACATTGATTGATTGCATTAATGCTATGTATGTAGAATTATAGCGCAATATAACAATCCATGGCGAAATGTCTAGCATGTAATACCAATGAGTGGCGATAAGTCTCGGTGGCGATCTAAACAGGTGGCGAATTGTCAAGGGGGCGAATGTGAACGGTGGCGAAAAGCCATGTAGCCCAAAAGAAAGGCTCTGAATTCTGTGGCTATATACCTATCAACTTCATCTAAACTTCTTGGTTTTCTGTTAAATTCACAAGGCATGTAATTTGCAAGTTCTTCCAGTTGTGCTGATATTTGTTCTTTACACTGAGTATTTGTTATTTACACTGAGAGCCAATCCTCATAAACAGAGGTCCCTTTAGCCAAAGGTTGAGCAATTTTCTCATGACACCCAAATAAAGAAGGTGCATTGGGTCCAGCACAAACTGTGAAACAAGTCCAATATTAAGTGCTAGTAGTGGACTTCGATTATGATGGTGATTATTATCTTCCATAGAAGCAAAATTTGAATCGGTTCTCTTTTTAGCATCAAGTTCAGGAAATGTAACTGTACCTGCATAATTACCACGTTGTTGGCATCGCTTGCAACTACTGTAACCTAAATGTGATTTAATACATATCAGAAATTGGCAAGCAGGGGCATCACAGCTAAAAGATTGGATAAATACAGTGAATTTTGACCCCTTAAAATCAAATCCTCTCTCTAATTCAAGCATTTCTTCAATAAAAGATTGTAAATATTCTTGCACATTTTTAGGTTAGAAAACCCTAAAAATATGCCCACTGGTGCTGGTTCTGAAATTATTGCTTCGTTATCAGTGAAAAACTGAACTAAAATTGGCCAAATTTGCTTCCCACTGCTCTTACATAGTGGATTTCCATCACAATTTATATTCGAGGAAACTGTTGTGAATCTACTCTCTGCATCAGGAATAGATTCAAGAAACTCTTTGAGGGAGTTCTTTAATCCAAAATGAAAATACTCACCCCCACAGATTTTCTTTATCAGGTCCGTTAGACTTAATGGAGTTTTACAAATTGTCCGAGGGTCTGAAGGCAAATTTGCATCAAATTGCAATTGCAAATTTTAACAAGGTCTCTTAGAGCGCAGTGCTTAATCTGGTGTTTGATGGCCCACTTCTTAACCAAGGTTTTGGTGTCTACAGATTTGTAGGGCAACAACACTTCCATTTGTGCATCATTTTCAAGGTTTCGGATGATTTCGGCCCAGGGTTTTTCTGGGCCGAAATCACCAAAACTCTGTAGGGTAGGACATTTCGGCCAGTCCTCCAAATGTTGCTATTATTTACTTATTATTGAAAGAAAATATATTATTAAAAGAATTCTAAAAAATTACTTGTATATAATTTCAAGTAACAATATGTTTTGCACATATTGTGTGAAAATGAAATTAAATTTATTAAACAAATGATCTAAACTAAAATTATACAACTTTCGTGTGTGGACTAAGGTAAATGGTGTTATTGTTATTTGTTGCACAAAAAGTTGCCTAACATTGATAACACGGAGTCTAGGGTTAGATTGTTCAAAAAAATAATTCTGGTGTTAGTCTATCTTGGTGTTAAATGTCATGGTAACGCTCTGTGTTACCATGATGTTTAATGTCAAGATAGATTTAACGCCAAGATAGTGCAAAAATTTGTTTTGAACAACCCAGCCCAGAAGTTCAACATCATTAGTGAGCATGCAGGGGGAAGCTCATCGAATGTAGGATGTTTCGGCCATAGAAGTTTCGGCCAGAACTCTGCAGGGTAGACGTTTCGGCCAGTCCTCCAAATGTTGCTATTATTATTCACTTATTATTGAAATAAAATATATAATTAAAAGAATTTAAAAAAATATTTATATATCATTTCAAGTAACAACATTTTTTGCACATACTCATACTGTGTGAAAACGAAATTAAATTTATGAAGAAAAATTATCTAAATTAAAATCATACAGTGCACCAAGCCTTCAAGCTTAAAAGGTTATTTTCGCTGGGCCGAAATCACTGGTGATTTCGGCCCAGAAAAACCCTAGGTCGAAATCATCTGATCCCATTTTCAATTTCACTTTCCTCTGTCTCTGATTGGTCGCTACTACTATAACTGGCCAGCAGCTCATAAGGATTGTCTACATTATTACTGCTGGTATCATCAGAGCATAGATATGCACCTACTTGTACCTCAGAATCATTTAAACTGGTACTACATTTGTCCTTTCTCTGATGTTGAATTAACTCTGCTTGTACTGGCAATGCTGCCGGCAACATCCTCGACATTTTCTTGCAAATAGGATACAAACTATCGCTTCTGTTTCCGACGCAAAGTCCAGAAGGAAGACATTGCAGCAATTGGTATAAATGGTAAAAGTGTAAAGGCAGTCACCACCAAATTTCGAGAAAAAATGCGCAACACTTCCCACTTACCGCAATAGACCAACACCAACTCCTGTATTGTTTGGCGCCAAAACAAGCGACCATAACAAAAGTTCCAATATTTTTTGGCATAGATGTAACGTGTTATAAATCCATATGTCATCAATTGCAGATATGAGAGATAACCAGTTATTTAAATTGATTTTCTCCTGTTATTAACAAAAAATAAAACTATAGGTAAGGGTAACTGGATTATTTTTACGTTTTTTATGATACTTAAATAGACAAGAATATAATGTCATGCACATAACCACGCAACACCTGCATGAAAAAGTTACTCCAATGAATGTTTTCCAGAAACAGAAACAGAAACATGGCTTGTCAGTACGTTCTATGTCAGGGTGGGATGTTTGAAAAAACAATTAGTATACCTGTGATATCATGACAGCTGCTATAGTTCCCTGTCAGGATATGAAAGCCCTTGTTCATGCAGTGTCCAAAGTATAGGTATTAATTGACATCATGTTAATATGTAAATTGTCATGTTAAAAGGTAAACTGGCCTTACACATATGAAAATAAATTGGACCTACACAGAACTCTCAGTGTTATTAATTACGGGAAACAATATTTTAAATAAATTGGCCATACATAAAAATCCCAATATCATTACGTATTATGGAATATGATATACTGAATTGGCTATACACAGAACTCCCAGTATTAATACGGACTACGGGAAACAACATTTTAAGTAAATCGGTCCTTCATAAAACTCCCAGCATTATTACGGATTACGGAATATGATGTTATAATAAATTGAGCCTACACAGAACTCCCGGCATTAGAACGGATAACGGAAAAAGCTACTAAAACAAATCGGCCCAATATCAAAGAGCCGTAATGGATACAGATAACTTTTACCGATGTGAGGAATTAATTGGTCCGACATAAGGCTACCGTCTTGCTAACCTTCCGAACTAAGCCCAAAGTTTGCCTTAATTGGCCCGTAAAAACAAATTTGAACAAATACTTCTCTAAGGGAACGGGTATGAAAAACATTACTTGTTATTGGAAGGTAAGAAAGTGATTATACAAAGGAAGCCTTAGGAAATAACGGGCACAAAGTTCACTCATTATTAAATTTTAACAAAGCGAGGCAAGGGTCGCTTAACAAGCATGAAACTTCTCGCAACAGCGTAGTTATCACGTCAAGTTGGCTTTCATGTCAAAAGGGGGAGGGGGTGGGAGGGGGGTGTCTCGTTACCGTCACTGTGTTACGTCAGAGTATTACCTGTTTCATTGTAGGTGACCACAATGCCCTCGTTGTGTGTGTGTGCGGGGGGGGGGGTATTTTTTTTATGGAAATAGGGTCTTCCCGTAACAAAGGCTTAGCAATAAAGAAAACGGGATGTTGATGATCCGCTCAGCTGTTCTTATTTTTTTTTTTTACTTTATAACTTCTTTTCCTTTGGGACATAAACCATTTTTGTAGAGAACTTTTTTATCTTTTATGTCTGACCCTAAAACCAATTTAGTGTGATCTTCTCCAGGCATGGGGACAGAACTGGGCTGGAAATTCTTATATATTCCCATACTCTCTTTTAAGGAGTAAAGGTAAAAGGGAAAACAAATGAGTAAAGGATGGGTGCATGCCTTGGCTCGGTCACCCTTATAAAGGTTGTTGCATGGAGTGACATGGACAAACAAACAACAACAGACCTTTTGGCCCTCACATGGCGGTTCCGATACTTAACCTATTATTAATGTCATGGGGCTTTTAGGTATATGTGTGTACTCTTTACTCCATTGGCTCTTTGGACTATAGTCCATCAACACTTTCATTTTACCTCTTCAGTTAAGGCCTTTCTCTCTTCGGCCGTGCGCACACACACATGTAGCTTAACCAGTACTTCAACGCCTTTCCGACAAACGCTCAAGATATCCTTCTTTGGCACGGATCCTCTCAAGGGGCTGTTTATGATACCTAAAGTGACCAGAGAAGACCCGATGTGTAAACAAAAAAGCCGACAGTGTTTCGCCGACATGCTTTCATCTTCACGCAACCGTCTCAACGACATTTTCTTTTTCTATGTATGTGTGTACTTATGGCAGCAGCCAACTTGTAAATAGTTATTCTGGCAACCCCCCGAGTCTTCCTCGGAGGCTGCAGTGTATTTGTATACAGAAGAAGACTGAGATCAGTAAAGAAAGGACTCGGCTCGAGTTTGTCTCTCCCAAGCACCGTAACTTATTTACTTTACTATAATTTAGAGAGAAATTCACCAACTCTACATCGGGGTTTGTACCTTCGGCCATGTCTTTTCAGTTCCATTTTTTCATCTTCTTTTTCCTCCTCCTCCTCCTCCTCCTCCTCCTCCTCCTCCTCTTCTTCTTCTTCTTCTTCTTCTTCTTTTTCTTCTTCTTCTTCCTCCTCTCCCTCCTCCTCTTACCCTTCCTCTTCTTCTGAATTCGCAGGTGATGGTCAAGAAAAATAGTCAGTGCCCTTTGCTTAACTATATTTGGCACAGTCTCTAGATGGCGTAGATCCTCCGGGATCTACTATCACCTGTTAACTGCCTCTCCTGGGTCCGGTCTCGGTTTATAAGCCGTCTAATCGCTGATGTCAGCTTCCGGAGAGGGGAGTTAACAGTTACATAATTTCAATTCTTTATTTACAAATGGAATGTTTAAATATTTATGATTATAATATAATTAGACATATTATGTGGTTATTTCTTGTGACTTAATTTGTGTTCAGGTTTATTTGGGGATATGGTGTATATTGTGTTTGGAGGTATGTTCATTGGCTACTAGCTCTTATCATGCACTGATCATGTGATGGTCGCTTGCCTTAGGGCGTGGATGGGTGTTCGTTCGTATGTGTGTGTATTGTAGTTTTCCATGGGTAATGTTGCAATATGGGTTGGTTACACTTCTTCTTCTGGCTTACCTATTCAGTTCCAGTCCAGGCCCTTCTGTCTTCGGCCACGCCTTTCCAGTCTTGCAGGCTAGGAGCAGCTCGGGTTGCTATTCACACATCAGTATCTTGGTCTTCCCAGGGGACGCCTATTTCTGACTTTTCAGGAAATCCCCTGAAGACTATGGCCCATAACCTAACCTGACCCATCCAAGGTCATAACAGTCTGAGGATGTATTATGTACAATCACGAGCTAAACTTTTGACCAATGATACGGTTCTCACAACGCCGATATCTTTTGTCGAGTACATTACATATTTTCGTGTGTAGTATACAGCTTATAATTAGGTAATTTTATTGAATAGACAAAACAAAGTGTCAAAGAACTTGAATTATGCAGCATGAAAAACTGAGTGGGTCAAAAGTTTTGCTCGTGACTGCAGTTGTGTGCTTAAGTGCACGTTGAAAATCTAAATCTGTCATTCACCTTAGCTCTGGGGGACACTATCGCACCGTAGAGGTGGAGTTGCAGAGAAGGTGGTAAAGGAGTAGCAACAGAACGGAAGAATAGTAGAATTTAAAAGTGATCATCATTCTTTTCTAGGTGGAGATTTATCACCAATCATAAAGGAGTGGTGGGTGAGTCTGATCCGTAGGGAAGTCACTAAGATCCCTAGAATATGGACAATATAAATACTCGTATCATGGAGTCAGTATCCTATTCTGTGGCATGCAGATGTAAATCTGGAGTGAATAGATTATATTAAATTTAGGGTACAACGGTAAGTCACAGAGCTCGTCCCAAACGTAATAAACAAAACATACGAAAACCGCTTGAAACATTTGAATTTGTTCTCTCTTAAAAAAAGAAGAAGAAAAAAGAAGAAGAAAAAAACAACAACAACAACAACACGGAGACTTAGTGGGGAATTGATATTGAGGAATCAGAGTTTACAATAAACCTTGATAGATTGGATAGAGTGAAGAGGCATGCCACAGGACTCGTACCGATTACAAGAAACAAAACATACGAAAGCAACATAAATACGCCAAGAACGCGACTAATTCCAGGACCCCCCCCCCCACACGCACGCACGCACACACCGCCCCCCCCCCCACACACAGTGAAAAGGTGGAAGAACCGTCGAGAATGAAATTGTGGATAAAATTGAATACAAGACACCAATTGGGAAGAATGAACACATATTATTTGAGTTAGAACTAAAGGAGGAAATATATCTTGAGAGAGAAAGGAGAAATACAGAAAAGGAAGACTGATATACAGTAAAATAGGACTTTGAGAAACTTAGGAATTTTTTTCTTAAATAAGAGTTGGGAAAAATTCTACAACGAAGAAACACATGTGGAAGAAAAATGGATAATTCTGATAGAAATCTATAAAGAAGGAGTGGATAAATATGTCTCAAAGCAAAAACAGGAAAAGGTGTATATCAAGTGCTGGTTTAACAGAAAGTGTAGCGAAGGGAAAGATAGAAGTGATAAAGCTTGGAAAAGATGAAGAAAAGACAAAAATCCTAGAAAGTGGCAAATATATATCAATCAAAGGAACAAATATGTAAAAGTAAGCAGGGAGGAAAAAAGAAACTATGAAAAAGACATATTAGAAAAATACAAGGATCAGCCAAAACTATTCTATAGATATGTGAAACTACGCCAAGGGAATATGGAATACACAGAAGATGCAGAAATGGCTGAAGTCATTAGCAAACACTTCAAGTCGGTTTTCACTAGAGAAAATGTGCAACGTCGGGATGAAGGGAGAGGAGTGACCCCCCCCCCCACCATGAGGGAAATGATAGCAACACGGAAAGAAATAATGGATTTAATAATGAACCTTGATGTCAGGAAATCGCACGGCCCGGGTGGAATCGTAAACTGGATATTAAAATAATGTAAAGAAGAACTAATAGAAAAAAATATATAACATAATAAGTTGCTCACTCAAAAAACGAAAAATACCAGAATACTGGAAAAAGGCCGATATCTTACCAATATATATAGAAGGAAACAAGGAAGAACCAACAAATTAGAGACCGGTTTCCCTTACAAGCACGGTAGCCAAAAACTGTGAAAAAGTGATAAAAATAGATGGATAAAACATCTGGAGGAGAACAATATACTAAATCCAAGACAATTCAGACTTAGGGAAGATAATGTGCCACAAATGTTATCTTTTTTATTCAAAACTATTAGATATAATACAGGAAAGGGACGGATGGGCTTATTGTGCTTTCCTAGATCTACAAAAAAGCTTTTGACAAAGTTCCAAACGAAAAACTATTAAGAAAACTGGAAACCATAGGAGGGATATAAGGTAAACTACTGAAATGAATGGAGAACTTCTTGCATGGAAGAAAAATGAGTGTAGTGCTTAGAGATAAGAGTTTTATTTGGGAAGAGATGATTAGTGGTGTTCCACAAGGATCAGTATTGGCTCCAGTAATGTTTGCTATTTATGTGAATGGCATGGACGAGGGTGTGGACAGTTACATGAGCTTTTTTGCAGATGACGCAAAACTGTTGAAGAAAGTGAGTACTAAAACAGATTGTGATTTACTGCAGAGAGATCTGAACAGTGTTCGGGAATGGAGTCAGAGGTGGGAAGTGGACTTCAACATTAAGAAATATAACATAATGGAGTTTGGAAAAATAACAAAAGGATATCAGGACAACATGAAATTGGTGCAAAGGAAATAAAGAAAGTGGGATCTGAAAAAGACCTGGGAGTTATCATCACAAAGTATATGTTCCCTGATAAAAAAAATGTCGGAGAAACCTACAACTTGCTAAGAGCAATAAAAGTGGTTTATACTTACTTGGATGAAGAAATTGTAAAGAAAATACTAGTCCACTGATTAATCTCAAATTGGAGTACGCAGCGATACTATGGTCACCTAGTACAAAAAAAAAATATATATATATATATAAGGAAAATTGAGAGAATCCAGAGAGCAACTACGAAGATGGCCCCAACACTATCAAAACTGTCATATGAAGAGAGATTGTCAAAACTGGATTTGCCGACTCTGGAACAAAGGAGAGAAAGAGGTGATTTGTTGGCCATCTACAGAATCATGAGAGGCATGAAAGTCCTAGATAGAGAAGACTAACTGCATTGGGATAAGAGAAATACAAGGGGACATGGAAGGAAGCTAAAGAAGGACAGTTATAAAAGAGACCTGAAAAAGAACAGCTTTCCCCACAGTGTGGTGGATGTATGGAACAAGCTAGACGAAACAATAGTGTGTGCAAAAACAATACACATATTTAAGAACAAATTAGACATGACGAGATACAGAGACGGGACACACACGTGCGTGAGCGCATGCACACATCCCTCATACATCAAAATATTCAATCATAAACATAGAATGTGAACCCAACCTACCTCTACAATGCCACTCAACGAAATAAACACGAATTGTGTGGTGAAAGCAATCAGGATCTGTCTCCCACAGACACAGTTCATTGACCCCGCTCTCGCCAATGTGGTCGAGTAGCATTTTATATTTTGTATAATTTAACTTTAATGAAGCCTGATACAAAAATTCTTTTATCATACTTTCTACTACAATTTGCTCAAAATCGAGGTTTTGTATGAGTGCTGATTTAGGGGGTGGGAACCTGGTACCCTCTCAGGTATAGGTCAGCTGATCTTAAGGGTGAGAATGACAGTCTATATCTCATCCACGCCACAATACTGCTCTTCGGTTTGTTGTTATTTTTCTGCCATCACCTATTTCAGACAAGCGTAGAATGCCTTTACCTTTGGGCTCATCTCACCTGAAGTCGTGAAGCTTATTGGAATAAATGAACCCTGATTCACACTGTACACTCTCCTCGTACATTCTGATCTTTTCACTTTCCTTTCGGAAGTGAGACGCCTCAACAGTTAGGTTATTGTAACAGGGGGCCATTGGATCAAATATTCGTATGTAAAATAAATAAATAAATAAATAAATAAGATAAATAAATACATATATTAATCAAATAAAATGAACAAATAAAACAAATAAATAAAAGAAACAAATAAAATAAAATTGTCCCCGTGTCCAGAAATCTCTTGTGCTGACGTTTACTCGCACTTCATCTGATGTGCTGGAGGTGCAATACCTGAAGGTCAACGTTGAATCTACTATATCTACGGTGATTTGTAATAATTCGAAGCAAGGTGTTGGCAGGAGCGCAAACAAATGATCACTCGCTGAAGGGTAGTTGAGATTCCTCTAAATTGGCATTTGATAAACTACAGATTCCTCAAACATGAATGATTACAAAGGGGAAAAAGTTAGATATGTGTATTTATATATTTGTACACATACCAACACCATTTTCTCCCTTACAAGGAAGGTAGCCAAAAACAAAGGCAAAAAAATCCACTTCCATCCATTCCATCCATCCCCACATATTCCACTCCCATTCACCCCCATTCCCTTACTCTTATCTTGGCTCTTCCCGGATGACGGGTCATCCCTGTATCTCACCCACTGCCTGGGTCAGAAGCAAAGTAGCAAGACAAAGTACATCCACAGCAAGGCCGCTTCATTTAATCGGCGACCCTCCTCTCCGTCTCCTCATGCAGAAAAAAAGAAGACGAGAAGAAATCCCTTCAGGTTGCGTCAAGATATCATTCACACGTACTCCCTCACCCCCCATCCCCCATCCCCCACCCACTCCCTTTCACGCATCACAATATTATCTACACACAACCATTTTCATCCACTCACCGCTATCTTCTGTCTTCTCTCGTCCTTCCTCAACAGACATTCCCCTCTTTCCCAATGGCTCTTTTACCCCATACATCCCTCTCATCTTTGGTCGCCCCCTTATGTTCACTCCCTCCATCTCTGTCTTCCACACCTCTTTCTTCACTCATTCTTTCCATGTGTCCAAACCATCCCAACACTCATCAATCCTATCTCCCAACTTCCCTTTCCATCTCCGTTCTCCTCCTCACCTCCTCGTTTCTCACTCTGTCCATACCTTATCATACTTCTCAGGCATTTCATCAGATGAACTAATTAATAAATTGAAGCTAATGATAAAAAATATTTGTTTTCCAGAGTAAAAGAGTAAAGAAAACCAATTGTAAACATGAATTTCGGATTATGGGAGCATGTGGCAGAACTGCACTCTCACTGGAGTATTGGCTACATACATGACCAGATACTAGTGGTCAACCGGTTCTTCCTTAGTGCACGTGTGGGTCAGTGTTTCCTAAAATTGCAATAGTTTCAAAGAATCTTGGAAAAGTACAAATTTAGTGAAAGGTGGTGTTTCTAGTGCCGTTATTTAACATTGATAACATTAATAATCGTCTATTTGGCCATTCTAGCTCAAGATAAGCTAGTTCTGCTACTGCTACCACTACTATTACTAATATTTCTGCTACCACTACTACTACTACTACTACTACTACTACTACTACTACTACTACTACTACTACTACTACTACTACTACTACTACTACTACTACTACTACTACAACTACAACTACTACTACTACTACTACTACTACTACTACTACTACTACTACTACTACTCCTACTGTTACTACTACTGCTACTACTACTACTACTTCTACTACTACTATTACTATTACTATACTACTACTACTACTACTACTACTACTACTACTACTACTACTACTACTACTACTACTACTACTACTGCTGCTGCTACTACTAATATTCTTTTTAACACGATCTCCATCCTCGTGGAACTGTGTGGTGGAAGCAATCATGATCTGTCTCCCATAGACACAGCTCATTGGCCCCTCTCCCGCCAATGACTGTGGTCGAGAAGGCAAGTATCCTGCTGTAGGCGTCGTCCAGCCACTCCTCAACCATGAGTACTTGAATATGTTGGTGCTTGTTTGGAATGTGTGGTATTTTAGGTTGTGATTGCCACTAGCTATTCGTGCATTTGTTGGGTGTAAGTTCATTTATGTCAACTGAATTGTTCATGCTTTTGTACATTATTTATTGTCTGTGTATTCGTCTTCTTGTTTCAAGTGGTTCAATTTTTATGTCTTGTCTTAACCAAGTGACTGATGTAGTGTGTCCGTAATTGCGTCTGATCCATCTTGCTGCTTTATTTTGTGTGGACTCTAATTTGTATATGTCATTGTTAGTGTGTGGATCCCAGACGGTGTCGCAATACTCTGTTGCCGAACGAGTGTCTTATAAGCAAAAATTTTTATGTCTGCGTTGCATCTCCTGAGGTTCCTGCGCAGAAATCCTAGGGCTCTATTGGCCGTAGCCCTGACGCTGCTCACATGGGTTACTCTGATGTGGTGACATTTGTTCGGTCTAAATGTCAAATGCCACTTGGTTTCCCAGTCTTCAAGGACACGTAGGCCATTTTGTAGTTGAAGACAATCTTTTCTGTTGTCTATCTGCCCATATACTAAACTATTGTAGAGGAAAGTGGTATTAGGAGATCATTTATATAAGGAAGGAAGAGAAGAGGTCCCAAGACAGCCCTGGGGAACCCCAGAAGTTGCAGGAACAGTTAAGGATAGGTTACCCTTGAGAACAATGTGGTGTTCTCGAAAAGTTAAGGACGTCTTAACCCAGTGAAGAAGTGGTCCTCGTATGCCATAATAATCTATTTTTGCTGACAGTCATTGGTGAGGGACTTTGTCGAAGGCTTTGGGAAAGTCTAAAACTATGGCGTCTACTTATCTAATTTTGGGGTTGTTGAGTAATTGAGATATGTCATGTACTGTCTCTAGTAATTGCGTCTCGTACGAGCATTAAGGGCGAAAGTCGTGCTGATTTGGAGTCAGTACTTTTTGCCTATCAAAGTGGTCCATTATATGTCTGTGGATAACGAGTTCTAAAATTTTGCAGGGGACTGAGGTAATCGAGACAGGCCTATAATTGGATGGGAGGGTTCTGTCACCGGATTTGAACATTGGCATCAAGTTTGCTAAGAGCCAGTCACGGGGAAGAGATCCAATTTGAATTGTCTGTGTCCTGTATGTATGTATGTACTTTAGGGGGCCGTTGCTGTAGGGGCATGTAATAAAAAATCGTTGCTTCTGGGAATCGGAGAGAAATGGGTGCGGGACTCGAACCCACGATGGCGTCATCAATGAAGGGAATACGTCAACATTTCGAACTTTGGCTTTAGAGTGAGGGGGTTTGTGTAGAGTCTATACAAACCCCCTACACTGTAGACCGACGTGCTTATCTCCTCTTTAGTAACGGGGTTAAGTGTTTGCAAGTTATACATACATACATACATACATACATACATACATACATACATACATACATACATACATACATACATACATACATACATACATATATATATACACACATACACATATGTATGTGTATATTTTTGTCTTTCTCCCCTCCTCCGCTCTCTCTCTCTCTCCCTCCCTCCTCTCTCTCTTCTCTCTATCCCCTTTCCACCCCCCTCTCTCTCTCCCCGTCTCCCCCTCTCCCCCTTAAACCCCCTGTAATCCCCTTCAGACAACCCGAATAATTTAATACTCATGAGAACGTATTCGGATGGATTAATGGGGATGATTTTAATCCTTGCAGCCTCCTCTTCTTTTTCATCTTCTTGTTTTTATTCTTCTTGTTCTTGTTCTACTTGTTCTTCAACTTGTTCTTCTTTTTCCTCCTTCTTCCTCCTCCTCTTATTTCTTCTTCTTCCTTCTTTTACTTGTTCTTCTTCTTCTTCTTCCTTCTTCCACTTGATCTTCTTCCTCTTTATTCTACTTGGTCTTCTTCCTCCTTCTTCGCCTCTTACCTTTCCTCCTCCTCCTTCTCCTTCTCCTTCTCTTTCTCTTCCTTCTCCTCTTCCCCCTCCTCCTCCTCTTCCTCTTCTTCCTTTTCCTCCACCTCCTCTTCCTCCTCCTCCTCCTCTTCCTCCTCTTCCTCCTTTTTCTCCTTTTCCTCCCTTTTCTCCTCTTCCTCCTTCTCTTTCTCCCTTTTTCTCCTCCTCTTCCTCCTCCCTCTTGTTATGATCCTCCTTCCTCCTCCTCCTCCTTCTCCTCCTCCTCCTCCTCCTCCACCTTCTTCTCCTCCTCCTCCTTCTTCTCCTGCTCCTCTTTCTCTTCTACTCTTTCTCGGCCCTATTCCTCCTCCTCTTCCTCAGCGGAAGACAAACCACCGTCTCACCCCCCCCCCGCCCGAACCCCCCCACACAGGCAATCAATCAGTTCAACCTTTTCGAGTCCACTGCTGACCAAAGGCCTCTCAAACTATTCCATAGCTCGCACGACTAATTCTAATATGACGTTGCCCTGTGTATTGACCTAAGTTACGTGATGGTAGTGTACGGAGTTGGAGCCATGCTCATGGGGTTCCGTTTCTCTATCTCAAATTGTCAAACTTGACCTTAGATTGATTTATGTTGTTGGTCTGTGTTAGTTCTTCTAATTTGTTTCACAAACTGACGCTTGAGCGTGTGTGTGCATGTGCGTAGATGTATCGTAGTTATGCTAGCTTGTCAAGTAGTGTCGATGTGGTGAGGAGATTGGCTCTGTCTTCTCGTGCCGTTCCTCGTAGATATGAGGGCTGTGTAGGCAACAAGAGGAAAAGCTCCCGAAGATGAATGCATGTATGTGTACGCATACACGTATCGAAGGTAAGGAGTCTACACCAGGAGGCGCTGAGTAACTGCGGCCAGAGCCGTCACTTTTGCTCTGTTAGGCACTT